>NC_067415.1:84671762-84972671 GCF_009764475.1 Pristis pectinata
AAGTTTTTGTTTGCGTGCCGTGCATACAGACCTCTCCACACATAAGCACCTTGACTTAGAACAAAAAGAAAATAAATGCAGAATGCAGACAGGTTGGGCCAGAGGGCCTGTTTCTGTGCTGTACAACTGCAAAATATTCCTTAAGTGAAACTAACGGAGAAGATTAGGTGAGAGGAAGGTACCCACCACTCAGAAGAGGGTGAGTTTACTGGCTAATCAGCATAGAATTCATGGTTAGCCAACCTCAATGTTTCTCTTTGAACAAGTGGGGCAGAGAATTATAGTGGGCAGGGATTGTTGATTTTCATTCGATAGGAGACAGTAGAGATTCACAGGTTGGCCGATGCTGACCTTAGCCGTAGTTCACTGGGCCACACTCTCGCCTCTGAGTCGGGGACTGTGAGCTTCAGGGCCAGACCGGAGCCTTGGTATTCCAAGCAGGGCTGACAAGGTGCAGCATTGTCAGAGGTGCTCGGTCTCAGAAAGATTCCATGGCATTCATTTTAACCATGGACAGGAGAGTCCTCCAAGGAAAGTCACCCACAAAGATCCTTTGATCCACATGAGTTAGACTTGCACATTTTTTGGCCAAGTTTCAGTTCCAAGGGAACCTGGTGCCCGGCTGCTGTATTTGCCCCAGTGTTGGTCTGGGTTGTGTGTGTGCAATTGTACAAATAAACCAAGGGGAGAAAGTCCAATTACACCCACTAATGGAAGTTGTTGCTCTGAATCTCCCAGCGGTTCCCGGCCGACAAAGCCTACTTTATTGCCAAAGAAGTGTCCACCACAGAACGGACCTACCTGAAGGACCTTGAAGTCATCACAACGGTAGGTGCAAACTAATTATTGATGCTGTCACTGAATAATCAGCACCTGCCTGTGCTGGCTGGGAGTTACATAGGCTTCATGATGTCTGAGCATCTGTGTCTGTCCTTGTGTATTACTTTGTAGATGTCTGTGTGTGTGTGTGTTTGTCTGCCTATCTTCCTTTCTTTGTGTGTGTGTGGGGTGTGTTGTGTGGGTTGTGTTCTATGGTTGGGTGTGTGTTGTGTGTGTGTGGGGTGTGTTGTATGGTGTGCGTGTGTGGGGTGTGTTGTATGGTGTGCGTGTGTGGGGTGTGTTGTATGGTGTGCGTGTGTGGTGTGTGTTGTATGGTGTGTGTGTTGTATGTGTGCATGTGTTTTGTATGTGTATGCATGTGTGTGTTGTGTGCATGTATGTATGTGTGTGCGCATGCATCGACATGATGTCTGGCTGCCAGCACTGGGCAGGGTGGAGTGAGTAAATGGATTACCGTTATGGGAAGTCGAGGCTGCAGGAAAGTCAGTCCCAGTGCCTGGCTTTGGTTGACGTGTTTTGTCAGAAGAACTGGCCAGTAATTCATTCTACAATGAAAATATTCCTGCTCGTTCAAGAGCCGACTGCTGCCTGATGTGATTTGAGTGACTGAGGAGGTGAAGGTGCCTTGCACAGTGGCGGCAGTGTTTGGCTCCAGTCAGTGCTCAGTGACAGTCGAGTTGACAGCCAGCGTGGGAGACCGGTGACTGCCCTCCCCGATCTCCTGTTCTGGTTGGCTACCGGTTACCAGAGGTGTTCCGCAGGGGTCGGTGTTGGGGCTGCTTCTTTTTACTCTGTACATTAACGATTTGGATGATGGAATAAATGGTGGCTAAGTTTGCAGATGACACCAAGATAGGTGGAGGAGTAGAGAGTATTGAAGAAACAGGAAGGTTGCAGAGAGACTTAGATAGTTTAGGAGAATGGGCAAAGAATTGGCAGATGAGAAACAATGTTGAGAAATGTGCTGTTGTACACTTTGGAAAAAGAAATAAACAGGCAGATTATTATCTGGATGGGGAGAAAATTCAAAGTACAGAAGTACAAAGGGACTTGGGGGTCCTCGTGCAGGATACCCTAAAGGTTAACCACCAGGTCGTATGTTAGCATTCATTTCGAGAGGTATAGTGTATAAAAGTAAGGAAGTGTTGATGAGGCTCTGCAGCACTGGTGAGGCCTCATTTGGAATACTGTGTGTAGTTTTGGGCCCCATATCTTAGGAAGGATGTGCTGATGTTGGAGAGGGTTCAGAGGAAATTTACGAGGATGATTCCTGGAATGAAAGGGCTTACATATGATGGGCGTTTGTCAGCTCTTGGACTGTATTCATTGGAGTACAGAAGAATGAGAGGGGGCCTCACAGAAACATTTAGAATGTTGTAAGGACTGGACAGAGTAGATGTGGCCAAGCTGTTTCCCTTGGTGGGTGAGTCCAGGACTAGAGGGCACAATCTTAGAATTAGAGGGTACCGGTTTAAAACAGAAATGAGGAGAAATTTCTTCAGCCAGAAGGTAGTTGAAATTATGGAGTTCCTTGCCACGTACAGCAGTGGAGGCCCAATCACTGGGGGCGTTTAAGGAGGAAATAGATAGGTATCTAATTAGTCAAGTTATCAAGGGATATGGGGATAAGGCCGGAATCTGGGGCTAGATAGGAATAGTTTTTAGTTTAGCTCATGGAGCAGACTCGATGGGCCGAATGGCCTACTTCTGCTCCCTTGTCTTGTGACCTTGTCTTGCGGTCTCCCCGAGATGGGGTCAGTGATCTCCCCAGGAGTACCGTGGAATCTTTGGGGAAGACAAATTAACGCCAAGCCCTCCAAGGAGCAGAATGGTTTAAAAATAAAACTGCAGTTTAGCCCCTTTCTGTAAAGCCTTTATTTGTAAAACTATTGGGAGGAGAGGCAGTTTGACCAGTGGGCGGTGAGAAGCCACAGGAGGAAACCAGCAGAAATTCATCCAGAGTTGGAAACCTCTCTCCAGGATGGATTTCTCCCCGGGTCATCGAGTGATACAGCAGGGAAACAGGCCCTTCGGCTCACAGGGTCTGTGCCAACCAACAGGCATCCATTCACACCAGCCCCATCCTATTCTCCCCACAGTCCCATCAACTCCCCCCAGATTCTACCCCTCACCCACACACTGGGGGCAATTTACAGCGGCCAATTAACCAACTAACCCGCATGTCGTTGGCATGTGGGAGGAAACCGGAGCATCCGGGGGAAACCCTCACCATGACACGGAGAACGTGTAGACTCCACACAACAGCAGCGGAGGTCAGGACTGAACCCAGGTCTCTGGCGCTGTGAGGCAGCGGTGTTATCCCCAGTTGTGTTGACGATTACACAACTTGCACTGTGACTGACACCTGCTCCATGGTCCTAACATAAGTGCAGTCATGGCAAGGTATTGAACTGCCCCACACCCAGACTACCCTAGGGTTAGAATGGCCGTGACCAGAGGCAATAATCTTTGGAATATTATCCAATTAAAAAAAACTGAGAGCAAACCTCAAAAGAAGTATTAGGGCAGGCGACCGAAAGGTTGGTAAAGAAGCATCTTAAAGAGGAGGAAGAGACAGAGAGGGTTAGGGAGGAAATTTCAGAGCTCAGGGCCCAAGCAGTGAAAGGCCAGGGAGGGAGCGAATAAATCTGCAGAGGCCTCAACGGTAGAGGTGCAGAGATCTCAGGGGCTGTAGTGTGGGAGGAGATAATTGCCACATGTACCAAGATACAGTGAAAAACGTTGTTTTGCATGTCACCCATATGGATCAATTCATTACAACAGTGCATCGAGGTAGTACAAGGGAAAAGCAATAACAGAATGCAGAATAAAGTGTTACTGCTACACAGAAAGGGCAGTGCAGGCAGACAATAAGGTGCAAGGCCATGATGAGATCAATTGTGAGGTCAGGTGTTCATCCTTATCATACAAGAGATCCGTTCAATAGTCTTATAACAGCGAGATGTCCTTGAGGTACATGCTTTCTAGATTTTGTGTCCTCTGCCTGATGGGAGGGGTGAGAAGAGAGAATGACCGGGGTGGGAGGGGACTTTGATTATTCTGGCTGCTTGCCTGAGGCAGCAGGAAGTGTAGACAGAGTCCATGGAGGGGAGGCTGGTTTCCGTGAAGGACTGGCCTGTGTCCACAACTCTCTGCAATTTCTGGCAGTCTCGGGCAGAGCAGTTATCCCAGGTTACAGGAGCAGGGAGGGGTGACATGATGAAAGGATTTGAAAGCAAGGATGAGAACTTTAAAATCAAGATGGTGCTTCACTATGAACCAGCCTTGGTCAGCAAGTCCTTGGGTGAATGGGGTCTGGTGGGAGTTAAACCACAAGCAGTAGAGTTATGGGTGATCCCTACAGAGAATGCAGCTCCGGAGACCGGCCAGGATTGGATTGGAAATGTCGAGGCTGGAGACAAAGGCATGGGGGGGGGGGGGGGAAGCAAGGCAAGCTGGTGTAGGCTTTGGGGCTGCTGTCGGCCTTCACTGCAAACTGGTCCCTTGTTTTGTTTCTACAGGCTTGATCTGGTCTTTGTGACTCCAGGTCAAACCTGTATTATTGAAGTCCGGTAGGTTAAACCTGGCGTCAGTGGAAGAAATGATCAGCTAATCATTGACTTTTGCCCTGAGTGTATCGGAAAAATAACAGGCTACAAGGTCTTGGACAAAGACAGAGATTATGCAGAATTTAGTATGATTGTTTTAAGCTTTTGTAGGAACATTCACAGTATAATTTGATGAGAAATCTTAAATAATAGACCACAAATTTCCTGTTATATTAGTCAGTGATATTAAATCTGATTCTGATTACAATGTTATGCATTTTTATTCAACTCATTTGCTTTGCCTTTTGTGAGAATCATTGTTCCTTCCGTTGAAGTTAGTGATTTGCAAGTTCCAGATTAATGCAAGACAGGAAATTAAATAAATCAGACATATTCAATTTGACTCCACGTGGATGAACTGTGTGTTTCATTACAGATGCTCTTCACAGAACCTACAAATAAATTCCATTGTGTCATGTGGTGACAAGAATCCACACCACAGATGTATTTATGCCCCAGTTTTGTGTCTAATTTAGAATCTTTCTATTATGTGTTTAATTTGGTCCAAGTATATCAGGATCTTGCAAATTAGGAATTGTGAATAAATAGCAGAGTTTAAATAGTTCCATTCAAGTTCACAAGTACAACCTTCTACATGCACCTGGGTTGGGTACCAGAAGCACAGTACCAGTCTTGCATGGTTCCCTGCACTGGTTGTGCCAGTGGGCAGCACTCTCACCTTTGGTATTGGGATTGGTTTATTATTGTCAGATGTACCAAGGTACAGTGAAAAGCTTCTGTTTTGCATGCCATCCAGACAGATCATTCCATACATAATTACATCAAGGTAGTAGAGAGAAAACAGAATGCAGAATATAGTGTTGTAGTTACGGAGAAAGTGTAGTGCAGGTAGACAAATAAAGTGCAAGGGCCACAATGAGGTGGATTGAGAGATCAAGAGTTCACCTTCTAGCGTACGAGTGGTAGGTTCAAGTCGCACTCCGGAAACTGAGCTTTGGGTTGTCCTGAGAGGGATGTTACAGAACTGCAAGTCTCTCCTTTTTCAACAATTTCATCAATTTACACCTTTGCACATGGGTTCCAATAGTATGGGAGCAGGAATAAGCTGACTTTACCCCTCATTTGCCCATGAGAAGTCCTTTCACTGAGCTACATCACAAGAGGAAACCTTGAGCAGAGGATGGCCCTGTCTCTATGTGAAGGCAGGAACAACAGAGCTAACTGGGTGGATTCCCGAGAGTATAGCTGGGAAATTGCTGGCTCCAGTGCCCAGGGTAATGCTTGTGGTGTGAAGATGTGCTTTAGACAAAAAAAGTAGAGGATGTTACAATAACGTGCGATTTGAGAACTATTCAACATTACGTGAAATGGTCCTTTCCCAAGTTAGCATTCACTTCTCCGCCTTGAGTGTGTAAGGTGATTCCTTTGAGTTTAGAAGACTTCAAGTGCTTCAGTTGAGGTTTTTAGGTGGGGTGAGTCCAGAACAGGCCAGATCTTCATACTGGAACCCAGCCATTCAGGAATCTCAGATATCAGGAATCAGGGTATCTGTCATCAGGAATCAAATATCAGGAATCAGGGTATGTGACATCAGGAATCAGGGTATCAGATATCAGGAATCAGGGTATCTGACACTAGGAATCAGGGTACTAGATATAAGGAATAAGGATATCTGAGATTTGGATATCAGGATATGAGGAATCTCTTCCTCAAACACAGGACAGTAAGAATCTGGGACTACCCCACCCAAAAAGGCTGTCGAGGTTCAGGAAAGTTCAAAATGTCAGGACTGAGGTTGCACAGTTTTTGGTAGTTCAGGAGATGATGGGTTATGGAACCCAGGCAGGGGGATGGTGCCAAGGTACAGACGATTGGACAGAAGAACAAGCTTGGTGGACTGACCAACCCACCCCTGACCATTGGGAGAATGGTGAGCTCACTCCCACAGCGAGGGGTTGAGGTGAAGGACAGAGATGGGTAGAAGAAGAAGCTGGATGAACATGCCAGGGACATAGGGAGCTGGGAGACAGAGAGGGCTGATGGAGCAGAGAGGCATGGTGACTTGTTTCTGGGCAGTGTCTGTGCAATGCAACCTTTGCCAGGACCCTAGTGACCAGTCACCCAGGGGTCATGCACCCGTCTGTCCCCTGGGGTGAGCAGCAGTCAGACTCCGCCTGACACAGTGGTTGAGTTGGAACTTCCAAAGGAACATTTGCAGCTTTAACTCCCAATTCCTACCATCCCTTCCCTTTCACTTCTTATTCTCAGGTGAATTAATGCATTTTAATGTAATGTGTTTAACCATAGAAATGAAAGGAAAGGGATGGAAATTATTTTAGATCTAATAGCAAGTCTAACATGTGACAGTGAACATGTCTTCCAAGTGTACTTTACTCTCAATGTCAAGTGGAGCCTTTGTTACCAGTGACACGACTTCATGTCCTGACCTCGACTTTCTTCATCTTCCTCCTAGTCTTTCCAGAGCGCTCTGACCAGAGATGATGTCATGCCGGAACAGCTGAAGACCCTGCTCTTCTCCAATTTTGAGCCCCTCTACAAGTTCCACACCGGCTTTCTGAGGGAGGTTGAACAAAGACTTGCTCTGTGGTAAGGCGTGTTGCTGGGGTGAGTCCTTTTTCAATGGTGCTGAGGTCAGGAGGGTTGAGAGCTTTAAGTTCCTGGGAGTGAGTATCACCAACATCCTGTCCTGGTCAAATCACGTAGATGCCATGGCCAAGAAAGCTCACCAGTGCCTCTACTTCCTCAGGAGGCTAAAGAAATTTGGTTTGTCCCCTTTGACACTCACCAACTTTTATCGATGCACCATAGAAAGCATCGTATCTGGCTGCATCACGGCTTGGTACGGCAACTACTCTGCCTAGGACCGCAAGAAACCGCAGAGAGTTGTGGACACAGCCCAGCACATCACGGAAACCAGCCTCCCCTCTTTGGACCCTGTCTATGCCTCTCACTGCCTTGGCGAAGCAGCCAACATAATCAAAGACCCCTCCACAAAGGTCATTCTCTCTTCTCTCCTCTTCCATCAGGTAGAAGATACAGGAGCCTGAGGGCACGTACCACCAGGCCTAAGGACAGCTTCTACCCCACTGTGATAAGACTATTGAACGGTTCCCTTATATAATGAGATGGACTATAACCTCACAATTTACCTTGTTGTGACCTTGCACCTTATTGTCTACCTGCACTGCACTTTCTCTGTAGCTGTGACACTTTACTCTGTACTGTTATTGTTTTTACCTTTACTACCTCAATGCACTCTGTACTAACCCAATGTAACTGCACCGTGTAATGAATTATTGTCACTTGTACCTCGGTACAAGTGACAATAATAAACCAATACCGATACATTTGTTGGTAACTCCCAAACCCCCTGCCCCCACTTAGTGATTATAAACCACTTCCTGTCCCCCCCTCCTCCTTCCACCCCATCTGTGAGCAACCATGGGTTATTCACAGAGCAGTTGCTCCTGGGATTTGCTACCTTTGTGGAATTAGGACACCTCTCTGTGGAACTCCTCTCACACTGAAACAAAGAGGCATCCGTTAAGGCTAAATGAGAACAGAATCCTGGAATCCAATCTCCATCTGCAGAATTAAACCTTGTGACTTAAATCCTTTCCCAGGACTGGGGAATCAAGAACTGGAGGGCACAGGTTTAAGGCGAGAGGGGAGTGTTTTAATAGGAATAGGATCTAGAGGGCATAGGTTTAAGGTAAGAGGGAAAAGATTTAATAAGAACTTGAGGGGTAACTTTTTTACACAAAGGGTGGTATGTATGTGGAACGAGCTGCCAGAGGAAGTGGTTAAGGCAGGAACAATAACAACTTTTAAAAGACACTCGGACAGGTACATGGATTGGAAAGGTTTAGAAGGTTACGGGCCAAATGCTGGCAAATGGGACTAGCTTGGATGGGGCATCTTGGTCGCCATGGACCAGTTGGGCCGAAGGGCCTGTTTCCCTGTTGTGTTACTCTGTGAATAAATATAACACAAAAGAAAATACTGCAGATGCCGGAGATCTGAAACAAAAACAGGAAATGCTGGAGATAGTGGGTCAGGCAGCTTCTGTGGAGTTAGAGAAGGCCCCTGCTCTCCTCCACTACCTGGCACTACCTGTCTATCATCTTACCTCCCCCCCCCCCCTCAGTCCACCAATCACCTCGGACTCTCACCACTCCCCTTCCCCTCTTTATAACTGACCATCTCCCCTCTCCACTCTCAGTCCTGATGCAGGGTTTTGACCCGAAACGCCAACAATTCCTTTCCCTCCACAGATGCTGCTCGACCCGCTGAGTTCCTCCAGCAGGTTGTGTGTTGCTCCAGATCCCAGCATCTGTAGTCTCTTGCCTCTCCGTCAGGGAGCAGGCCACCTTGGCTGTCTTTCCCACCTTTTTATCCTCGTAAAACCTTCCTAAATGGCTGTTTGTGGAACAATCGCTGGTACTTGGGAGCAGGAAATCTCCGAACATAAAGCCCAACTCCATCAAGTGCCTTGGTTTGAAAAGAGTGTGAAAATGCCAGATTTAGTGCTCGATTTGGATCCCATTGGGAATTAGCAGTAACTCTCAATGTAGAATGGCCTGATCAACACATTCCAGATGTTGTACAGCTGTGTTCTGTAGAGCATTTTGGCTTTTGTGCAGTAATTGATCAAATTAACAGTACTGAGGTCCCCATAGTCAGACACTTGGAAGCTTATTAATTTAGTAGTGTGTTCTCAGTGACCCCCCAGTGCATTGCAAACGATTTGCAAATATTCATCATGAAACTTTAATTGGAAAGCTATTTTTAGCTGTTAGGCTTCAGCCAATGATCATCTTACATCAACAACAGGAAGATGATTGCAGTGAGTTATATCCCAAGTTACATTTAAAAATAATCTGCAAACCAAAAAGTCAGACATTTGCATAGAGGGCAAAAGTTTGTAAATACTCATGCTCCCTTGTAATGAAACAAAGACCTCTTTTAGTGAAAGCTGTTATTCATTATTCATTTTTTGCCCTGATATTTCCATCCCCCAAACAACTGCATTTATATAACACTTCAACGCATCAAAAAGTGGCACAGCGTGCCTCATAGGAATGTGATCAGAGATTAACATTGAGCCATATAATGCAAAAAAAGGACCAATGATCAAAAACATGGTCAAAGAGGTCAGTTTAAGGAGTGTCTTGGTAAATTGGTTTATTATTGTCACATTGGTGTTGGTATTGGTTTATTTTAGACGTACCCAAGTACAGTGAAAAACTTGTCTTGCATACCATTCGTACAGATCAATTCATTACGCAGTGCATCGAGGTAGTACAGGGTAAAAACAATAACAGAATACAGAGTAAAGTGTCACGGCTACAGGGAAATGCAGTGCAGGTAGACAATAAGGTGCAAGGTCAAATAAGGTAGATTGTGAGGTCAAGGGTCCATCTCATCGTATAAGGGAACTGTTCAATAGTCTTCTCACAGTGGGATAGAAGCTGTCCTTGAGCCTGGTGGTATGTGCCCTCAGGCTCCTGTATCTTCTGTCTGATGGGAGAAGAGAGAATGACCCAGGTGGGTGGGGTCTTTGATTATGCTGGCTGCTTTACCAAGGCAGTGAGAGGTATAGACAGAGTTCGTGGAGGGGAGGCTGGTTTCCGTGATGTGCTGAGCTGTGTCCACAACCCTTTGCAGTTGCTTGTGGTCCTAGGCAGAGCAGTTGCCGTACAAAACCGCGATGCATCCAGATAGGATGTTTTCTTTGGTGCATTGATAAAAGTTGGTGAGTGTCAAAGGGGACATGTCAAATTTCTTTAGCCTCCTGAGGAAGTAGAGGCGCTAGTGAGCTTTCTTGGCCATGGCGTCTACACGGTTGAGGTACATGTACCGAGGTACAGTGGAAAAACTTTGTTTTGCATCCCATTCATACAGATCATTTCATTACAACAGCGCATTGAGGTAGTACAAGGGAAAACAATAACAGAATGCAGAATAAAGTGTTACAGATACAGAGAAAGTGCAGTGCAGGCAGACAAGGCCATAACGAGGTAGATTGTGAGGTCAGGAGTCCATCTTATTGTACTGCGGGTCTGTTCAATAGTCTTATAACAGTGGGATAGAAGCTGTCCTTGAGCCTGGTGGTACGTGCTTTCAGGCTTTTGTATCTTCTGCCCGGTGGGAGGGGGGAGAAGAGACAATGTCCGAGGTGGGTGGGGTCTTTGATTATGTTGGCTGCTTTACCGAGGCAGCAAGAAATGTAGACAAGAGAGGCAGAGGTTTACGCAAGATGTTGGGTTTACAAGCTGAAGGCATGGCCGCTGCTGGTGGAATAATTAAATCTGCAGAGGATCCGATTGGTGAATGGAAGGGATGTTGAAGGGCTGGCACCTTGGAGAGACTGGAAAACAGGGATAAGAATGTTACTGGTTAACTGGAAGTGGTTAACGGTGCAACTTAGTGAGTGCAGGTGTGCTGGGGGAATTGACTTGGGACATGGGGAGCAGAGATTTGATGGTCTCAAGTTTACAGAGGCAGAATGTGTTGGAATTGTCACATTTGGAGTTACCAAAAACACAGATGCAAACCCCAGCAGCTAAGGATGAGGCAGACTTGGCCACATGATGATGTTGGGAGTAGGTGACATTAGTGAGGGCGAGGATGTGAGATCAGAATCTCAGCTCAGGCTTAAAAGTACCACCGAAGTCTTCAGACTTTAGTTCATCAAGTTAGCGCTAACCGAGTTAGTTTCCAAGTCGTAGGATGCTGGATGTGAGGTTTGACTGGTCTGTGGTTTGGCCCCTGGATTATTGTGGTAAACGAGCACTGATGCCGGGAATACTTGGCAAGTCAGGCAGCATCTGTGGAGAGAGAGACCGACAAGGGTTCTAACTCCATCAGGAAGGTCTTAAAGCCCCCTGCTGCTTTCTGCAGCAAACCCCCTGCACCAACACTCTCATCCGCCTGGCTGAACTCATTCCCATCCCAAACAACTCCCCTGTTGACTTCTCTCACTTCCTACAAATCAGAGGTGCAGCCGTGGGCACCATGAATCCCAGCTACCTCTGTGTCTTTGTTAGCTCCGTGGAACATTCCCTGTTCCAAACCTTCTCTGGTACCAACAGTCTGCTGGAGGAACTCAGGTCGAGCAGCATCTGCGGGGAGGAAAGAAATCGTCGACGTTTCGGCCCAAAATGACAACGATTCCTCCCCCCGCCCCCAGAGACGCTGCTTGACCTGCTGAGTCCCTCCAGCAGATTGTTTGTTGCTCGGGATTCCAACGTCCGCGGTCTCTTGTGTCTCCTCTGGTACCACTCCCCGACCCATTCTCCGTTCCGTCAATGACTGCATTGGTGCTGCTCCCTGCACCTGTGCGGAGCTCGTCAATTTGATGACATTCGCTACTCCGCTTCTGTCAGCAGAGTTAGTATTTCACGTCAATAAACCCTCAACAAAGCTGGAAGAAGTCGGAGATAAAATGGCTTTGGATTGGCAAAGTGAGGAGAGGAAAGGAGGGCAGAGCCTTTCCAATTACTGTTCATGTTATAATGTACATTTTGTTCCTCTGCGCCTTAACAGGGAAGGAAGATCCAATGCACACATTAAAGGCGACTACCAAAGAATTGGGGATGTGATGTTGAAGAACCTGCACTCTATGAAGGTCAGTGTCTGTGTGAACACCTGGTTTGATTCTACTGCAATCCCAACCTCAGCTCTGAGTCAGTGGGTCACTCCCCGGCTTCTGTAGGTTCAAGTCGCACTCCAGGGGCTGCACAGTGATGTAGCTGGTATAGCCGCTGCCTCACAGCTCCAGTTCGATCCTGACCTCCAGCGCTGTCAATGTGGAGTTTGCACGTTCTCCCCGTGACCCTGTGGGTTTCCCCCAAGCGCTCTGGTTTCCTCCCGCGTCCTAGAGACATGTGGGTTGGTAGGTTAATTGTCCACTGTTAAATTGCCCCTACTCTGTAGGTGAGGTGTAGAATCTGGGGAGATTTGATGGGAATCTGGGGAGAATAGAATGGGATTGGTGTAAATGGGTGCTTGATGGTCAGGATGGATTTGATGGACCGAACGGCCTGTTTGTCGGCTGTATGACTGTACGTCTAAGGTCCTGGCTGACACCCTGTGGGAGTGCAGCACTGTAGGAGGTGTTGTCCTTTGGTTCAGACCTAAAGCCAAGGATCACAACAACATCTTGAAAGCGAGTAGTGAAGAATATTGGCCAACAGCGGTCCCTCCATCAACACCAGTCGAACGGGTTGTTTGCCGTTCCTGGGAGCACCAGTTGGCTGCACTTCTAACATCACAAGTACAGGGTTGGCTGCAAAGCACTTTGAGGTGCTCGAGGTTGTGAAAGGTGCTATTGAAATGCAAGTCTGCCTTTGCTGCAGATGTCAGTCAGTGTGCATATGTGTAATGCATACACACGTAGACGGGAACAAATGCACTCACTGACAGAACAGGAGGAGGCCAGTCAGCCCATCGAGTCTGTGGTGGCTCTCCTGTCAGATCCATGTCCACGTTTTATGTTCGGAGGTTCCTTGTCTTCGATCGGAGTGTGCCAGGTCCCGCTCCGTCTCGGGGAGTGTGTCCGGGGATCCCATGGCTCCGGGTCCCGTTCCATCTCAGGGAGTGTGTCTGGGGATCCCACGGCTCTGGGTCCCGGTCCGTCTCAGGGAGTGTGTCTGGGGATCCCACGGCTCTGGGTCCCGGTCCGTCTCAGGGAGTGTGTCCGGGGATCCCATGGCTCCGGGTCCCGTTCCATCTCGGGGAGTGTGTCTGGGGATCCCACGGCTCCGGGTCCCGCTCCGTCTCGGCAAGTGGGTCCGGGGATCCCATCGCACCGGGTGGAAACATTACCTGCTGATGTTTCTGAGCCAGTGACTGTTGTTTACCGGGGCACTCTCCGGGGAACGTCGGCTGCAGGCAACCCCTCCCCACCCCTAACAGTTGTTCAGGTGTGCACTCATACGTCACACACCCACGTGTGTACACACACCTCCCTCACTCTCTACATCTCTCGCACAAGTACACATGCATGCTGACCACACACACTCGCAGTCTTACCCACACAGATGCACATGCATGGCACATACATGCTGACAGACACACATGCCAGGTGCGCACAGCCATGCACACACACAATGCAAACACACATGCGCACACAGACACGTGCATGCACTTGCATGTGGAGACATACATATATGTGTATGCATGTGTACAAACACACGCATATACACACAGCTCTGCTCTTCAGGAGGCTAAAGAAATTCAGCATGTCCCCGTGACTTCCACCAACTTTTACTGATGCACCATAGAAAGCATCCTACCCGGATGCATCACGGCTTGATATGGCAACTGCTCTGCCCAAGATCGCAAGAAAGTATTTTGGGGGCAGCGCGCAAGTGTCGCCACACTTCCGGCGCCAACATAGCATGCCCACAACTTCCTAACCCGTACGTCTTTGGAATGTGGGAGGAAACCGGAGCACCCAGAGGAAACCCACGCAGACACACGGGGAGAACGTACAAATTCCTTACAGACGGTGGCCGGAATTGAACCCGGGTCGCTGGCGCTGTAGTAGCCTTAGGCTAACCGCTACACTATGTGTTTCAATGTACATGTGACTAATAAAGATATCTTAAACTGCAGAGAGTTGTGAACACAGCTCAGCACATCACGGAAACCAGCCTCCCCTCCATGGACTTTGTCTACACTTCTCAGTGCCTCAGTAAAGCAGCCAAAATAATCAAAGACCCCACCCACCCGGGACATTCTCTCTTTTCCCCCCTCCCATCGGGTAGAAGACACAAAAACCCATCGGGTAGAAGACACAAAAGCCTGAAAGCACGTACCACCAGGCTCAAGGACACCTTCTACCCCGCTGTTAGAAGACTATTGAACAGTCCCCTAGTACAACAAGATGGACTCTTGACCTCACAATCTACCTTGTTATGACCTTGCACCTTATTGTCTGCCTGCAATGCACTTTCTCTGTAACTGTAACACTGTTGTAATGAATTGATCTCTATGAACAATATGCAAGACAAGTTTTCCACTGTACCTCTGTACATGTGACAATAATAAACCAATTGGTCAACTTACATTTACAAACACAGAGCACACAGGCAATCAGGCAGTATAAAATATCTAAGGCTTTCGGAGTGGTCACTGCAGAGAGGGACATTCGCTGGCCCATGGTCTCCAAGATTCGTGGACGGGATGAAGCCTCGGGTGACCTAGGTTCCGTGCTGACCCCCTCAGTCCTCTGTCCCTCACATCTCACTCCCGTTTCCTCTTTGCAGCAACTCACCGTCCACCTGCAGAAGCACAGCGAGATCCTGATGGAACTGGAGAAGGCCATTCGGAATTCCCGGAAGCTGGAGGCCGCGTGCTGGGAATTCGAGCAGCAGAAGGTCTGCTACCTCCCTCTGAATGTGTTCCTGCTACGTCCGCTGCACCGACTGATGCACTACAAGCAGATCCTGGAGAGGCTGTGCAAGCACTACCCGCCCAGTCACACCGACTTCAGAGACTCGAGGGGTAAGGCAACTGACAGGGAGGCAGCGGAAGTTCACCGCAAACAAGGTCTCCTGGCCAGGGCTCACAGGGGCTGAACTGGGACAACCTGGGCTTGGCTGGGATGGGTTGGGCTGGACTATACTGGGACAGGTTGGGTTGGACTAGACTAGGTAGGGTTGGTTGGTGTTGGAACAGACTGGGCTTGATTGGTTGGTGTTGGACCAGACTGGGTTGGATTGGTTCGTGTTGGACCAGACTGGGTTGGATTGGTTGGCGTTGGACTAGACTGGGCTGGATTGGTTGGCGTTGGACTAGACTGGGCTGGATTGGTTGGTGTTGGACTAGACTGGGTTGGATTGGTTGGTGTTGAACCAGACTGGGTTGGATTGGTTGGGGTTGGACCAGACTGGGCTGGATTGGTTGGTGTTGGACTAGACTGGGTTGGATTGGTTGGTGTTGGACCAGACTGGGTTGGATTGGTTGGTGTTGGACCAGACTGGGTTGGATTGGTTGGTGTTGGACCAGACTGGGTTGGATTGGTTGGTGTTGGACCAGACTGGGTTGGATTGGTTGGTGTTGGACCAGACTGGGCTGGATTGGTTGGTGTTGGACCAGACTGGGCTGGATTGTTTGGTGTTGGACCAGACTGGGTTAGATTGGTTGGTGTTGGACCAGACTGGGTTGGATTGGTTGGTGTTGGACCAGACTGGGCTGGATTGGTTGGTGTTGGACCAGACTGGGCTGGATTGTTTGGTGTTGGCCCAGACTGGGTTGGATTGTTTGGTGTTGGCCCAGACTGGGTTGGATTGTTTGGTGTTGGCCCAGACAGGGTTGGATTGGTTGGTGTTGGACCAGACTGGGTTGGATTGGTTGGTGTTGGATTAGACTGGGTTGGATTGGTTGGTGTTGGATTAGACTGGGTTGGATTGGTTGGTGTTGGCCCAGGCTGGATGAGGATAGAAAATATTGGCCTCACCAGCAAAGCCCACGTCCTGTAATTGAATTTTAAAACAATAGCTCTGGACAAGGGCTGCAGACCACTGAGGTCACAGGATCCTCGGCCTCTTCCCCATCTGGTGACCACGGTTACAGGTGGACCTCTGAGCTGCCAGGGGTGGAGGCTGCCGCTGTGTAACCTCACTGGTGACAGTCTCTGCACCAGAATCAACCCTATTGCTTCATGAATCAGTTCCCAGTGAACCACGGAAACGGCTCCCGTGTCCTGGCAAGCATAAACACATGAAATTAGTTTAAAAAGTTGTAAGAGGAAAACCTTTCATCCGGCATCTGTTTTGGGTCTGGTCTGCGTTGTCGGGTAGGAGTGTTGGAGGCAGATTCCACGGTAGCATTGAGAAGGCAGCTGCAACAGTATCTGGAGGGAAGGAGCCTGGGGAAGGGGGAGGAGGACCAGCTGGATTGTCTGACCCAGAGCCAGCAAAGGCTCACTGGCTGATTGGCCTCCCTTGGTAATGTAATCATTCCGCAATTCCTTCAAACAGATCAAAATTCCAGATATCCTGATTCATCTTTAAGCCCTGGTTAATCAGCCTGCAAGCATTCTAAAACAAGAGAATTAAATACAACAGTGATTTGATATTTTTAATAACAATGTTCACTTTCCTGTGACTTAACCTCACGTTAAACTACTTAAACATGTTCGAGCTTTTAACGCGCTTAATGAAATAGAAGAGCTGATTCTAGGTATGAATGGGGTTCGCTGAGAAGGAAAGGTTGAGGGTGTCGGTCACTGAGGTGAATTATTGGAACACGGTGAGTGTCAGAGGGATTGACAGGGTGGGTGCTGAGAGAGTGTTCCCCTCCATTTGCAATCTAGAACTGGGGAGGGAGTTGTAGGATAAGGGACTTCCCATTTAGGACAGAGATGGGGAAGGTTTTCCTCTTTCAGAGGTTAGTGAATCTTTGGGATTCTCTCCCTCAGTGAACTGTGGAAGTGGGGCACTGAATAGGGAGAAATGGAGGGCTATGTGGGAGGGAAGGGTCACGTAGATCTTAGAGCAGGATAAAATGTCGGTGCAACATTGTGGGCTGTAGTGTGCTGTAGTGTTCTATGTTCTATGAATACATTCCTGGCTGAGCAAGGTTTGGACTATGAGGGAACTGAGGGAATTGGGCAGGAAGGTGGAGCTGAGGCCCTGGACTCGACGGGCAGAATGGCCTACTCGGGCCTCTCATGTTGTTGTGTGGATTTTGAGTGCACGTCTTGTGTCTCCTTCCAAATGACGTGCTGCCAGAGAAGTATTTATGTGTGGTCCCTGTTGGGAATGTGGTCCATTTGTACACAACCAGCTCCCACAGTGTTCCAGTGCCCAGAGACTGCGGTGTCAGGCTGTGGGGTGGGTAACTGGCCGAGTGTCAGTGTAACAATGCACAAACAGGTGGTTTGGTTACCCGCACGCTTGCACACACACAATTGACTCTGTACATGAGGCACCGTACTGCGCAGGGTCTGTGCCTTTCCTTGTACTGTGTAAGGTTTGTGGAACACGAACAGATGTAGGTCAGTGTTAACGTGGCTGAAGATGATATCAATGTTAGAAGCAACACGACTCTCCGGTAAGGTAGTGTGAAGCGCGTCTCTGTGAAACACGGTGCTGGGATTGTATCGGTAATTGGTTTATTGTTGTCACATGTACCGAGGTATGGTAGCTTTGCATGCCATCCATACAGATCATTGCAAAACATCAGTGCATCCAGGTAGTACAAGAGTAAAGCAATAACAGAATGCAGAATAAAGTGTTCCAGTTACAGAGAAAGAGAAAGATTGTTTTGTACCGGAGATGGATACGGATAGGAGGAGTTTCCAGTGGCTCCCAATCCTCGTCCTTCTTTTCTCTATTTGTATATGCTCCATTCCCTTTTGTGAATTCCTTCCCAATCTGCTTCCACTAATCTTTCAGGCAGATTACAGCCTGCTGGGTGAAACACTGCCCTCCCCTCCCGTCTCGTTCTTCTGCCAATCCCCTTCACTCCGTGTCCTCTGGACACCCACCCTCCTGCCCCTGGTCTCTCCTCACCCACTCCATCAAAACCCTTCCTGATTCTGAAGGCCTCCGTTAAATGTCCCCTGAATCTCCTTACGTCCACGGTGAACAGCTCCAGCTCCTGCAGCCCTGAAGGTCCCTGGGGCCATTCCAGTACCTCCCTTCCAGGCCCTCTCCCTGACACCCTCCCGAAAGTGTTCTCCTCGAGGGATTATGAATGTGGCCTGGCATGATGGTGGGAAAGAGTTCAGGGAGCTCCCTGCCTTCTCTGTTTCCCTCTGAAGATCATTGGCTTTGTGTCGTTCTCAGCAACTTCATTCCCAAGCAGGGTGAGTTTAGTCCATTCTGCAGTGAAGGTCACCTGGTGTGGTTTAATACACTCTGTTGCCTCACTGCCCCTATCTCCATAATCTCCTCCGGCCCGTAACTCATCAAGATCCCTGCATTCCTCATACTCCAAGCGCTTGTCTTTCCCCAATCTCCACCCTTCCTCCATATTCCGAGTCCCGAGCTCTGGAATTCCCTCCCTAGACTTCCTCACCTCCCCCTCCGCATTTACGGTGCTCCAGAGCATGTCCTTGTCCTCAGTCCTGTACCTTCCCGTGTGTCGATGTTTGAAGGTGCTCCAGTGAGGCAGCGTGGGACATGGTATAGCCATGTTGATGCATACATCCACGTTCTATGGGTGTGTCACCCAGCAACCGTCTGTGGTACAAGGAACCGGCCTGGTTGGGTCTGAGTGGTGCTTAGAGGTGGCCACTGTCCAAGTGCAGAGAGCACAGTGAGTGTCTTGTACCCAGCGGCAGGGTGGTGAAGGCAGCTTTTGACATATTGGCCTTCATCAGTCACGTCACAGAGTATAGAAGTTGGGAGGTCATGGTGCGGTTGTACAGGACAGTGGTGAGGCCACACTTGGAGTATTGTGTTCAGTTTTAGTTGCCCTGCTCTAGGAAAGGTGTTATTAAACTGGGAAGAGTGCAGGAAAGATTTATGTACAAGGATGTAGCCAGGACTTGAGGGACTGAGTTATAGGGAGAGGTTGAACAGGCTAGGTCTTTAATCCTTGGAGCATAGGAGACTGAGAGGTGATCTTACAGAGGTGTATAAAACGATGAGGACGTCGATAGGGTGAATTCACTCAGTCTTTTTCCCAGGGTTGGGGAATCAAGAACTCGAGGGCATGAGTTTAAGGTGAGAGGGAAAAGATTTAATATGAAGTTGAGGGCAACTTTTTTTACACAGAGTGTGGTCAGTATGTGGAATGAGCTGCCAGAAACAGGCAGTGTTACAATTTTGAAAAGACAGTTTGGACAGGTACATGGAAGGAAAGGTTTGGAAGGTTATGGGCCAAACTCTTGCAACTGGGACTAGCTTAGATGGGGCATCCTGGTTGGCATGGACCGGTTGGGCAGAAGGGCCTGTTTCCGTGCTGTGTGTCTCTACAATTCTGGCAGAAGATTCTGAGCAGCGAGGGCAGCTAAATCCACCCCACCCCAGTTACAGAGGAGTAATTCGGCAGGGACAGTTTACAAACCGTACTCACTTCTACCCACTGCTCTCTCTCTCTGTAGATTTAATCTACACAAAATTTTTTTCCAATAAAGACACATTTGTATATTTTCATTTTAAACGGGGGTGGTTTTATGACCAAGATGCACAAGGTCAGGGACACAAGAAATTCTGCAGATGCTGGAATCTGGAGCAACACACACAAAATGCTGGAGGAACTCAGCAGGTCAGGCAGCATCCATGGAGGGAAATGAACAGTCGACGTTCTGGGTCGAGACCCTTCATCAGGACTGGAAAGGAAGGGGGCAGAAGCCCCCTCCCCCCCCCCCCCCACCTTCTTATTCTGGCTCCTGCCCGCTTCCTTCCCAGTCCTGATGAAGGGTCTTGGCCCGAAACGTCGACTGTTTGTTTCCCTCCATGGATGCTGCCTGACCCTCTGAGTTCCTCCAGCACTTTTAATGTATTAATGCACAAGGTCAGGTATTGTAGGGATGCTGCCATTCACGGGGTCCGTCTGGGACTGTGCACCAGGATGTGGGACTGAGGGAATAGGGATCAGCGGATCGGGAGTCTGGTTTGCATTCTGGCATTCCCTGGGGTAGGATGAATTACACAGTGGCAAATGCCGACAGTCCAAACCTGGGAGATAATTTTTTACGAGGACAGTCTAATTATTGCAAACACAGTAGCAATTATCGCAATTCAGGTTCGGTGTGGGAAGCTGGTTTAGCCCAGTGGTTTCACAGTGGGGAGATGTGGTGCAGGGAGCAATTTCATCGCAGAGTGCCTATAAATAGCTGCGCTTTAACAATGTTTATTCAGCCATCTGGTGCTGTGCAAAACTTGCATTGAACAGTTTTGAAGGTCTGACTGATGAGAAGGTTCAACTCCCCCGACTGGGATTAGTCTGGCACTGTGTGAGGCTGATCAGGTTTCCGTCTCTTCATTTGCCTAATTGCAGATTTGAATCTTTCCATCTGCCTGAGGGAAAATCACTTCTGCTTTGCCCTTGACGTGTTCAGGAGCAGTAACGTGTGGGCCAGTCCACTCCTGAGTTATCACCGGGCTAACACATCCTGCTCCCCTCTCCCGTGAGGAACCTGCAAGTTAAATCAGATCGGTGACCACTTTGCAGAATACTCTACAGCGTGGTGTTAGGGATGGGTTCAAAGCTGCCGAGAATGTGTTATAAAAATTACAGTGAACCATTGACTCTAATTGTTTGCATCAGTCAGTTTTTTTAATCATTTAAATTTATTTTTGAAATATAAGCAATGCAAGTGTGTCTGAGAAAATGAGTGGTGTTTGAATAGTTTTCCTGGACCAGCAAGTTTGGCTGAATCTTGTGCTGGGGGTGCGGAGGGTGTGGTGGGTGGGGCCAATTTGTAACCACTCTCCCCCCCTCCCTCACCTGCCTAGCACCCCCCTCCTCACCTGGATCCACCTATCACCTGCCAGCTCTTGCTCCACCCCTTCCCCCCGCTATCACCAGCTATCTCCCCTCTTTCTTTCCAGTCCAGATAAGATTTCTTTATTAGTTACATGTACATCGAAACACACAGTGAAATGCATCTTTTTGCGTAGAGTGTTCTGGGGGCAGCCCGCAAGTGTCGCCACGCTTCCGGCGCCAACATAGCACGCCCACAACTTCCTAACCTGTACGTCTTTGGAATGTGGGAGGAAACCAGAGCACCCGGAGGAAACCCACACAGACACGGGGAGAACGTACAAACTCCTTACAGACAGTGGCCGGAATTGAACCCGGGTCACTGGCGCTGTAATAGCATCACACTAACCACTACACTACCGTGCCTGCCCACCTACTGTGCCTGCCCATGATGATGAAGGGTCTCGACCCAAGACGTCGACTGTCCGTTTCCCTCCACAGATGCTGCCTGACCCACTGGGTTCCTCCAGCATTTTTGTGTGTTGCAGCTTGTAACCAATCACATCTTGAACCAGTGGAAAAAGCTTGTGGAAAAAATGAAAGCAAGGGATTTAGGCTTCCAAATTTCCCTGATCTTTGGAGCTGGTTCATGTGGCTCTGTCTGTTTGTCCTGAGGTAACCGGCGGGAAGGTTCTTTGAGGACATGGGTCGGAGGTGGTGTCTTGAGTGTGTGGTAGTTGACGGTGGTGTTAAATGGAAACATGACAGGACACAGTTATATTGTTCTGGGGACATTCACACCAGCAGAACAAGGGGTTCAGTCCACAATGTCTTGGACTGAATATCGGATGTGGTTTCAAGGCAGCACTTTGGAAACTCCTCCAATGTTCCAGCACAAACATAAATGTGTCCTGCCACTTTTCCATTGAATTGTATTATATAAAAAAAACTCCACGTAGTGTAAGCAACGAATAGACCAATCAGCAGCCTGCATTTGAAACGGTTTTGAAGATTCAGAAAATCTTGTACAAGATTTGAGTGAGACCGCGCTTGAAGGATTGTGTTCGGTTTTGGTCGCCCTGTTATAGGAAAGATGTCACTGAGCTGGAGAGAGTGCAGAGGAGATGTACGAGGATGTTGCCAGGACAAGAGGGCCTGAGTTACAGGGAGAGGTTGGCCAGGCTGGCTCAGTA
The DNA here is from genome assembly GCF_009764475.1 of Pristis pectinata. Taxonomy (NCBI): domain Eukaryota; kingdom Metazoa; phylum Chordata; class Chondrichthyes; order Rhinopristiformes; family Pristidae; genus Pristis; species Pristis pectinata. Next base: position 84,693,775 of record NC_067415.1, read on the forward strand.
GAGCAACACTGTGACCACTTTGACGTACAATGGACTGCTTTTTGTTCTAATTGTGTTCTTTCTTGTATAACTTATGCTTCTCTTTTGAATTCTGTGTCTCTAATGCTAAGTGCCTGTGATGCTGCTGCAAGTAAGTTTTTCATTGCACCTGTGCACACACGGACTTGTGCAGATGATGATAAATTCAACTTGACTTGATTTCCAGTTACCTTCTTAATTACTGCTTGTCACCTTTGTGCTTCATGTACAGGGACACTGAGGGCAACATGCTGTAGTTACTGTCCATTCAAACAACATTCTGTTTTATCTGTTCCTTCTCCCAAACCCGCAGTGTATTCCAGCTGCCAATTGTTTGACCACTTGTGAGACCCCTCTGCGGTCTCTCAGCTGGATGTGTTAGCGCCATATAAGTTCATTGAAGGAGACATTTATTCTCGGTCACTAGTGGCGAATGCATGACATAGTCAACTTCAACAGGGCCAAACTTTGGAAGGGGAGTGTGACGTGTAGCAGCTTCTATATGGTGCGTCCAGTGTGTATGAGATGGTGTTGGTTGTGGTCAGTAGCTGCAGTGTTTGTTGATTGCCACAAGGTGGCAGGTATCACACATTCCACAGAACATCAGGGATTGTAGTTATTTAGCTATTTTTCACAAATTAAATTTTAAAAATGATTAACCGTATTTGACCAACATATGTGCAATGCACATATATTTCACATTTATAAACCCTGGCTCTTAATCTCCAGAAAATTCTTTAGTGTCAAAGTGCACTGAGGAAGTACAGGTAAAAACAATAACAGTAGAGTAAAGTGTCACAGCTACAGAGAAAGTGCAGTGCAATAAGGTGCAAGGTCACAATGTACTAACTCAATGTAACTGCACTGTGTAATGAATTGACCTGTACGATCAGTTTGCAAGACAAGTTTTTCACTGTACCTCGGTAACAAGTGACAATAATATACCAATACCAGTTGTGAGGTCAATAGTTCATCTCATCGTATATCAAGATAGTAAAAAAACAGAATGCAGAATGTAGTGTTAAGAGAAAGTGCAGTGCAGGTAGACAATAAGGTGCAAGGGCCACGACGAGGTAGGTTGGGAGATTAAGAGTCCATCTTTTAGCCTATGAGAGGTTCGTTCAAGGTTCTGATAACAGCAGGACAGAAGCTGTCCTTGAGCCTGGTGGTACGTGTTCTCAAGCTTTTGTATCTTCTGCCCAATAGCACATGGGGGGAGAAGAGAGAATGTCCGGGGTGGGAGGGGTCCGTGATTACGTCGGCTGCTTTCCCGAGGCAGCGGGAAGTGTAGACGGAGTCAGCGGAGGGGAGGCTGGATTGTGTGATGGACTGGGCTGCGTTCACAATTCTGCAATTTCAAGAGTCTGATAGCAGTGGTAAGGTGAAGAGGCAGTCTGACACTCCCAGTGTTGAGGGTGGACTGTAGTACAACCCAACATGATGTAACAGATCCCATGGCCACTATTGGATTCAGGAAGACACTCACCTCTTGTCCCCGCCAAGATCTATCCCTCACCTCACAGCACTGAAGGCAGATTACCTGGCTGCGATCACGGTGCTGTCGTTTGGGAGCTTGCTGTACGTAAACTGGCTGCTGTACTTCTAACCCTTACATCAGCGAGCAAGGTTCAAAAAAACGGCTGAAACGCAAGACACAAACCGCAGATGCCAGAAACCTGACGTAAAACCAGAAAATGCTGGAAACACTCAGCAGGTCAGGCAGCGTCTGTGGAGAGAGAAGGAGCAATAACGTTTCAGGCTGATGGGATTATTGAGGTGAAACGTTGGCTCGGTGTCTCTCCTCACAGACGCTGCCTGACCTGCTGAGTGTTCTCAGTGTTCCACAGCTGTTATTCCAGGGACCTTGAGGTGTGAAAGGTGCTACAGAAATGCAATCCCATCTCTCTCTCTCCCTCTCCCCCCTCACAGCGGCGCTGGCGGAGGTGGCTGAGATGGCTGCGCAACTGCACGGCAGCATGATCAAGATGGAGAACTTCCAGAAACTGGTTGAGCTGAAGAGGGATTTGATCGGCATTGACAACCTGGTGATCCCCGGGAGGGTGAGCTCCCTTTCATCAAATTCGTTCTTTCTTCTTATTACAAGTGTGATCATGAGATAACGGCACCGAGCCTGTGGTTAGTGGCAGGGGGGTTGCACGTTCCTGTTCTTGCCTCTGCCCTGTCCGAGGACAAGTCTCGGTGCTCCGGAGCAAGAAACAAACTGCCGATGGAACTCGGCGTCTGTGGAGGCAGAGGGACGGTGGAGGTTTCAGGTGGAGGCCCTGCCTCCGGACTGAGTGTGGAGGGGGAGGTGAAGAGAAGATTTCTTTATTAGTCACAGGTACATCGAAACATACAGTGAAATGCATCTTTTGCGTAGAGTGTTCTGGGGGCAGCCCGCAAGTGTCGCCACGCTTCCAGAGCCAACGTAGCATGCCCACAACTTCCTAACCCGTACATCTTTGGAATGTGGGAGGAAACCGGAGCACCCGGAGGAAACCCACGCAGACACGGAGAGAACGTACAAACTCCTCACAGACAGCAGCCGGAGTTGAACCCGGGTCGCTGGCGCTGTAAAGCGTTACGCTAACCGCTACGCTACCATGCCTGCCCTGTATATATGTACAGGGGTGAGGAAGTGTGGCGCCACTTGTGGGCTGCCCCCAGAACACTCGACGCAAAAGATGCATTTCACTGTGTGTTTTGATGTACATGTGACTAATAAAGATATCTTAGCTTAGCTTATCTTAAGGGGCCGGCAGCCTCCCTTGACCTTAAAAGAATATTTAACATTCTCACGTCAACAGGCTGTGGCCCGTGATGGTGGTGAGCCCTCCGTCTGTCACCTCCACCTCCGCACCGACTTCTTTGGCACAGAGTCCTCACCCCCCCCGCGCCGATCACCCACTTCCTCGGGGACACCCCATTCTGCCCTCTTACCCTCTCTTGACCCTGAAGTAAATGCCACCCGCTGAGTTCCTCCAGCAGTTTGTTTGTTGCTCCGGGTTCCGGCTTCGGCTGTCTCCCGCCTCTCCCAGAGCCTCATGTCCGAGGAATGCTCATTGTCACAGAGAGAGGTACAGCAGGGAAGCAGGCCCTTTGGCCCATTGAGTCCGTGCTGACCATCAGCCTGAGCTAAAGCGGTGTGGGTGGAGGGAGGGAGGGGAGGGGCGACTGACCGAGGCCGGGGCAGGGACGATGTGAGCTGGGGTCACGGCTTCGTCAGCCAATTCATCACAGGCCTGCGGTGTGACCTTGCTCACAGCCTGAGCCCCGAGCTCTGGAACTCTCCCCCAAACCCTCCCCACCTCCCAAACCCTCCCCCCATCTCCCGAACCCTCCAATCCCTCCATCTCCCAAACCCTCCCCGAAACCCTCCCCCCCCTCCCAAACCCTCTCCCCACTCCTCCCCATCTCCCAACCCGTCCCTCAACCCTTCCCTCTCCAAATCCCCCAAACCTTCCTCCCAAACCCTCCCCCCTTCAACCCCACTCTCTCCCAAACCCTCCCCCACTGCCAAACCTCACTCTCTCCCAAGCCCTCCTCCTCTCTCCCAAACCTACCCCCCTCCCAAACCCATTCCCGCACATTTCCCTGTAACCCATTCTCCCCACATTCCCATCAGTTCCTCCCAGATTCTACCCCTCACCCTCACACTGGGGGTAACTTACAGCAGCCAATTAACCCACCGGCCCGCACGTCATTGGGACGTGGGAGGAAACCGGAGCGCCCGGGGGAAACCCACACAGTCACAGGGAGAACGTGCAAACTCTACACAGCGCCTGAAGTCAGGATTGAACCTGAGTTTCTGGAGCTACGAGGTACCATGTGGAAACTGACCCCGTTGCAGCTAAAGATGTCACTGTGGGGGCTCTGGATGGACCTTCACTGGGAGCTGCTCCTCCACTGCACGGTTTGATGTAACGTACAATTTCTCAGCTGTCATTTATTCTTTCTCTCTGTTGGTTCAAGGAGTTCATTCGACAAGGGTGTCTCAGTAAGCTGTCTGCAAAGGGCTTGCAGCAAAGGATGTTCTTCCTGGTAAGTAACCAGAACAAATCAGCCTCAATGTTGTAAACCTTTTCCCAGCGATCTGTGCTGAGGTGGGGATGGTTGAAAGCTTCAAGTTCCTCGGTGTAAATATCACCAATACTTTGACCTGGTCCAACCACGTAGACACTATGGCCAAGAAAGCTCACCAGTGCCTCTGCTTCCTGAAAAGGACAAGGAAATTCTGCATGTCCCCAATGATCCTTCACCACTTTTTACCGATGCACCAGAGAAAGCATCCTATCTGGATGCATCACGGCTTGGTACGGCAACTGCTCTGCCTGGGACTGCCGGAAACCGCAGAGGGTTGTGGACACAGCTCAGTTATTACGCAAACCAGCCTCCCCTCCATGGACTCTGTCCACACTTCCCGCTGCCTCAAGAAAGCAGCCAAGATAATCAAAGACCCCACCCACCCCGGACATTCTCTCTTCTCCCCTCTCTCATCGGGCAGAAGTTACAAAAGCCTGAAAACACAGGCTCAAGAACAGCTTCTATCATCTGTTAGAAGATTCTCGAACAGGCCTCTTGTACGATAAAGATGAACTCTTGATCTCTCAATCTACCTCATCGTGGCCCTTGCACTTTATTTGTCTGCCTGCACTGCACTTTCTCTGTAACTGTAACACTATACTCTGCATTCTGTTTTTCCTTTTGTACTACCTCAATGTTTTGAAATGATCTGTCTGGATGGCATGCAAAACAAAGTTTTTCACTATATCTCAGTACATGTGACATTAACACACCAATTACCAATCACCATAGACAGGTAGCTCCCCGATCCTTTGATATCAGTGACACCCAACAGCACAAAGTGAGCATTCACTTAGATGTCTGTTGGACGTGACACTAAACTCAACGCTCTCTCAGGTGGACATATAAGACCTCTCGAGCTGCTCTAGCAAGGAGCAGAGGAGATGACCCCATACCCTGCCTAAAACCTACCCCTCACCCCACGTCACTAAAGCAGGTCATCCCGTCATTATCACACTGCTGTTTGTGGGAGCTTGCTGTGCACAATCTGACCGCCACCTCTCCTACGTTACCACGGTGACCGCCAATCAGTAGCTGCCAGTTTGATGGTCACAATGGAAATAGAAGTTTTGCTTCATTTTTCTTTAATTGGTACAAAATCAGCAAACTTTACTGTTTGCCTACTTTTCACTCAGCTGGTGTGGTGACCGCTTAATGGAAGTTATTTTTCTGACCACAGTTCAACGATATCCTTCTGTACACGAGCAGAGGGCTGACGGCATCCAATCAGTTCAAGGTTCACGGACAGGTCCCTCTCTACGGTATGACGGTGAGTCCCCCACTGGAGTGTGACTGACCCTCCCTCGCTCCCTCCCTCCCTCCCTCCCCTCACCCTGTCCCTTGCTCCACTCCATCAGCTCAACAACAAATGGCCTCCTTCAGATCTGGTCGCAATGTCACCCATGGCTGTGGCTGATTGACCCCCCCCACCACCCCCCAACCCTCCCACAAATCTATTCATGTGAGTCTCCCATTGATGCTTCAGTGAAATGGAGATCTGCTTACTCCAGGATAATGGAGGATTCTGCTTGTCTCCTTCCCATCCCCTCCCTCTTTGCTGCACTCTGCTCTCCCTCCCCTCTCCGTCTCCCCATCCCTCCCCCTCCCCTCTCCCTCCCCCCCTCCCTCCCCCTCTCCCTCCCCCCTCCCTCCCCTCTCCCTCCCCCTCTCCCTCCCCTCTCCCTCCCCTCTCCCTCCCCCTCTCCCTCCCCCTCCCTCCCCCTCTCCCCCCTCTCTCCCTCCCTCCCCTCTCTCCCTCCCCCTCTCTCCCTCCTTCCACTTTCCCCCTCCCTTCTCTCCCTCCCCTCTCTCCCTCCCCTCTCTCTCCCTCCCCTCTCTCTCCCTCCCTCTCTCCCTCCCCTCTCTCTCCCTCGCCTCTCCCTCTCTCTCCCTCCCCTCTCTCCCTACCCTCTCTCTCCCTCCCCTCTCTCCCTCCCCTCTCTCTCCCTCCCGTCTCTCCCTCCCCTCTCTATCGCTCCCCTCTCTCCCTACACTCTCTCCCTCCCCTCTCTCTCCCTCCCCTCTCTCTCCCTCCCCTCCCTCCCCTCCCCTCTCTCCCCTCCCCTCTCTCCCCTCCCCTCTCTCCCCTCCCCTCTCTCCCCCTCCCCCCCTCTCCCCCTCCCCTCCCTCCCCTCCCCTCCCCTCTCTCCCCTCCCCTCTCTCCTTCCCCTCTGCCCTTTCTCCCTCTATCCCTCCCTCCTTCCCCTCCCCCCTTCCCCTCTCCCACCCCTTCTCCCTCCCTCCATACCGTCTCTCCCTCCCCTCTCCCCTCTATCCCTCTATCCCTCCCTCTCCCCCTCCCTCTCTCCCGTCTCTCCCTCCCCACTTCTCTCTCCCTCCCTTCTCCCTCCCTCCCTCAACCCCCTCCCCTCCCTCCCTCTTCAGAATTCCTGACTGGATGTCCACACTTTATATTCATGGCTTCTCAGCTCTCTCCCTCCGGTGACAACCTCCCCCCACCCCCAGCCCCAAGGGGGTTCTGGAGACCACCCTTCACAACTGATAAAAGAACTCCCCACCCCCACTGCTTGAAGCCAGACTGTAACCGTTCAACCCAGTGACCATCCTGGTTTTGCTGGGACCCTCCTTGGGGCAGTGTCGCCTGATTGGCTGCTGGTTTCTGGCATCTCCCTTTTACATCCGGTGCTCTGGTTTTGAACTTGACGACTGCCTCCGGCTCCAGAATGGTTGCCGTATTTACCCTTGTGTTCCTCTCCCTTTCAGATAGAGGAGAGTGAGGAGGAGTGGTCGGTCCCTCACTGCTTCACCCTGAATGGACAACACCAGACCATTATTGTGGCTGCAAGGTAGGACCAGCTCCATCTCGGCCAAACCTTTCCTGACTTGCACCACCCTGGTTACCTGTCACCCATTGACCCACCCTCTGCCTGCTGACCCACACCAGCTCCTGATTAATCATCGCCTCAATTTTTAAAATCCTTATTCCTTATTTCCAAACCGCACCCAATCCTGACGTCTGTCACCTTCCCCAGCCCGACGGTTAGATCCTCCGGTCAAGCCTCTTGGTTATCTCCAGTGCTAATAGTCCCACCATTGGCGGCCGTGCCTTCAGCTCTGGAATTCCCTCCCTAAGTCTCTCCACCTCTCCGTGGATCATAGAACAGTGCAGCACAGGAACAGGCCCTTCGGCCCACCGTGTCCGTGCCGACCACGATGCCATCCTTAAAACCAAGCGAGCATTTGGTTGCCAGTCATCACATTACCAAGCTGGTGTCTCGTGCAACCCACAGGTGCCCCTGGGCACAATTGTGAAGCTCTTGTGTTCTCGTACTGCCTAAACCAGTGGGTGCCGCAGGACCAGTTTTGTTTCAGGGATAGGCCATTCAGCCCCTCAAGCCTGTTCCACCCCTTTTGCCTGATCCACAACCTAACTCCATTGACACAACTCCCCATATCCCCTGTTAAAAGAAATCTCAGATTTCAAATGAATGGTTTACCTCAAAGCAATAGCTGTTTGTGAGACTTCCAAGTCCCTGCCACCCCCCCGAGTATTTTCAAACTTCACTCCTGAAATCCTGGTTCGATTTTCCAGCCTCTGACCTCTGGTCCCAGACACCCCGATCAGCAGGAAGAGTTCCTCTCCACCTACCCGATCCTAATCCACCCACCCTGTCCCTTTTATATCCTGATCAGGTCACTTCTAACTTCAAGGAACAGCACCCTAAATTGGGCAATCTCTCCTCATCACTTCACCCATCGAGCCTTGGTAACACTGCAAGATGTGTGCAGGTTTATTGAATGACTACTTAAAAAATGGTGCTGCCCAATTTTACTTGCTTTCTCATTTTGTTCCAAAACTATGGATCTGTGCCGGTTACAGTTCCTGAAAGTTATCCAAGTAATCCACTTTCCTGAGCACTTTGGGCAGTCAGTTTGTAGGAGTGAGCTCAGTGAACGAAAGTAAAGCTGACAAACTTTCTTTTCTGTTAAATGTAACAGTCTTAACTTAAATTACTTAACTTGCACCTATCCCAAAAAAGTCCTGGGACAAGAGGTGAAGTGTTGAAGGGACAGGAGGTGAAGCCACACAACTTTGCTCCATTGGGATGGATTGCTTTGCCACAGGCTATGAAATGCCATCTGTAGATTGCGCTCCATTTGAATAACATTGGACATTTCAACCTCTTTATGCAACAGTGCACGGGTGGAGATGGACAAGTGGATAGAGGACTTGCAGATGGCCATAGACCTTGCCCAGCAGTGCAATGGGTTAAACAGTGAGCTACTGACCCCCAGCCCTGGTGAAGGGACCAACAGTAAGTGACCTATAAGTTCTTGTCTACCTTTTGCACTGGAGTTGTTCCATTGATTACTAGGTATCCGTACCCCCCGTTTGTTAGTACTGACCCCAAACATGAGCTTCTCTTGAAGCCACAAATCCCTGGGATTACAATAGGCAAGAAAATGATCTCAGACTGACCTGGGATTGTGAATTCAGGGTCATTATGTGTAAAGCATCAAAAGGTTTTTAAGATGCCTTTCTAAAAATAATGCTGTATGCATACTCTTTATATGTTGTACTGCCACTGCACTGTAATTGGTCTTATGTGTAAAGTAAACCAATTAATGAATGGCTCCCTGGGGGGTAACAAGTGGAGACACTTCCAAAGTGTGTCATTGAACGTAAAGTGTTCTGGGATGCCCTGAAAGGGATGTGAAAGGTGCTATGGAAATGCAAGTCTTTTCGATCCTCCCACAGGGCTGTGAAGCACGATTTGTGATTCACTCTGTTGACCTCATTGGACAAGGGTTTCTCTCTCACCAGGACAAAACTGGGCGAAGGAATGTTGACCTTTCGAGCACATTGTTTCAGCTCCTTGGACCCTCAAACCTACTTCGCCAGTCAGTTAGATCGTGGTCTGCACCTTAACTCTGTTGAGGGTTCCAGTCCCTTAATCCTGTTTCCTAACAAAAGTCCATCGCAAGAAAGCAGGAGGAGGACACTTGGTCCTTCAAGCCTGCTTTGCCATTCCATACGATCATGGCTGATCTATACCAGCCTTATCTGTGCCAGCTTTTCCTCGATCTATCAAATATTTACCCACCTCCACTTTGAATACTTCTAATGGTCCGGCCTCTACAACCCTTGGGGGCAGAGAATTCAAAAAGAAATTGATACAGACCTCAGTTTTAGATGATCTGGTAAATATTAACCATCAATGTCAACTATCAATCTCAGGTTTGAGAACATCAAATGGCTCTGAACAGCTTTATGGTGGAGAGCATTCACTCCAACTGGCTGGTGAACTGACGAGGTAATTCGAACCCCACCACACCACCCCGCCCCTTAATGGGTCACTGCAAGGGGCAGAGGGGGACTCTGGCAGCCGTTTCAACAGGTTGATGAGGTGTAGCTCAGGCAGCCTACCCCAACTGTTGGCAGTGTGGTGCATTGCTCCTTGGGCTTTCACTCACAGCTGCAGTCACCCAGGTTCAATTCTGGTGCTGTCTGTGTGGAGTTTGCATGTTCTGGCCTCTGTCGCAATGTATTCCACAGATTCACCACCTTCTAGCTGAAGAAATTCCTCCTCATCTCAGTTCTAAAGGGACGCCCCTTTATTCTGAGGCTGTGCCCTCGGATCCTGGACTCTCCCACTGATGGAAAATCCTCTCCATGTCCATCTATCCAGGCCTTTCAGTGTCCAGTAGGTTTCAATGTGGTCCCCCCTCATCCTCTGAACTCCATCGAGCACAGGCCCAGAGACATCAAACTCTCCTCATACATTAGCCCTTTCATTCCCGGGATCATTTTTGTGAACCTCCCCTGGACCCTCTCCAGGGCCAGCACATCCTTCCTTAGATACAGGACCAAAAATTGCTCAGAATATTCCACATTTAGTCTACCAACACCGTATAAAGTCTCACAGTACATCCTTGCTTTTATGTTCTAGTCCTCTTGAATCTCTGATTGTCTCTGATCAGATCATCCCCTCGATCTTCTAAACACGAGGGACACGCTGCTGTGCAACGTGCCCTCTTAGTTTATCTGGGAAATCTTCTTCAGTCACCTCCAGCTCTGTGAAGCCTCTAGCCTCGTCCTCCCCCACAGACTGAGAGTTGTGCTCCACCGCACCTTGCAATGGGACACTGACAGGGCAGTCACCTCGTTACACAGTGTCCTGCACCATCATCCTCTCCTCCCTCCTGCTAGCGACAGAAGACATCAGGAATCTGCAAATAAAGGGTTTAAAAAAAATAGACTGGAGGATTCCTCTTCAATGATAGTCCAGGGGAGACCACAGGGCCTTATTCTTGAAGGCATATGCTTTGAGCTGGATTGATCTCTGGCCCCCTCTGGAACTGATGTGGTTCCCTACTGAAGGCACAGAGATCACTTTGAGTGCTACAAGGCAGGCATTGCCCATCCCTAGTTGCTCCTGAACAGACCCCTGTGGTCATTTGGAGGGGCAGTAAAGCATGGACCATATTGCTCTGAGCCTGAACTCTCAGAAGACAGACCAAGAAAGAGATCTGCTTCCCTGAACAACATCGGTGAACCAGATGTATCTGGTCCATTAGACCAGAAGACGTAGGAGCATAATTGGCCATTCGGCCCGTCGAGTCTGCTCCGCCGTTCGATCATGTCTGATTTTTTTAATCTCAATCTCCTGCCTTCTCCCCGTAAACCCTTAACCCCCTAACCAATCAAGAACCTATCAATCTCTGTCTTAAATACACCCAGTGACTTGGCCTCCACAGCCCTCTGTGGCAACGAATTCCAGATTCACCACGCTCTGGCTGAAGAAGTTCCTCCTCATCTCAGTTCTAAAGGGACGTCCCACAGTTGTGACACAGTCATCATTAGAAAGACTAGCTTTTTATCCCAGATCTATTTAATTGGCTGAACTTAAAGTCCACAGTTACCATGGTGAGATTTCAACTCTGGTCCATGGGATTTTAACCCTCTGGATAACTAACACAGATGTTATTCCCAGTAAAATCAAAGTCCAAGATGTACAATGGTGGGTGTGTGATAACCATCTAACTGTTATTGTCCAATCTACCCTGCTGTCATGAGTAGTTTTTACAACCATTACAATAAAATAGTTCCAACAATTCAAATTTCATTTATTTACATCGTTCTCCTGCTTTGAAGCCATTCAATAATTGTTCCAAAACTCAACCTCAGATATTGGTGCAAGTTAAACTATAAATGGAATGACCACTCATTACCGCAGGGTGAACGATTGCCTGGAGTTTTCTGGTCAGCTGTGTTTTCTGATGATGCATCTCTTTACCTCCCCCCCCCCGATAGTAATGTCACTCGTTGGTTTAGATGAAGCTTGCCGCAGGTTGACAATACCTTTGGATTATTGTAATTTTTTTAAAGGATTTTTCTCGATCAATTCTGTAGAATCAACTGATGAGACGTCTGTAGAGCAGGAATCCGAAGATGATTTAAGTGCCTCAAGGACCTCTCTTGAGAGACAATCACCCCATCGTGCAATACCAACCATGCACGTGTGCTGGCACAGGAGTACCAGTGTTTCAATGGTGGATTATAGTATTGCTGTGGAGGTACAGGCCATATTGAGATAAAAGTGTACATCTAAATCTCTTGGCAATGTGACACATGCAGAGGTTTTCAAAAGTCAATGAATGAATTCCACAAATTTTGCATCCAACTCTGTGCTTTCACAGTTCTGACAAATGAGTTCCAGGAAGAAAACCCCGGGCATCAAATTCAACTGAATAGAGGCGTGCACAAACTTTCAGGGTGTCGTCAGTGTTAGAATTGAGAAACTGTTTCCGGGGGGGAGGAGGGGAGGGATCTTGAGGACACAGAGCAGAGGAAATGCGCAGAAGAGCGAAAGGGGAGAGGGGAGAAGCTGACCCCTGACGCAGACTGCATGAAGGAGGCAGAGTCAATGGGAGCTATCCGCTCGGTCACCCCCCAGCTTCGGACGCCGTTCCCCCTCTCCCCCTCCCGTCCCCATCTGCCAATCACCCCCCTCACCTTTTGCTCTTGCTCCACCCCTCCCCCCCCCCACCTCTTTATACCGGCTACCTCCCCTCTATCTTTCAGTCCAGATGAAACATCGACCGTCCCTTCCCCCTCTGACCTGCTCAGTTCCTCCAGCTTTTTGTGTGTTACTCCAGATTCCAGCATCTACAGTCTGTTGTGTCTCTATCAAAATGGAGTTGGATAAATACTTGAGGGAGCTGTGGACAGAGCAGGAGGGACTGGGATTAATTGGGGAAGTTCTTCTGAGTCCTGGCAAAGGTACAAAGTGCACACTGCGCTGGCTGATTTTACCAGATGCCCTCAAGCTCTCGAGTTGCTTGTCTATGTTGCAAAGTAACACAGGTGGACCATGAATGGCATCAGAAGAAATCCCTACCCATTGTGTGATCGCAACACAACCTTTGCATAATGTGCCTTGCGACAATTGCCATGAATTAAGCAGACAACTCGAGGTCAGTTTATCTTAGACAAAGCACACATCACACACAAATGTTGTTAACCAGAAATCAATTCCAGGATATAAGATTTCAATCTGTGGAATTATTTATGCAGTTCTGTCAGAATTTTGAAAATTTGCTGTTATCCACTTAAAGATATTTAATTGCTCAGGAGGGATTTGGGGAAAAAGATCTAAGGGCCAACTAAATTGGATTATGTAGTAACACTACAGCTATTATTTTATGTGGTTTTCAGCTTGTTAGATAGTAATGATTTGATCCGAATATGTGTAGAGGGAAAAGAAGCTAAATCTATGGGAACTGGTTTGGTAAAAGCTCCAGAAATCTGAATATGTGGCAAAGATCCACTCAGTATGAATGAGCTGTTTAGCTAGAACACAGGTGCTGTACAAAGCCAATGCAATGTCATTTCCTGATGCATTGTGGCCAGCATCAGTCACCAGTGTTCCAAGGACTAGGAGAGCAGATGTAAAATCATCAGAACTCCCTTGTCTTTCTGCCTTTCTGAAGAATTTTGTGGAATTCAAGTCATGACCCTTAATTACTTAAATTGTTTTCCTTTCTCTGGGGAGAAAACTCCTCTCCTGCTTTTTTTTTGGAAAGACTCTAGTGTATGTCTTCTGTGTCACATTTTATCTGTCCTTCCCACACATTAGCCAAATATTTCTCTCTGCCAAATGTCTGCAAATACCACACTCCCTGATACCATATTTATGGCACTTCCTCCACAGTACTTCCCACACCTGTGTCTGTTCCTCTCTGGGCCAGACCAATGTTATTTTAAGAATAATGTGATCCATTCTATAAACTAAGAATGTGCCATGTAAGCCTGGTTTATTTTATAGGTTAATAGATAAGTGCTTCCAAACAGCAAGTGCTCTGTTTAATTATCCTGAATGTTTCTGCATTAACTAATTCAACCAGCCAGGATGTTTCTAATAAACCTTGGAAAATCTGATTGAAAAACAGAAAGCGCTCAGCAGGTCAGGCGGCATCTGTGGGGAGAGAAACGGGACTAATGTTTCAGGTCAAAGCTTGTTATTTGAGTATAAGAGTAAGGAAGTCATGCTGCAGCTGTGTAAAACTTTAGTCAGACCACAGCTGGAGTATTGTGTGCAGTTCTGGTTGCCCCATTAGAGGAAGGATGTGGAGAGGGTACAGAAGAGGTTCATCAGGATGCTGCCTGGATTAGAGGGTATGAGCTACAAGGAGAGGTTGGACAAACCTGGATTGTTCTCCCTAGAGCGTCGGAGGCTGAGGGGAGACCTGATGGAGGTTTTTAAAATTATGAGAGGCATAGATAGGGTAGACGGTCAGAATCTGTTCCCTGGGGTAGAAGTGTCAAACACCAGAGAACATGTTTTTAAGGTTGGAAGGGGGAGGTTTACAGGTGACGTGAGGAGCAAGTTTTTAACACAGAGAGTGGCGGGTGCCTGGAATGGGTGACCAGGGGTAGTACTGGAAGCAGGCAGTTTGGAGTTTAAGAGGCTTTTAGATAGACACATGAATATGCAGGGAATGGAGGGATGTGGATGATACACAGGAGGACATTTAGTATAATTTGGCATCATGATCAGGTCGAATGGCCTGTTCAGGGCTGTCCTGTTCAATATTCTATGTTCTATTGCAAGGGCATTTCTTCCAGATCAATAATGTCACAATGGATTCTGATGTATACTTCAAATGTAGCTTTCCCATTTCATAGCATTGCAGTTACAGGGACTGGATGGGCTGGGCTTATTTTTCCTGGAATGGAGGAGGCTGAGGGGGGACCTGATAGAACATTGGACATTACAGCTCAGGAACAGGGCCTTCGGTCCACGATGTTGTGTCGGACTAATTAAGCTAACGACACCTAACCCCTTCTGCCTGCACATGGTCCACATTCCTCCATTCTCTGCACATTCATGTGCCTGTTAAAGGAGCCTCTTAAACACCTCTATCGTATCTGCCTCCACCACCACCCCAGGCAGCACATTCCAGGCACCCACCACTCTGTGTGTAAACAAAAAACCCTCCCCACACATCTCCTTTGAACTTTCTCCTTTCACCTTAAGTGCATGCCTTCTAGTATTAGACATTTTGACCCTGGGAAAAAGATACTCTATCTTTGCCTCTCATAATTTAATAAACTTCTATCAGGTCTCCCCTCAGGTTCCAGAGAAAACAACCCAAGTTTGTCCAACCTCTCCTTATAGCACATGCCCTCTAATCCAGGCAGCATCCTGGTAAACCTCTTCTGCACCCTCTCCAAAGCCTCCACATCCTTCCTATAATGGGGCGACCAGAATTGAATGCAAGGTAGGGGTATATAAAATTATGAGAGGGATAGATGAACAAAATCTTTACCCCATGGAACTAAGACAGGAGGCTATAGGTGAGAGGTAGGAGGTTCAGAGGAGATTAGAGGGGGAGATTTTTCACACAGAGGGTGGTCTGGGATGAGCTGCCCGAGGTGGTGGTGGGGGAAGATGCACTTCCAACGTCCATCTAGACAAGGGCTTGAGTTGCCAAAGCATTGAAAGCTGCAGAGTGGGTAAATGGGATTGGTGTAGGTGGGTACAATGGGTGGCATGGACATGGTGGGCTGAAGGGCCTGTATCTGTGCTGTTCTATGACTTGTGTCACAACTGGATTTTCACCCAATATGTGAAGCTTTTCAGCTGCCGATTGCACTGGAGGCTGGGTTGCTGCTGGTTTCTATGTGGAACACATTCTTTTCATGTTCCTCCCTCCATATTTTCAAAAATCAGGCCCTTCGGCCCACTGAGTCTGTGCTGACCACCAACCACCCTTTTACACATCCTTTTCTTTTATTCTCCCCACATTCTCATCAACTGCCCCCCCCCACACAGATTCTACCACTCATCTACACACTAGGGACAATTCACAGCGGCCAGTTAATCCACCAACTTCCACATCTCTGGGACGTGGGAGGAAACTGGAGCACCCGCTGGGTGGGAGACCCACGCGGTCACTGGGAGAACGTGCAAACTGTGCACAGACAGTGCCCGAGGTCGGGTTCGAACCTGGGTCACTGGAGCGGTGAGGCAGTGGCTCCACCAGCTACACCATTGGGCTGCCCCATTTTAATGAACAAGTTCTCCCATTTACGACGGTGCCTTTAGGAATGCCTTGAACATTCGTTTGTTGGTATGCAATAAATGATGGCTCCTTTAAAATTAAGGAAGGGGTTTAGTCACGAGATATTTTCATGCAAGGCTTTTAGATTTACACAAATAAATCCACTGGGGAATTCAGGAGAAAGTTCTTTACCCAATGTTGCCCATTTAAAGTCAATAAAATATGTTCTGATTATTTAAAGGTTGGCAAAGAATGGTATAACGTGATATGTCTGTGCATGAGAGGGTGATTCCACTGCTCAGCAAATCCAAAGTTGTACAAGCATGACTGAGAGCAGTAAATCCGTTGGGGAATTTGGGAAAAATGAGTGGGGGAGGGAGGGTTGTGGATGCAAACATCAGGTCTGCCTTTGAGGAGCAGTTGGATGAGGAAGGAAGGATTGGGGTGAACAGAATGGGAGAGTGGACAAGTTGTGCTGAATAGCCTGCAGTCCGTTGAGATTGTTGACAGCAGTTTCCAGCCTTGGGCACAGCACTGATTGGCAAGTACATTCCAGGCCACATTGCGTTGACAAAAATCACACTGGTTCCAGCTGAAACCTCGTATTAAATCCTTAAAATAAAATTGGTTTGGCTCCTTTTTAAAGCATTTTATTTTCCAGGCGTTCTGTCAAGATCTAACCCTTTTTCTTGCTGCACAGATGGACACGTGTGTGCATATTACATCTAGGGTTGCCAGCTCTGGTCAGTATTATTCTTGGAGCTTTTGTCACAGGACTTCCCATGCCCCACTCTGTGTCGGCCAATACATCCACCTTTGGGACCTCCCACCTTTTGAGGTCCAATTGAAAAGTGGGCACTTTACCTGATCGGGATTCTCAACCTCAGTCAGCCCACTCTCCAATGTTTTTTGGAACTAATTGGCAGAAGTCTAAATAAAGAAACTCTTTATAATGCCCAATCTTTTCTCTCCTGGGTTCCTGCTTGCAGCATTGCCTTGGAGATCACTTGTCAATCCTTGGAGACTCCAGTACAATCTTGAAGAGATGGCAACCCTAATTACAAGTCACTTATGAAACTTCTCGTCTTTCCTTGCTCCCTGCATAGTTTACAGTCTGTCTGTCTTTTCTCCCCTTTGTTCTTGTTGTCCTGCTCTTATGATGGAAGAAATCTCCACTGTTGCGGCCTGTTCTTCACTTCCCTCTGGACTGATCTGTAATCAGTGGCCTCTTGCTCTCTCTCATGTCTGTTGGTATCGAATGCAGAGTCTGTCCTTTTATGATTACATCTCCAATATTGAGGTAACAGCTCTCGGGGAAAAAAAACTATAATTCGGCCAGCTGCCAACATACTTGGTTTTAGCTTTTAAAGCACTAAATGAAGTCCAAACCTTCGTTTTGCTAGCTTTGTAATACGTGGAAATAGCTTGTCCTGTCAAAACACAAGTAGAGGCTCAATTACATCACGGAGACAGAGTTAAATTGCCCACTAATTATGTTCTGGCCTTGAGCACGACATATGTTCGTGGATATATAAGGAATTTAAATTTAGCTACATCTCATTAAGTGAAACTTAAGTTTTATTTCATGGACTGACATACTTTTTGGTTATTATTGATAATTTAGCTGTTTGGTTAGCTATAATAGTAAGAGAAGTGGGGAATCTCACTCGGTGAGAACGTGTTGTAAAGTTGACTGTATTTTTCTGGGTTAGTTTTAAACATATCTACAAAATATAACAACTTGCCTTTACTTCAAGTTATTGATCCTTGCAGTTATTTAACTCAGAGGGCTGCTGGATTTTACTCATTGAACAACGTAAAAAAAATACCCCAAGGTGCTTCACAGGAGCGATACGGGAAATGTCAAAAGATGTAGGGTCGGTGTGAATGGGTGGTTGATGGTTGGTGCAGACTCATAGGGATGAAGGCCCCGTTCTATGTGCTGTATCTCTCTCTCTGAGATTGCAGCCTGGTCAAAAAGGGTTTAAAGGAAGGAGCGGCAAGGAGATTTTGGAAACAAAATGGCAGCTGAAGTCACGTCCACCAGCAGAGGCATGATTAGATTCAGCAGCAGAGTTGGAAAGAGCAGAGACCTTGTTGGTTTCGGGTTGAGAAGATCACAGAGAGAGGTGCGAGGTCACAAAGGGATGTAAGGAGGAGGGGAAGCATTTTATAATCGAGGTGGTACATAACCGGCAGCCGGTGCAGGTCAGCAAGCACAGGGCAATGGCTTGGCACAAGGTAGGACATGGGCAGCAGAGTTCTGGATGAGCTTGTTTGCAGAGAGCAGGAGAGAGACTGGCCCACAATGTGTTGGAGGTAATAAAGTCATGGTTAGGGGTTTCAGCAGCAGATAAGCTGAGGGGTGGAATTAGGATGCCTCAGTAATGGAGCAGATCGTGTGTTCTACAGCTGATCTTAGTCAAATATGACATCAAGGTTGGGAAGGTATTTAACAATTCAATTCATTGTACTTATAAGATGCAACAATATGAAGTTCTATCAAGTGTGCCCACTTTGCAAAATGAAGATACTTAAAGTAAAAATAAATGGGCTAAGGTAGTCCTGTATGAAAAAGCATGGTAGATTCAAATTGTTCCACAGTCTGAATACGTTCTGGGAAAATAGTGGCTTTTTCTCTGGGGGAGCCAGTTACAGTTCAGTCTAAAATATTATTTGCTTAGTTTCTTTTTGAAATCGTGGAAATGTACAGCACTGAGGGAGGCCTTTTGGCCCTTCACGCCTGTGCTAGCTTATTGAGTGTGTTCTCTGACACAAATGCAAAATGCAGCAGATGCTGGGAGTCTGAAGTAAAACCAGAAAATGCTGGAAATGCAGTTGGATCCCATTGGCTTGACTCTGCTACCCCAACACTGAGACACAGGACCTGTGGTATCTGCTTTCTCATAGGTATCTGTGGGCAGTCAGCCCTGCCACATGCTGCAGAACTGAATTTTTTGTGCATTGAGTCAGGCCAGCCAGAGCCCAAGGACTTGCAATTTTTTGATACCCTATTTGTCCGGTCAGATAGCCAGGCTCTACTCTGCAGGTCAGGAGTGAGAGATGATGGTTAGGGCCAATGATCCTACTCTTTCCCCACCACACCTTTTGAAATTTCCTATTGAATCTGCTCCCTCTGCCCTTTGCAGGAGGGCACAGGAAGAACAGTAATTCACTTCTTCAATGGCAAGACACCAGGAAACGTTAGTGAGTCAGATCATGGGATATAGAAAACAAGCATGAAGATACAACAAGCAGTAAAGGAAGGGAAAGGGATTACCAGAAAGGGGAGTGGAGAACAAGAGTTTGGGGGGGGGGGGGGTGGTGGAGGGTGTCTTGGTATGATTGTCCATGGCTTTGGTGAGGAGTTCTGTGTGAAGTTTCGGTCCCCGTATCTAAGGAAGGATCCATCTAGTCAGTGCAGCATGGGTTCAGTGAACAGATTCCAAGGTTGATCTTGGAGACGGCTGTAACTGACTGGAGTTCAGAAGAGTGAAGGGTGAGCTAATTGAGATGCACGGCATCGTGAGAGAGAGAATGAGAATTTGTTTCCCCAGCCAGGTGAGTGCAGAATAAGGCAGCAGAGTCTCAGGATGAGGGGCAGCCATTTTGGACTCGGATGAGCTTTCTTTTACGTAGAGAGGGTTATCACTCCTTGCAGTTATTTAACCCAGAGGGCTCTTGGATGTTGCTCATTGAATAAACTCAAAGCTGAGGTTGATGGACGTTTGGTCACCATGGAGATTGGGCAGAACAGTTGACCTGAGAGAGAGGATCACTCGTGACTTCATGGAGCAGGTTCAAAGGTCTCCTCCTGCTCCTCTTGCTTGTTTCCTGACAAAGTTCCCTTCATTAAAGCACGAAGCCGCTTCAGTTGGTCTCTGCAACAGATGGCAACATTCTTCACATACAGAGGAATGTTAGTTCCTTTGAGAATTGAGAAAGTAAATTTAGTAGCCTCTAATTTTTAGGTTAAGTTTCTGCTCAACCATCTGGGAACGTCCACAGAGAGTTGCAGTTTGAACAGTGTTTCCAATTAATGGGCGTGAGTTGGGTATAAATAGCTCCATGGGACTGGTGTGTTGAACAAGTCCAGAAAAACACAATCTTGGGTAGAGGGTGAGTATTTGCTCGAGTTACACTTCCAAACAAAGCTGGGGAGTGAAGAGTTGGCCACTGATGCTCCAGTTGTCAGTCAGAAAGAGTGTGAATGAAATGTGATCATCCTGTAGTATTTTTCAGGGTGAGGCTGTTGAAGAATGATTTATACCAATCCTGGTACAGGTTTAAGGTGAGGAGGGAAAGATTTAAGGGGGACCTTCGGGCCAAGTTCTTCCACACACAGGGTGGTAGATGGATGGAACGAGCTGCCAGAGGAAGTGGTAGGGGCACAAACAATGATAACATTTGGACAGGTACATGGATAGGAAAGGTTGAAAGGGATATGGGCCAAATGTGGGCAAATGGGACTAGCTGAGGTAGGCATTGACGTGTTGGGCCAAAGGGCCTGTTTCCGTGCTGTATGACTCTCCATCTTACTTGGTCAAACAGCCTCATCCCCATCCCCTCCCCTTGCCCCTTACCCAATATTTTCAAAGGACATTCCTAAATGCTCCCTTATGACTTTTGTTCCAATTATTGTCCAGGAGCTGCTGACCCGAGTTCAAAGGTCAAAAGTCATTGGAAGCTGATACTTAAAGAGAGAAACAGAGCGTGACTGGGCTGTATATAAAACTTCCTTGTTACTTCTTTAGTATGACATCTCATGATCTCCTTGCATTGTTTCCATTAATGTGTGTGTGTTCCCTCCTGTGCTAGAATCAGCTGTCTGGGAACTTGCTCAGGAAGTTCAAGAACAGCAACGGCTGGCAGAAACTTTGGGTGGTTTTTACCAACTTCTGCCTCTTCTTCTACAAGTCACATCAGGTGAGTGAGCCCCATGGGTGAATTAGTATTGGGGGAAGTTGCGGGTGTGGGTCTAAGGGTAATGGCTGCTCTTCCTACCTTAAAACAGTGATTAAAATATCAAAGTCATACATCCTGTGCAACACCTCTTACAACCTTGACTTTTCCCAAGTACCTTCTGGTCACTCAGGTCAGGTGGGAAATGTGACCACTGAGCTCCCCACAAACTGTGATGTGATTAGCTGATTTGGTGAGGTTGATTTGATTGGTACTGGTTTCTTACTGTCACCTGTACCGAGATACAATGAAAAGCTTTTGTTTTGCATGCCATCCAGACAGGTCGTGCTGTACGTAGTGATATCAAGGCAGTAAAGAGAAACAGAACGCAGAATAGTGTTGAGAATGATATTGGTCAGGACACCAAGGAAAACTTTCCTGCTCTTGTAACGAGTCCAAGGGATTTTTATAGCCGCTTGTGTCCTTGTAAAAGATAAAATCTATTTGTTTCTATAAAACCAATGTAGAAACCCAATTGGATAAGTATTTTGTTCATTTGCTGTGCCTACAAACCCAGCATTTATTGCCCATTCCCACCTGCCTTCAGCTGTGTAACATTTCTCACTGGAGGCCATTGGCCCCATGCTGGTTCTGAGTCACCCCATCCTCCCACATTTCTCTGTAACCTGTTCTCCCCCACTTGTCCATCAACTCACCACCCTCTGCTGTAGGTGCACTTTACGGTGGACGATTAGCCTACCAACCCACATGACTCCGGGATGTGGGAGAATAGCCACACGGTCACAGGGAGAACATGCAAACTCCACACAGATAGAGTTCGGGAGCAAACCTGGTCACTGGAACTGTGAGGCAGCAGCTCTACCTCCTGAGCCATTTCCGAGGGTGGTTGAGCCAACTACATTTGTATGATCGTGGGGTCACCTCTCGGTCAGATTGGATAAAGAAGGCAGATTTCCTTCCGAGGGACAATTTTGCAATGATCTTGTGGTTTTATTATTTGCGATTATTTAATTAACTGAAGTTAAATGTCAGCTGCCAAGACTTGAGATATTTAGTCCAGACCTTATGTTATTTTCCTCGCGGTTATAAACCGGGAGAATTCCATCTTTCCTGTGCAAAGTTCCACCCAGTGCAAGCCCCTAGAAGAATCAAGCCGCATCTAAAGATGGTGAGGTAGAACGTCACGTTCTGGGTACTGAATATATGATGTAAAAATGCCCATGCACTGAGATTTGGGTCCCTTGAATTTCAATTGACAGTCTGAACCATTCAATGCAGAACTTGTCTGGGAAGTGTTTTCACCAGGATGACCATTATCCTTCCACTAATGATCCCGTGTGCTGAGAACACCCTCACCAGAGACAGGCTGATTTCTACCCCATTGTGTGTTTCCCTGGACATCGCCATGTAACAACGCTGTTGATTTTCCCCTAGGATTCTCATCCGCTGGCAAGCTTGCCATTGCTGGGTTATTCTGTGACCATGCCAGCAGAGTCTGACAACATTCACAAGGACTATGTCTTCAAGCTCCAGTTCAAGTCGCACGTTTACTTCTTCAGGGCTGAAAGTGAATATACGTTTGAAAGGTGAGGTGCTCCTGCTGGAGATTGCCTATTTACTCACACCAAGTGACAATGGGAAGGTTTGCAGGATCTTTTTTTATTGCAATAGGAGGGGATGAAAGAGGAATGAGAGGAAAGGTTAGAAGGAGTTGAATAGATCAGGGGGGTGAAAGAGAGAGGGGGCAGAGAAGAATTTTTTCAGTGTTTAGCAACATGATGACCACTTTGCACTGCAATGGACTTTGTTTTGTGTTCTTTCTTGTATAGTTTATGCTTAATTTTTTTGTGAATGTTGTGTAGCTGATGCTATGTGCCTGTGATGCTCCTGCAAGTAAGTTTTTCATTGCACCTGTCCATACATGTAAAGAAAAAGAGGGAGGCAATACACTGTGCATAAGCAATTAAATCTCTTGATGACTACAAGTGAAGGAGTGTACTTAAGAGAGAAGTTAGGAGGGCAAACAGAGGATATGGGAAGGATCTGGCAGGCAAGGTGAGGCAAAAATCCCAAGAGATTCTTGGATTGGCTAGGGAGAGAATAGGTCCCCTTAAAGATCAGCATGGCTGTCTCTGTGTGTGGAACCAAAGCAAGTGGGTGAGATGTTTAATGAATATTTCTCTTCAGTTTTTACTGAGGAGAAAACAATGGAAGATAAGGAAATGAGTGGTGTTGTCTCGGACCACATACGAATTAGCAGGGAGTAGGTATTGGAGGCCTTAAAGTGTTTTAAGGTGGATAAATCCCCTGGGCCTGACCTGGTGCATTCTTGGACCTTGTGGGAAGCTAGAGAAGAAATTGCAGATTGGAGATTTTTGTTTCATCTCTGGCTGCAGGTGAGGTTCCGGAGGACTGGTGAGTGGCTAATGTGGTACCATTGTTTAAAAAGGGCAGCAAAAACAAGCCAGGAAACTACAGGCCGGTGAGTCTGATATTGGTGGAGGGGATTCTGAGGGACAGGGTCTGATTCAGGACAGTCAGCACAGCTGTGTGGGAAATCACGTGTGACAAATCTCTTGGAGTTCGAGGAGGTGTCCAAGAAGGTTGATGAGGATAGGGCAGTAGATGATGTCTATATGGTTTTTAGCAAGGCCTTTGACAAAGTCCCTCATGGCAGGCTGGTCTGGAAGGTTAGATCACATTGGATTCAAAATTGTCTCAGTAGTAGGAAGCAGAGGGTGATGGTTCAGGGTTGTTTCTCAGACTGGAGGCCTGTGTCCAGTGTTGTGCCACAGGGGTTGGTGCTGCAGCCTTTGTTGTTTGTACTAGGCATGGTTAGTAAGTTTGAGGATGTAACTAAAATAGGTGGTGTTGTAGATAGTGTAGAAGGTCATGAAAAGTTACAGGGGGATCTTGATCAGCCAGGTATGTGGGCTGAGGATTGGCAAATGGCTTTCAATCCAGATAAATATGAGATATTGCATTTTGGGAAATCAAGTGAATGGTGGGGCCCTGGGGAGTGTTATGGAGCAGGGGGACCTAGGAGTGCAAGTTTATAGTTTGCTGAAAGTGGTGTCACAGGTAGACAGGGTGGTGAAGAAGGCATTTTTTTTAACACTGGCCTTCATCAGTCAGGGCATTGAGGATAGGAGCTGGGAAGTTATGTTGCAGTTGTATGAGACATTGGTGAGGCTACACTTGGGAGGATTGTGTACAGTTTTGGTCGCCTCTTGTTTTTAGCACCCCCTCCCTGGGAAAAAGGGACATCAGGGGCAGTTTCTTCACGCAATGGGTGCTGCGTATTTGGAATGAGCTGCCAGAAATGGTGGGTATGCTAGCAACACTTAAAAGCCATCTAGGTAAGTACTTGGATAGGAGCGGTTTAGAGGGCTATGGGCCAAATGCAGACAGATGGGACTAGCCCACTGGGCAACACAGTTGGCATGAATGAGTTGGACTGAAGGCCTGTTTCTGTGCTGTATAACCAGAAAACAGGCCATTCGGCCTTTCTTGTCTGTGCCGAAACTTTATTCCACTAGTCCCATTGACCCGCACCCAGACCTCTCCCGTCCATGTATCTATCCAATTTTTTCTTAAGAGTGAGCCCATATTTACCACGTCAGCCCATTCCACACTCCCACCACTCTCTGAGTGAAGAAGTTCCCCCTAAACCTTTCCCCTTTCACCCTAAAGCCATGTCCTCTCGTACTTTTCTCTCCTAATCTAGGTGGAGAGAGCCTACTCGCATTTACTCTGTCTATACTCATAATTTTGTAAACCTCTATCAAATCTCCCCTCAATTCTTCTATGCTCCAAAGAGTAAAGTCCCTAACCTGTTCAATCTTTCTTTCCCTGTAACTCAACTCCTGAAGACCCAGTAACTCCATGATATGACAATAAACTCGACTTTGACTTTTTTCCCCAGCCTCTTATCAAGGCTGTCCTTAAAACCTGGTTAACTCCTACATGCGACCTGGTGTTCCACGTGCTCTTGGGCTGCTTTTAAAAACACTCTACCAATGTGTCTTTTTCTTTCCCCAGGTGGATGGAAGTGATCAGAAGTGCCACCAGCTCTGCTACTCGAACACGGCTTCTGAGTCGCAAGGAATCTCACGCTTACTGATCACTCGTGGAGGGAGGGGGGTGGGGGGGGGCCTTTCAAACACACCAACTTCCATCACAGTTTGACTCAAAAGGAGAAAAATAGAGTATCAGTGCATATTCAGTCAGTTTGTCTTTAAGATAAGCCACAGCCATATAGTTAATTTACTACTTCACCAACAATTCTTGTGATGTCCTCATTAGCCCCACCATCACTCTCAGCTTATTCCAAAATAAGGCAAAATTCAATTATGGGCAGATTGTGTCTCAGCCCAGAATTAATTTGAAAATTATGTGTATATATAAAAAGAAATTAGTCAACCTTCTGCCTGGGCAGGAGAGCTTGAAAGATTATGTCCAATCCAATCCCAGAATGTACTTGTCTTAAAACTAAAACCCAAACATGAACTATTTGACAATTTAACTGTATTGTAGACAATTTTGAGCTTTAGACCAGTAATGTTTAGGTACTGACTGATACGACAATCATGCAGTGGGTTCAGATCGAGTCTATGTCTGGCCTGTGCTGACATTGATTTAAAGAACCTTCAGCTTTACAAGGGCTCCAGGTGTATCATCCTTGCCCGAAGATTACAGACACTTTGAACACAACTGAAACATTAAAAGTATTTATCTTATTTAGTGAGTTGTAAAAATCGCTGCCATATTTTGAACAGCTGTGATTCACTTCTATTTACTACAAATCAGATTGGAAGTGTTCCTTGCCAAGAGGCTGATTAGATATTTTACAAAGGCTCACTTCTTGCTAGACACGAATCCGTTTCCACATCCTGATATTTTCCCACCTACTGTATTTATTTTGCAAGATCAAATGGTTTTGAGGCTTATACAGTGTTAGAGCACAAGAAAAAGACATTTGGAATATAGTCTTGCCAGAAGGGAACTATGATCATAATAGAAGATTAAATTGTTTGCAGATTCATGCATCACACTGCTAAAGCTATCTAGTTCCACTGAAGTACCAGCTTGTTTCCAGGAAAGCTGTTTAGAAAAATGGATTAAGTTCCTTGATTCCCTATTAACTCTGTCAACACTTAAGTTGTCAGGACATTTTTTTGGGAAAAAAGATACAAAGAGAAATCTGTTACCAGCACTATAGGAGAAACAGGCAATCCCATTCCATAGCCTCATTCCCAGTGTGTATGAGCCCCACCCGCAATGTATAGCCTGTGACACTCTGTTTAAACGATAATTTACCTCCAATTCCTGGAATGAGCAGACACTGTTGTATCTTAGGTAAGGTGGACCACTTTAGTCTTGGATATGATGGGAAATGGAACAGCAAGCTAGGCATCGATCTGTAAAGCAATGCCAGGTCACTTCCTGATGTCAGAAGATGGAATCGTTCTCACTTATTATTTTGTGAAGATTATTAAGTGAAGGTGACATAAAGCATTAATTTTAAACAGAGCAGAGATATGGGGAAAGACCCAAGATGCTGGATCACTAATCCCAATGTATTCTGTTGCACCCAGGCGTTGTACACTGGGAACTAGTTAATAACACAGAGATTGAAGTGCCACACAGCCAGGTTTACTGGTGGGACTGCCATTGCCTTGTACACCTTTTCCATACTAGGACCTCTCTGGAGTTTACCTGGAATGGGATTTTGGAGCCAGCTCCAGGTCACAGAAGGTAGAATGGCCAGGGCAGAGGTCCACCTACCTACACACCACCAATCGGAGCCTCAGGGTCAGCTTCATGGGAGAATTCCCAAAGGCATAAATCACCTCTCCATGACCCCCCACCCTGCCAATGGCCTTCTCAAACCAACTATAAATGTTAACATCATCCACAGCAAAACATTTTGTTTTGAAGCCAATCAATTCAGAAAGGGTCGACTTGCCTTAGCCCATGTCAGGAGGAGGCCTTTTGCAAGGATTCACACTAGCCATTAGCCAGTATCTTCCACAGAAGCCTTGTTGAGTTATAAAGGGTAAAAATTCCTGGCTAGTCCAGGTACTCACTCCCTGTCGTGCCTCTTCATGGAGAGGAAGATTCTCTCATGCCTTGATCCCACCAAAGCCCACTGCCGGACACTAAATGGCTGTAGTGTGAACAATGGAACCAGGGTATTCCTTCCCCCGAATTCCAGTTTCTTGGTCAAGGCTGGAATTTAAGGGCCAAGTTTTGAATTTGCCTTACTGACATTTGTCAAGAGCTACCTTGGTGCAAGTAAAATGATTAAGATATCCAACATCGAGAAAGCCAGTAGTGAATCAAGAGTTCAAAATGCTGGAGTTAAAGATTCTAAAAACAGAAAAATAATTCTATTAAAAGAAAGATAGCCTCCTGGGAGGAGCTGCACTGAGTAACATTACCACACAAATGCAAGAGCTGCAGTGGAATTTCAGATAATTGTAACACGTTTATCTGTTAAGATCACACTGTGCACTACCACCCTGTCTACAAACTTTTGCAAGGAAAGAGTTCTTTTATAACTAATTGTGCGGGATTTGACTTTTTAAAATGACCTAAACCATTTCAATAAACTCTACCTTGGCACCCAGTGTTGTGACTGTCTAATATCTTTTCATAGAAACTAAGTTGTTACAACACAGAAACAGACCATAAGAGTCTGTGCCATCTCCTTGGAGACCAATTCTGTCTGGAGTCCCAACCTCCCCTACTCCCCTCACCAACTCTCCCAATCTTCACCACAGTCCTGGAAATTGTTTCAAGTGCCTACCCAATCCCTTTTGAAAGCACTGATTGATTCAGTTTCCATCACCCCTACTGACAGCGAGTTCCAGATCATAAAGTTTTGTCACATTTCCCTTATACATTTGCCCAGAACTTTAAATCTGGATTCTCTTGTCCTTGAACTGGCTGCTAATGGGAACAGCTAACCTGTTCATGATCCTCATCGAATTGTAACGCACAGAAATGGGACCTTATGGTCCACCTTGCCCACGCTGACCACGATACCTACCTACAATAATCCCATTTGCCTGATTCCTCTTTTTTATCCTATATCCCTCTTTTTTCCCTTCCCCATCTTGTCTGAACAACATGTATCCTGGAACATTAAGTGTCCAGTCCTGCCCTTTCTTGTGGCATGCTCCACCGTAGTTTGTCCAACTTCTCCTTACAGCACCTGCCCTCTAATCCAGGCAGCACCCTGATAAACCTCTTTGTAGCCTCCACTTCCTTCCTATAATGGAATTCCTGTAATTTCTCTGACCATAACCCCACATGGATAAGTGTTTGCAACTCACCAACTTTATTCACACTTTGAGCATTCACATTCAGCACCAGTTTACGTCACCTCTCCGAGCCTGCTCCTGTCTAACACTGCTTCCTTCTCCATTACTATCCAACAATCTCACTCCTGTAAGCACTTTTATTGCTCTTTTCCATTGGTGGACGCTGGCGTCCATCCCCCTGCCAATTTAGTTTAAACCTACCCCAACCACACATCAACCTCCCCAAGATCCCATCCCTGTGAGGATGGAACCCATCTGTCTTCAGGACCGTCCTATCCCAAAATTGGTTCTCTGCCCCAAAACTTTGAAGCCCACCCTCCCGCACCATGTCTTTAGCTAAGTTGCCTGATTTTTGTTTTATTCTCACCAGCAAGTAATCCAGATGTCATTACCTTCAAGGCTCCGTTTTTAACTTCATCCCTAGCTCCTGTAGGACCACAACTCTCTTCTATAACCACTTCCTTCTTGTAAACCACGAGTCCCCCTCATCCCCCCTCAGAATAGAACATAGAACAGTACAGCACAGGGACAATGTTGTGCTGAACTACTTAAGCTAATGATGCCTAATCACACTACTCCCTTCTGCTGCACATGGTCCATCTCCCTCCATTCCCTGCAAATCCATGTGCCTAAGAGCCTCTTAAACCCCTCTATCGTATCTGCCTCCAGCACCACCACCCTGGCAGCGCATTCCAGGCACCCACCGCTCTCTGTGTAGACAAAAACCTGCCCTGCACACCTCCTTTGAACTTTCCCCCCTCGCCTTAAAATGCATATCCTCTAGTTTTAAAAGGCAGGTGTCAAATCTGTATTTGTGAATGTTTCAAACATTGATGTAGTCAAGTAAGCAGATGAACCAAAAGACACTTTCTTCATTCTGAACTGCCAGTGTCATGAAAATAAATCTTCAGCAAAAGTATAAAATTCCACAAAGCTTCTAGCAAGTGTAAAGGTTTAAAACTCAAATTATTAAATTTGACAGTTATAAAGAGCTAGAACACTGATCCTACATTAGTTTATAACAAACTTAAAACTTTAAAAAGGTTTTGAAAACAAGTATGGGTTTATCAGTTTGAACCACCTACTTGCCACACATTCCTTGTATTTCAGGTGAGGTCTAACACAGCGGCTCTCTCAGATGGATGCGATTCCATGGCCCTATGCGCAGAGCAGCGGGAGAGTTCTTCAGTGGTATTTAATCAGCATCTATTAAACATAAATTGTTATGGAAAAAATCCAAAATCAGTACTCACTCCTGTTCCCGAAATCCACAATCCTGGCAATGGGATCTTTTCCAATGCTGCACAGACTTGCTGCTGCCTTTCATATATTAAAAATTAAACAGAACGGCTCAAGGAAACCCAAGACCCAAAACCCATGGTAAAACAAGGAGGGGTAAGTTATAGAACCAGATCAAGACAGGGTTAGAGAAGTGACAAGAGTTCTGTCTCCTATCAATGCTAGGAGGCTTTTTCAAAAAAAGATAGTTATAAATGCTTAAAATTAATTACAAAGTAAAATAACTTAAAATGCATTAGAACTAAGAAATAATTTAAAACATTTAAAATAATATTACATAAACATCGAATCCACAATTTCAGGGTCATGACATCATTAGGTCTCCAGTGACAGCGTAAAGTGGCTGATGCACCAACATCTGTCACTCAGCATCTCCCGGACTTAAAGCAGGTCCCTGCCAAGTCTGGGATCTCCCTAGCTGGAAGCAGCTGAATGCCAGTAGTGCCAGAGCCAAGGTGTGCTCAATACAGCCTTGTAGAAACCTAGGACTGGGAGGGATTCACACAATGGACAATGAGAGTCTGTTTCCTCTTTCCTGAGACTGCAGCTCTCAGTTCTGAAGGGCCAGCCTCTCAGGACTGAAAGGAGGCGAAATTTCTTTACTCACAAGACTGTGAAGCTTAAGAATTTTTTTACCCAAAGGACCAGGGATACTTTGTCAAAGAGCCAATTGAAAGACTGAGATGAGAATTGGGCAGAAAAGTGAAAATGAGCTCCAAGATCCCCTGTGACCTTTTCAAAAAGAGGAGTGAGCTCAAGGTACTAATGGATAACTTCTGTTCTTGTGTTATGTTCTTATATCAGGCTGTGTATATTCTGTGCTCTCCTCAGTTACAAAAACATATTGTTTTTGCAAAACTAAGATTCTACTTTGCATCAGAATTCACATTTTATTTAAAATCACTTAAAAGCTTACAGAGAATTTCAGTACATTGTGTTGAATGACAGAAGCAAGGATTATATACAAGACTATAAAACTGTCAGCAATGTTACATAAATGAAATTTACACATTTAATTAGCATCTTTAATAAGTATCCTGTCATTATTAAACATCTTAAAGGACCAGATTTACCGCAACACTAGCTCTTTACACACAATTATAAAAATATTGTCTTTTTAATTGAATCACTCCGTACATTGTACCTGTGTTTAAGAACATTTCCTGATGACCTTACTACTTTATTGCCATTATGTGCACAAAATACATTAATTACAGATTCCTTGATTGTAAAGTATTTGCAGTTAGCTGGAGAGAACCGGTACAAAAACTGGAACCCATGTACCATGTTTTAAAATATTAAAACAAAAATACTTTCAAAAGTGCAGCCAGATTCACACAAAACTAAACAGGGAAAGTGCAGCTCACCACCACAGTAAAAGGGATAGACTGAGTCATGGCACTAATGTTATGGAAATAGTGACGGACTGAAGCTCTTAATTAGTAGATAAAGTCTGATGTCACCTTTCTCCTTTAAAATGGCCAATTATATAGTGCAAACATATAGGGAAATATGCATCTTTGAATAACAAAACTTAATGCAAACACTATAATCTGTAGTGACAGACTTTGTTTAACAATCTTTAGAAAAGTGGATCTCTAACTAGTACCTCATGGCCTATTCTATAAGGTAGGCACCCACAATGCAGCCAACGTACATGATCACTACTCGCTGCTTTCTGGTGATTCACTAACATTTCTAATTAGTGCACATATGACCCAACACCAACTAGCTCACCCAGTCAACAGAAGTGTCAGCTGCAGCATTTATGAAATAATACACTGTGATTTTACAAACAGGCTAAAGGAAGTAACTTAGGAATGAACACACAGCAGAATTGCTTTGTGGCAATGAGAAGAAGCAGGAATCGGTTGTCCCCTTGCCCTCAGTGCAAATCAAAGTGGTTTGCACGAAAATAAAACATAACCTGATGCTGGCTGGAATGCAATTGTAGAAATTTGCAAAATGAGTACATTTAAATGTCCTAAAGTTACATTTTTAGTGGTCAAAACTGACGCTGGATTTCATCTGAGACATCAGAATTGGGATACAAAGCCACAGACATAATAAACTCACAGTCATAATCCGATGAGGATTTCTCCAGTATTTATACAGCACAACCTTAGATTGAAAGCTGCATTTCAGTTACTCCTCTCAATCAATTAAAGCTGCATGAGCTGTTTGCAGGCAGTCTCAAAGAGACTCTGATACACAAAACACATTGGAAGGTTTACTGTGTTAGTCGTACAACATAAACCCTTCAGTAGGGCTCCTGAACCCAAGGGTCTTTGGTTCTATTGCATAGTTATAATGTTACAAGCACATGACAAGTTAAAGAGGCTGGACTGCCTCAGTTACACAAATACCAAGGTTGCACTTTTGCACCTGACTAAGAAAGGTGTAAATGTGAACATCTAAGATCTAACAAAGGGGCTCCGACCTGAAACGTTGACTC
Organism: Pristis pectinata; assembly: GCF_009764475.1. Classification (NCBI taxonomy): domain Eukaryota; kingdom Metazoa; phylum Chordata; class Chondrichthyes; order Rhinopristiformes; family Pristidae; genus Pristis; species Pristis pectinata. Next base: position 84,725,410 of record NC_067415.1, read on the forward strand.
TCTTTCCCTTCCCACAGAAGTGGACCAATCTGCTGAATATCTCCAGCATTTTCTGTTTTTGTTTTGAAGTTGAGAATGCCGTCAATTGAAAGAATACCAAGCAAAATTTTTATCGAAGACTTACAGCCCTAACGTACAAGCCAGGTTCTGATGCACATTCCTTATTTTCATCGTAGACTTGCAGTTCTAATATACAAGCCCAGTTCTGACACACATTCCTTTAAGAATCAGGAATAAAATCACACAGTACTTAAGGGGATGGGGTTATGCTTTGGAAGAACCTACAAAGACCAGAAAAGGCTGCTCTGCAAATCCAGCAATTCTGCAAAGGCTTTGCTTTATGAAGGCCCTACGCATGTTTGAGGAATAACACCTCATCTCTCATCTGGGCACGCTGCAGTCTGCAGGACTTGCTATCGAATTCTCCACCTTTAGAAAACTAGTTTTCTTTCTTTCTTTGTACCAGGATTGGCCATTTTTGGCTGCCAATACTTTTTATTCCTTTCTCTTTCATTTGTTTCCCTGTCCTGATTATTCTATGTTATCTGGACTTTACAACATTAGCAACACATTACACAAAAGAGATTAACTGTCCCTTAAACAGCCACATTGTTTCACCCTACCAGAGAAACTGCCCTCCCTCACCACCTCTGCTACCTATACTAACTTGTCTTCTCACTTGCTCAGTTCTGCTGAAGGGTTCTCAAACCTGAAATGTTAACGGTTTCTCTTTCCACAGATGCTGCCAGACCTGCTGAGTGTTCTCAGCGTCTTAGTTTTATTTGAGATTCCCAGCATCTACAACTTTTTTGATTTCTGATTTATGGGACATTCAAGTGGTTCTTGACTGATCGATGCTTTTTGGCACACACAATGTGTGGTTTGGCCTATTTAGTTGGATTCAACATTGCTGAGCTCCTGCAGCCCCTCTCCCTCAACAGCCTGACATTTGCTACTGCAAATTAACAGTGATGTAACAGCATCTCAAACATCTGAAGCCAGGTGCTGGCACACACTCTAAAACACAAGAGAATCTAACTTTCTGATGCAGAAAATAATCTTTCCAACCTATTTGCCTAGGAGTTGATGATTAAGCTTTTGCAGAAGTTACCTCACCAGCTCGAAACTTAACTGATGTAAAAGGACACAAGGGATTATTAACCGTGAGACATATAAGGAAGTCTGTAGGATTCCAGACCAAATGTTTCTTAAAGGGGCAGACATTGCCTTGACAACCACAGTTCATCTCATCTAAGATCAGACTTACTGAGAGGAGCAAGGTAACGACTGTCATTTCTTACTTTGCTTGAATTGCTTTTAAAACCAAGTGAAAGATAAAAGAAAACATGACTGTGGTTTGTCATTCTAAACTCTTGCGAGGTAACATCAACATAACTCTGATGACAGTGTTTCAGTTCTTGTCATCTAAGGATGCCAGATTTCAAATAGTAATTAAGTTAGGCCAGATGAAAATTAGAAAATACTAAAAATGATCTGAGATCATCCGTTGGGTATAATAATTACAAAAATGGCAAGGTCCTGAAAATAACTAAAAAAAAGTCACCAGAACATTATTCGATCTATACAGGTAAATAATCAAGGCAATATTTAATGATGGCCCTTTCAGAGGTTCACCCACAGAACAATATCCACATAAGCAATCGGTTGTTGATGTGATTTGTACAGTTACCATGACCGCTCAAATTGGTGAAGCAGCATCCGGGAAGGCACTGAGCACCTCAAGTCTTTACGAAAGGAGCGCACGGAGGCCGAGCCCAAACTACCCACCCCCTTCCCTGTGGTGGAGCCTGCAGATCCCACATTGGTCTCATGAACCACCTCAGAGCAAGAGTGGAAGCAGGTCAGTCCCGGCCCCGAGGAGGCTGTACAATAAGACAGTTATGCTCCTAATGCACTCTCAGGATTTGCATCTTCGGTAAAAATGATTCTATATACAAATGTACACAAGCTAATGAGAACCTCTCCGTCTCCCAGTAATAATCATCAACGTAAAGCAGGTTACCTGAGGCACTGCAGAGGTTTCGTTTTCCAGATCCCAGTCCTAAATATACAATTTGGGATACAGAACAAAACTTAAAAAAAATAATTGGTAGGCAATTCATCCTACCTGAAAATGTGCACTATGGTAGAAATTGATAAAAACTAATTGCTTCAAGCAGCACAAACTGGCTGGCAATTGCTCTGAGACACTTCATCTTTTGATGCTGTTTGTCCAGGGGGATAACCTAATAAACGGGAAAACTCTTGCAAAAGTCATTGTACATGATCACTATAAGAGCACCTCCTCAATCTGGGTGACATCATCTTTCCAGAAACGAACATTAATCTTCAGTTGGAAGAACCAGCCCCACTTAATGAATATCTGCAAATAGAAATTTCAAAAATTACTCTGTTTATCTTTATTAATCAGTAACATACTGATACTAACTTTGCTGTCAGTAAATCATTAGCTTTTGGCATTTTGTTAATCCACAGTGACTCGAGTATTGGGTACAAACTGGTTTGTATAACTTGAACAAACAAAATGGAGGAACAATAATATATGGATATAAAAAGCTCAGGATTAATAAAGGAAGAAAATACTCCTACCATGTCTGCGGTGACTCCCTCAGGCTATTAACATTAGTCCCAGAAGATTTCACTGTGAAGTTATTTATAAAGCACTTGGTTTCTATAAGATGAGATCTCTACTCAAGGCATAAGTCCATAAGATACAGGAGCAGAGTTAAGTCATTCGACATATTGAGTCTGCTCTGCCATTCAATCATGGTTGATTTTACCCCCATTCTCCTGCCTTCTCCCTGTAACCTTGAACTCCCTTACCAATCAAGAACCTATCAATTTCTGTCTTCAATACACCCGATGACCTGGCCTCCACAGCCCTCTGTGGCAATGAATTCCACAGATTCACCACACCCTGGCCAAAGAAATTCCTCCCATCCAAGTTCTAAAGGGACATCCCCTTTTTTTCTGACGCTATACCCTCGGATCCTAGACTCTCCCACTACTGAAACATCTCTCCACGTCCACCCTATCCAGGCCTTTCAGTATCCGGTAGGTTTCAATGAGATTCCCCCCTCCCCCCACCCCCGTCCTAAGCTCCATCGAGTACAGACTCAGAGACAAACACTCTCTTACGTAAGCCTTTCATTCATGGGATCATTCTTGTGAACCTCCTCTGGACCCTCTCTAGGGCCAGCATAACTTACCTTAGATATGGGACCCATAATTGTTCACAATATTCCAAATGCAGTCTGACCAAAGGCATCAGTAAACCTACAATCAGCAGAATAGTCAATGCCGATCCAACCGGTACCCATAATATCTTGATAGGCATTGACTATTTCTATTCAATCATCCTCTTCACTTCATAAATTCTAGGGAATACAATCCTGTATAAACTCTCCCCCAATTTAATCTTTGGAGTCCAGACATCATTCTGTGCTGCTTTCTCTCCAAAGCCACTACAACCTTTCCTTAGGTATGGTGCCCAGAACTACTCAATGATCCAACTGGAGTCCAAGCAGGGCTTCATGCAGCTATAACATAAATCCTACCCTTTTGCACACCAGTCTTCTAGATACACGAGCTAGCATTGTGGCACAGTAGTGTAGCGGTTAGCGTAACGCTATTACAGCGCCAGCAACCAGGGTTCAATTCCGGCCGCTGTCTGTAAGGAGTTTGTGCGTTCTCCCCGTGTCTGCGTGGGTTTCCTCCGGGTGCTCCAGTTTCATCCCACATTCCAAGATGTACGGGTTAGGAAGTTGTGGGCATGCTATGTTGGCACCGGAAGCGTGGCGACACTCGTGGGCTGCCCCCATAACATTCTTAGACTGTATTAGTTATTAATGGAAAAAGACGCATTTCACTGTGTTTCGATACACTTGACAAATAAATATTATATATAATATCATTGATCATTAATGCTGATGGTGAAATGTGTGTAAAGTTGGCTGAAGAAATTCAACATCATAATTGGCAATGCCTCGTCTTAACTTAAAAACTTACAAATTATACACTGGATGACATGAAGAACAATAGAAAATTCTTGGGTTTAGGCTCACCCAACACGATTTGAACATCTGAACTGAAAAAAAACGAATTTATTCAAACACTGTTTTACTGTCTTAATAATGATAGAAAATACCTTCGAAGTCTCTGCACGAGCTGGTTCACAAGTGTATCAGAAATGCCTGGACAAGCTTCTTCTACCAGGAAAAAGGCGTCCCTCAGTTCGTCAACTGCTTCGGTGTAACCTCCAGCTGCTTGGCTCTTCTCCTTGAGCTGAAATTACATTGGTCAATCAATCAACGTGCTTGGAAGGCCCACCAACCAGCCGACCCAGAGGGACGGACCACCCACCAGTCACCTGACCCAGATGGACGGACCACCCACCAGTCACCTGACCCAGAGGGACGGACCACCCACCAGTCACCTGACCCAGAGGGAAAGTATTTCAATCAATTAACTGGGAATATACATCAATCAATCGATTCATACACTTGGATGTTGCCAGGACTTGAGTTATAGGGAAAGGTTGAATAGGTTAGGACTTTATTCCCTGGAGCACAAGAGAATGAGGGGAGATCATATAGAAGGATACAAAATTATGAGGGGTATACATAGGGTGAATGCATGCAGGCTTTTCCCCTCAGGTTGGGTGAGACAAGAACTAGAGGTCATAAGTTTAGGGTGAAAGATGAAATATTTAAGGGGAATCTGAGGGGAAACTTCTTCACTCAGAGGGTGGTGCGAGTGTGGAACGAGCTGCCAGTGGAAGTGGTGGATGTGGGTTCAATTGTAACATTTAGAGAAGTTTGGATAGTTACGTGGATGGGAGGTGTTTGGAGAGATATGGCCCGGGTGCAGGTAGATGGGACTAGGCAGAAACATGGGCTGGCGTGACTAGATGGGCCGAAGGGCCTGTTTCTGTGCTGTAGTACTCTATGACATCAATCAATGTACCAGGACTTGGCCATCAATCAATGCATTAAATGTATGTGAAAATGAATGGGAATATTTATCAACTGATACCTTCTCACCACAATTGCACTCACACAAATGACTTTTGCTTACCTCAGTAAATAATGGAGAAAATAACTGTAGGTAACATTGAGACTGTGATTGCTTTGGAGCATCTTGTACCTGAAAAAAAACGTTAATGTTTAGTAGTTGTACACAACACTGACTTGTGGACAATAACCGTGCTTCAGTGGGTAAGGAGGAACCGATGTTGCACATTAGAGCAAACATATTTTTTTGTATGGTGACAAAGTCTACAGGGATGTGTATATCCAGCCTCCCTTTAAAAGAAACCATGCTAGTTACCTAAGCCACTCTGTGACAGTGAATTCCAGAGTTCCGCCACTTTCTGAATAAGAAGTTTCTCCTGAATTCTTTATTTTCATTTGTTTATCCTACTGCCCTCTCAGGCTACCTGTCAAGTCTACCCTTTACGGGAGAAAACATCTTCCAAACTGCATTTCTGATACAAGATTTCCTGGATCCCACCAGCAACCACAAGATTACACTGCACAGAATGCCTATTTTAACAGAACTTTAATTCAGCTAAAACCCTGAAATTTATCTTGACCACTATCGAGCACCTGAGCAGCAACAGAACATAGAACACTACAGCACAGTACAGGCCCTTCAGCCCATGATGTTGTGCCGACATTTTATCCTGCTCTAAGATCTATCTAACCCTTCCCTCTCACATAGCCCTCCATTTCTCTAACATTCATGTCCTATTGTCCCTCAGGGAAAAAGTCTCTGACTGTCCACTCGATCTATGCCTCTTATCATCTTGTACACCTCTATTAAGTCACCTCTCATCCTCCTTCTCTCCAAAGAGAAAAGCCCAAGCTCACCCAACCTATCCTCCTAAGACATGCTCTCCAATCCAGGAAACATCCTGGTAAATCTCCTCTGCACCCATCTAAAGCTTCCACGTCCTTCCTATAATGAGGCAACCAGAACTGAACACAATACTCCATCTGGTCTAACCAGAGTTTTATAGAGCTGCAACATTACCTCGTGGCTCTTGAATTCAATACCCCGACTAATGAAGGCCAGCACACCATACGCCTTCTTAACAACCCTATCAACCTGTGAAGCAACCTTGAGGGATCTATGAACATGGACCCCAAGGTCCCCCTGTTCCTCCACACTGCTAAGAGTCCTGCCATTAACCTTGTATTCTGCCTTTGATCTTTCAAAGTGCATCACTTCACACTTTTCCGGGTTGAACATCTGCCACTTCTCAGCCCAGCTCTGCGTCTGATCAATGTCCTGTTGTAACCTACAGCAACCTTCTACACTATCCACAACACCACCAGCCTTCGTGTCATCTGCAAACTTACTAACCCACCTTTCCACATCCTCATCCAAGACATTTATAAAAATCACAAAGAGCATGGGTCCCCGAACAGATCCCTGCGGAACACCACTGGTCACCGACCTCCAGGCAGAATATGTTCCAATCTACCACCACCCTCTGTCTGGATCCACACAGCCAAGTTTCCCTGGATCCCATGCCTCCTGACTTTCCTGAATGAGCTTTCCATGAGGAACCTTATTAAACACCTTACTAAAATCCATATACGCCACATCCACTGCTCTACCTTCATCAATGTGCTTTGTCACATCCTCAAAGAATTCAATCAGGCTCATGGGGCACAACCTGCCCCTCACAAAGCCATGCTGACTGTCCCTAATTAGCCTATGCTTGTCCAAATGCTCATAAATCCTGTCTCTAAGAATCTTCTCCAATAATTTGCCCACCACTGAAGTAAGACTCACTGGTCTATAATTCCCAGGGTTATCCCTACTCCCTTTCTTGAACAAAGGAACAACATTTGCCACCCTCAATCACCTGGCACTACTCCTGTGGCCAGTGAGGACGCAAAGATCATCGCTAAGAGCGCAGCAATCTCTTCCCCCGCTTCCCGTAATAACCTTGGATATACCCCGTCCTGCCCCAGTGACTTATCTATCCTAATGTTTTTCAAAAGTTCCAGCACATCCTCTTTCCTCACGTCAACGTGTCCTAGCGTATCAGCCTGTTGTACGCTAATGAGAAGACTGTTTTGTAAAGAACTGATAGCCAAGCTTAAGGCTGAGATCAATAGTACCTGATCCCTCTCATTGAGGTTGTCGGGCTGAGCTGCTCCATTTTGTAGTTTGACTGGGTCCTTTTCTTTGATTGTAAAGATCCAATCACTTGTATCGTCTCCTCCTGATGCTTGTCCTTCAGCTTCCCTAATGTTTAAACAAGATCATTACTGATCCACCTATCTGACAAAGCGCCCACACAGAAACCAATCTACCTGAACCAAAGGAAGACAATTCCACTGAGTGAGAAAGCTGCTACACATACTTGTGCTGGTGCAGCACTTTTAACATGCTAAAACCCGCCATTTCACAGATGTGTAATCAAACAAAAGCAATGAATAAACAGGGTCTAGGAAGATATTCTGATAGGGTGAGATGAAGCAGGGAGGGTGGAAACTTAAGAGCAAAGACACCAGCACAGACCTAAATGAAAATAAAACTGCAGATGCTGAAAATCTGAAACAAAAATAAAAATGCTGGAAGACTCAGCAGGTCAAGCAGCATTTGCGGAGAGAGAAACAGCCAATGTACCAGATAGATTCATCGAGCCACACAGCACAGAAACAGGCCCTTCGGGCCAACTTGTCCGTGCTGACCAAGTTGCCGAACTGAACGAGTCCCATTTGCCGGCATTTGGAAAAGTTGTCCCTCAGGTCCCTTTTAAACCTTTCCCCTCTCACTTTAAACCTATTCCCTCTAATATTGGACTTCCCTACCCTGGTGAAAAGACTTTTCGGCCATTCACCTTATCTATGCCCTACAGATTTAATAGAACTCTGTATGGTCACCCCTCAGCCTCCTACACTCCAGGAAAAAATGCCCAGCTTATCCAGCCTTTCCTTATAACCCAAGCACTCCAGTCCAGCAACATCCTTGTAAATCATTTTTTGCACCCTCTCGGGTTTAGAAACATAGAACATAGAAAACCTACAGCACAATTCAGGCCCTTTGGCCCACAAAGCTGTGCTGAACATGTCCCTACCTTAGAAATTACTAGGCTTACCCATAAGCCCTCTATTTTACTCATCTCCATGCACCTATCCAACAGTCTCTTAAGACCCTATTGTATCCGCCCTCCACCACCGTTTGCCAGCAGCCCCATTCCACGCACTCACCACTCTCTGAGTAAAAAAACTTACCCCAACATCTCCTCTGTACCTACTCCCCAGCACCTTAAAACCTGTGTCCTCTTTGTGGCCACCATTTCAGCCCTGGGGAAAAGCCTCTGGACTATCCACACGATCAATGCCGCTCATCATCTTATACACCTCTATCGGATCCCCCCTCATCCTCCGTCGACCCAAGGAAGGAAAAGGCCAAGTTCCCTCAACCTGTTTTTCATAAGGCATGTGCCCCAATTCAGGTAGCATCTTGTAAATCTCCTCTGCACCCTTTTCTATGGCTTCCACATCCTTTCTGTAGTGAGGCGACCAGAACTGAACACAGTTACTCCAAGTGGGATCTGACCAGGGTCCTATACAGCTGCAACATTACCTCCCGGCTCTAAATTCAATTCCATGATTGAAGGACAAGCACCGTATGCCTTCTTAACTACAGAGACATCCTTTAATGACATCCTTCCTATAGCTAGGCAACCAGAACTGTACGCAGTACTCCAAGTGTGGCCTTACCAACGTCGTGCTCTGACGAAATAAAGACCTCTATTTACCACATAAACCTTATGGCACCCTTCACGACTTCATAAAGTTCCAAATGCTTTGCAGTCATTGAAGCAAAGACCTGTTGGCCTACTTCTGAGCTGTGTAATATTACACTCATCAGGACAACTATGCATGCTTTATTGGAAGCACCCAAGCCTCAGGGAAGCAGTATGTGAATATGTGCTACAGCAACACTCACGAGTCTGATTCACCCGAGCTGGAGTCCTCGTGGTTCTGTTCTGCCTTCCACCGCTTGTACCGGTCAATCAGTTCCGTCAAGTAAGAGGTCTTTCTGGAGTTTCGGATTATAAATTTATGCTTCAGCAGTTCTTTCGCTGTAGGTCTCTTAAGAAAGTAAATAAAGTACATGTGATTCCCTTTGAAGCAGAAAAGCAAAACCTATCATTTCTCAACATCAGCTCCTTGGCATGGCACCCTTGCTAAATGTTGACAAATTTGTTGCTTTGCTTAATTGTACCGAACACTATAACAAACTTCTACAGATGTACTGTTGAAAGTATCCTGACTGGTTGCATCACGGTCTGGTAAGGCAATTCGAATGTACAGGAATGAAAGGAACTTCAGAAAGTAGTGGACTGAGCCCAATACATCACGGGCACATCCCACCACCAAGGCAGCAGCATCTATCAAAGACCCCCACCATTCAGTCCATGCCATTTTCTCGCAGCTACCATCAGGCAAGAGGCAAGACCACAATAAGACATAGGAGCAGAATTAGGCCATTTGGCCATCAAGTCTGCTCTGCCATTTGATCGTGGCCAATTTATTTTTCCCTCTCAACCCCATTCTCCTGCCATCCCCCCATGGCCTTTGATGCTCTTACTAATCAAGAACCTTTCAACCATTTAAAATTTTTTTGATATTTTCATCCCCATTCTCCTGCCTTCTCCCCATAACCCTTAAACCCCTCACCAATCAAGAACCCATCGATCTCTGTCTTAAATACACCTAATGACTTAGCCTCCACAGCCGTCTGTGGCAATGTATTCCACAGATTCACCGCCCTCTGGCTGAAGAAATTCCTCCTCATCTCAATTCTAAAGGGACATCCTTTTATTCTGAGGCTCTGCCCATGGATCCTAGACTCTCCCACAACACAACTCTCCACATCGACTCTATCTAGGCCTTTCAATATTCGGTAGGTTTCAATGAGATCCCCTCTCATCCTTCTAAACCCCAGCAAGTACAGGCCCAGAGCTATCAAATGCGCCTCATACATTAACCCTTTCATCCCCAGGACCATTCTCATAAACCTCCACTGGACCTTCTCCAACGCCAGCACATCCTTCCTTAGATCTGGGGCCCAAAACTGCTCACAATGGGCCCGAAGTCCCACACCAGAAGGTTCAAGAACAGCTACTTCTCTTCAACCATTTGATTCTTGAACCAACCTGCACAACCCTAATCACTACCTCAGTATAGCAACACTATGACCACCTTGCACTACAATGGACTGTTTTCTTCATTCTAATTGTGTTTTCTTGTATAATTTTGCAGAATTTATGTTTAATTTGTGTTTTTCTTGTGAATGCTGCTTATCTGATGCTACGTGCCTGTGATGCTGCTGCAAGTAAGCTTTCTGTGCACACATGTACTTGTGCATATGACAATAAACTCGACGATTTGACTTGTGCTTGCTGAAGTACACCAGCTCCTGATTCAGCAGGGCCTCGACTGTAAAATTCTTATCCCCATTTTCAAATCTTTCCGTGGGCTTGTCCAACGCTCTCTCCTTCTGAAATCTCCTTCATCCCTCTGTGGTCTCAATGCTCTTGCAATCCTGGCCTCTTCAGCACCTCTGAATCAAATCATTCCACCATTGGAGGCTATGCCTTCTGCAGCCATCAAGGCCTTTTGTTCGCAAATTCACTTGATAAACCTCGCTCATCAAGCTTTGGGTCATCTGCGAAGTAGCTCATACAGCATTGGGTCTATTTTTAATGGACAATGATCATGTCCTGGGACATTTTACTATCCAACAGTAATACAAGCTATTGTCATTATTCTATTGAGGTGCAAGAACATAATGTTACGTGGAGCTTTTTGAAAAATTGACAACATTTCAAGAACACTTGAAGTTCTTTGCAGTTGTGAAATCTTCCACTTAAATGCAAGCCATTCATTATTTGTGTTTTCAGATGTTCTTCACAATGACTTGGTGTTTCCATTCAAATTTAAATTGGCATTCAGGCCCAGAATTGCACAGAACCTTGTGCCAATGTGACTTGATGCCTGTCCATCTGAAAGCCCTCAGGGCGCAATAGCAGTTATGAAAAGCAACCAGTTGTGGTGTAGTGAGGCATTTAAACCCTGAATCTTGTTCTGTTATTCCGGCTAAATCGACAACATTGCCAGGTTTAAGAACTGATTGAATGCTTGCTTGCATCCACAGAATTGTTGGCATGAGCTTGAAACAACTTGGTGCTCCTTCAATGCTCAGGGACTTGACAGCAGGACAACAACTGGAGTAAAGATACATCTGAATGAGAATAAACCAAATACACCTTGCGAAGAGGAAATTCAGACCTCAAGTACCATAAAACCCTCATGCCACTCTGCGTGACTTTAGGAAGTTCCAAGTGCTTTACAATTATTGAAGCATCTTTTGAAGTGTGCAGTCAGTGCTGCAACACAGGGACTGCAGCAGCAAATTCAAACACAGCAAACACCCAGACATAAAGTTAGCAGGCAGGTCCAACAAAGACTGAGGAAGGCAAATGACACACTGGCCTTTATCGCAAAGGGACTGGAATTTAAGAATAGGGAGGTTTTGTTACAATTGTACAGGGTGTTGGTGAGGCCACACCTGTACATAGCTTTGGTGCCCTTACCTGGACAACACATAAAGGAGCTGGAGGAACTCAGCAGGTCAGGCAGCACCTATGGAGGGAAATAGACATTCCATATTTTGGGTCAAGATCCTTCATCATCCAGTGCCTGACCCGCTTAGTTCCTCCAGCTCCTTTGGTATTGGATTATTATTGTCACTTGTACCAAGGTACAGTGAAAAACATGTCTTGCGTACTGATCATACAGGTCCATTCATTACACAGTGCAGTTACATTGAGTTAGTACAGAGTGCATTGATGTAGTACAGGTAAAAACAATAACAGTAAAGTGTCACAGCTACAGAGAAAGTGCAGTGCAATAAGGTGCAAGGTCACAACAAGGTAGATCGTGAGGTCAGAGTCCATCTCATCCTATAAGGGAACCGTTCAATAGTCTTATCACAGTGAGGTAGAAGCTGTCCTTAAGTCTAGTGGTACGTGCCCTCAGGCTCCTGTATCTTCTACCCGATGGAAGAGGAGAGAAGAGAGAATGACCTGGGTGGGTGGGGTCTTTGATTATGCTGGCTGCTTCGCCAAGACAGCAAGGGGTAAAGACAGAGTCCAAGGAGGGGAGGCTGGCCTCCGTGATGCACTGGGCTGTATCCACAACTCTCTGCAGTTTCTTGCGGTACTGGGCAGAGCAGTTGCCGTACCAAACCGTGATGCATCCAGATAGGATGCTTTCTATTGATGTTGTTCTAGATGTGGAGGTGTTTCCACCAGAGGGACATTCACGAACAAGATGGTTACAAGTTAAGGGGCTGGTTATTTAGAACTGAGGTATGTAGAAACTTCTCTCAGAGATGAATCTCTGGAATTATCTGCCTTCAAAGGTGGTGGAGACCAGAACATTAGATGTATTTAAGGGGCAGATAGATAACTATTTGAAAGATTGGGGAATTGAGGGTGATGGGGAACTGGCACAAAAGAGGAGTTTGAGGCCAGCATGGATCAGCCATGATCATACTGAATGGTGGGGCAGGCTTGAGTGGCCGAGAGGCCTCCTCCTGCTCCTATTGTCATAGGATACTGCAGCACAGAAGCAGGCCCTTCAGCCCATCTACTCTATCTAGGCCTCCATGCCTAGTCCCACCTACTTGCACCATATCTCTCCAAACCCCTCCCATCCATATCGTCTGATGTCCTTGTTCTTACAACGTGACAGTGATCAGATAATTAGCTAATTAGGTACTGTTTGAGGGTTAAATAATGACCATGACACCAGGAAGAACAGTTGTTCCTTCTGTTGCAACCTCAAAATAAGGGGTAGACAATTTAGGACTGAAGTAGAAACTTCTCCACATAGGATGATAAATCTTTCGAATTCTCTACTTCAGAGCATTATGGAGGCTCACTCATTGACTGCATTCAGAGATAGATTTCTGGACATTAAAAGAATCAAGGCATATGGGGATAAGACAGAAAATGCGACTGGGGTAGAAAATCAACCATAATCTTGTTGAATAGTGGACTAGGTTCAAGGGTCTGAATGACCTACTCCTGCATCTCCTCATGGTATTTTGTAACCCCAAGGGGTGGACAGAACCTTGATTTAATGTTTCATTCGAAGGGCAAAACCTTCGGCACCTCAATGGAGCGCTAGTCTAGATTTTTGAAAGTGGAATGTCTGACCCAGAGAAGAGTGCATCATCCAGTGAAAACAGCAGACAGGAAAAGTTAGCTTTGAGAAACAGCAAAGTTCTCAAATTCACCCTTTTCTTGGAAAAACCAATACATTTAAAACTACTTACAAAACTTGGTTCTTTATTCAAGCATGCTTCCACAAATTCTTTTAAGGGTTTACTGTAATTTCCCTCCAACGTTGGTGCGTTGTTCTTCGGAATAAGAAATAAAACTTTCATTGGATGCAGCTCTGAATGTGGAGGTTCTCCTTTTGTAAGCTCTATTGCAGTTATTCCCAAAGACCAGATGTCAGCCTATAAAAACAGAACAAGAAAGGCAAATTATATGTCATTTTCACAAGACTTGTCTTTAAGTACTTGTCAGTATACATGGTTACAGATATCACTGCTTCAAGCTGCCAAGTTATCCATTCTTCCCAAATAACGTCCAAGATACAAGTTCTTGCTTACTGCAGTCAGACCACTAATTGCTCGTCTGCTTGAGCTGCCCCTCAGAATGTCTCGCAGTGTTCAACAGCCCCAACTATTTTACAAATGCCCAACACCCAATAAGGGGGACTGAGGTTAACATGAAGGGCTCCTTCCATTTCCCCGTGTACTGATTGTTCAATTCAACATAGACCCCAACTCAAAAATAGGGTCTGCCTGCAGAAACCCTGACCCACACTGAGGGGCCCATTGACCCAGAATTGTGGAATAATTTTCCCCCATCTGTGCAGTAAACCAGCACAGGTTTGGTACACGAAGCACAGAATCCACTGCATAGTAACAAGCCATTCTGTTCCATGCCTTCTTGCTGCAGAACACCCTTTTATTGCTATCAATCAAAGAATGTGGCAGCACAGAAGGCCATTTGGCCCAATGTATCTGTGCAAGGACTTATTCGGTTCACTTTTGTAAGTTACTTTTGAAACTGCACTGGCCACTGTTTCTGAAGTGCATTCCAAACCATACCAATCTGTTGTTAAAATAAAATGTACACCTGTCCTTTCTGGTTCTTATCCCAATAACCTCAGATCAGTCTTTCTGATTATCAAACTTCCTGCCACTGGAGACAGTTTCTCCATATTTAATCTAGCTAAATTCTTGTGTAAATGAACATCTGCTAAATTTCTGAGAACAAACCCAGCTCCTCCAGCCATCCCAGAGCAATGAGGTCCCTTATCTCTGTGAAAATTCCGTAGTGCCCAGAATTGTCCATAATATTCTAGTTCAGGTCCAACCAGTCTTTTATAAAGGTGTATCAGTTACTTCTTAATATCTTACCCAGCTTTGTCTTGTGTGTATATGCCTTCTCCTCAGCAGCTTTGTGTTAGCATGATCCAGTCAAACAAAATAGCTTGGCCAAAATTCTAGCTTACACAGAAACCAGAGCTTGTCTGCAATGACACTTAGCATGAATATGATGCCTTTACCATGTAAAGTATCCCAAGGCCCTTCACGGCAGCATTATCCAAACACCAGGAGACACAAGTGATGGCAGACGCTGGAATCTGGAGCAACAAACAATCTGCTGGAGGAACTCAGCGGGTCGAGCAGCATCTGTGGGGGCAGAGGAATTGTCGATGTTTCGGGTCGAAACCCTGCATCAGATCGTTTGTCTCTCCAGCAGATTGTTTGTTTATCTGAACACCAAGTCACTTAAGGAGATAGGGTACAAAAAAGGTAGTTTTTAAAAGTTGATAGGTTTAACAAAGATAGAGATTTAAGAGGTACGTAGACAACTGAAGGAATGAACACTGGTGATACAGTCGTACAGCACTGAAATATACAGAATGGAAAAAAAAGCCCTTCAGCCAGAGTCTGTGCCAACCATCAACTATCTATTTACATGAATCCTGCACTCATCCCAAATTTTTTTATTCTCCCCACATCCCCATCAACTCTCCTCGGGTTCTACCACTCACCCACACAGTAGGTGGGGTTTAGAGTGGCCAATTATCCTACCATCTCAGATATCACAGGGGGGTGGGGGGGGGGGGGTGAACAGGAGCACCCGGGAAGTCACTTGGTCTCAGAGAGAACGTACAAACTCTACACAGACAGCATCCAAAGTCAAGAACCTGATCTCTTGCACTGAGGCAGCAGCACTACTAGCTGAGACACTGTGATGAAACCCAGAATGTGCAAGAAGCTGGCATTGGAGGAACAGAGAGAATGCAAAAGTTTGTAGGACTGGAAGAGGTTCTAGAAACAGGGAGGCTTCAGGTCACTAAGACATTTGAACACAAGAATGAATTCTGAAAGTTGAGCATTGCCAGACTAGGAACCTCTAAAGGGTGAGCAAGCAGAAGAGAACAGGGTGAGCTAGGGCTCAGAAGGCCATGGAATTGGAAAGCCCATGTTCACAGAGGGTGCTAACCATAAGAGGAATACTGACGGTGGCATCAGCACCAGATAGCTGCAGCATAGGAAGAGTTTTATCAGCTATTGCTGGAAAGCAATCCAGAAGCATGAACTAATGTTCGGAAACATGCAATCAAATCCCACCACACAACAGCAGTTGGGGAATTTATACTGTTAATTAAATAAATCTGGAAGAAAACAGTGATGCCAGTAATGGGATGTATGAAGCAACTGGATTGTTTTTACGCTCATCAGGTATATTATGGACATCATGTCTTTTAGGGAAGGAATTTTGCCATCTTAGCTTATAGCCGACTTCTACGGTTGACTTTTAAATGCTGTCTTAAATGACTCAGGAAGCTACAAGCTCATTGCTCTGGGATGGGTGGAGGAGCTGGGCTTGTTCTTATAAGTTTAAGAGGAAGTACTCAAAAACAGAAGGATTTAGCTACGGAGAAACTGTTTCCAATGGCAGGAAGTTTGATAACCAGAGAGACTGATCTAAGGTTATTGGGAAATAGCTTCATTTCTGGGATATAACTCCAGTTCATTCTGGGAGGAAGACATACCTTGGAATCATATGCTGACTGTTTGATAACTTCAGGCGCCATCCAGAACGGCGTACCCACAAAAGTATTTCTCTTTATCTGCGTATCTGTCAGCTGCCCAGCGACTCCAAAATCTGCCAGCTTCACTTCACCTTGCTCAGACAGTAAGACGTTGGCCGCTGGAAAAAGGTGATACAATGATCAACAAGAGCCTCCTGCAGAATCATTTAGTTGAAAATTACCTCTGCATTTTCCTACCTTTGATATCCCTGTGGATTTTCTTTTCCGAGTGCAAATATTCAAGACCTTTTAAGATTTCCCTTAGTATTGTTGCAATCTGGTATTCATCCAGTGATCCAGGTTCTAACTGGAGAGAAAAATATACAATCAATAATACCATTACTGGTAAGATTCCACCAGAAAAGTCTCATTGGAGTAGAGGATCAATCAGCTCCTCAAACCTGGTTGACTATTCAGTTTAGATCATGGTCTTCATTTAACCAGTCTTGGTTCTATAAATCTTATAATCGAATTGCCTAATGAAAATCTGACCACCTTTTTTTGGGGAAAGTGATCCAGCTTTTCACTGCCATTTGTGTGACGTGCTTCACATTGTTCCTAAACACCCGGCTCTAGTTTTCGGGTAATGACTCCTTTCTCAACCGTCCCTTTCCAGAGGAACCAGTTCCTCTTTCCAACCCTATCAAATCCTTCATGACCTCTAATGGTGACACGAAGGAATACAAGACCACGCAACATGCTCTCATAATTCAACTTTCACCTCTTGTATTATTCTGGTGAATGTGCACTGCACCTGCTCCAATCTTATCCAGATGTGGACAGAGAGCCTATCTAAATGAGCTTCATTAGTACATCTCACCATTCAACATATTTTTCTTTTCCCTCAGTCATGCACTTTGAATTTCTCCTTCAAATCTATCCATTCCATCAATGTTTTAAAAACTTTCCATTATGTGAAACAAGGGCAAGTTTCCAATGAAAATATTATTTTGTATTTTCTTACAACACAGAATATTCAACCCATTGAGACTGGCTATCAGAGCAATCCATCAATCCCATTCCCCCACATTTCCATGAAACATGTTCTCTCTCACATGCTCACCAGTTCTCCATGATAGTCCTACCATCACCTATACTAGAAGCAGTGTAAAAGAGACAATTAACCAGCACGTCTTGAGACGCAAGAGAAAACTGGAGCACCTGAGCGAAATTCATGTGGTCACAGGAAGTACATGCGAACTCAAGATGTTTCAAGCTATGAGGCAGCAACACTACTGACTCAAGGGGATAAATAATACCCTTCTGTCTCCTTGAAAAGATCCAAATCGTTCAATGAGTTACAATCTTCACTGCAATTGCACAGCAGAAAACTGTTTTAAAAATGGCAATTAAAAATTAAACTAGAACATATTAAGTGGCTTCATCTGTACAGGACAACTGACACTAACAATTCTCTCATATCGTTTTAAACCCTTGAGTCTATATTTGTTCTTCCAATAAAACTATAGCTTTTACAAGACCCAGTCAGGACATAGTCACCAGGATAATCTCCAACTGCCTAACAGTCTTGCAATGATAAAATTCATGTATAAAAAGGTTTTCTACTGAATTTTTAATTTCAACATTTTAAAGCGTACTTACCAAATCTAAGGCCGAGCCACCACCCAGATATTCCATTATAATCCATAATTTTGTATCCTGTGCACGAAATGGACAATCATCAAAAAATTGCTTACAGAGTGAATCACATTAACAAGGAACATCAAACACTGGACTCTCTCTACACATTGCACATTTCTATTACTAGACCATTGCAGTCATGTGCCTCAGCTACCTCAGTTCTTAAGCTCTCCACTTCCCAAATTCTCTCTCCTCCAGGATGCCCTGTTGGTCACCTACCCCTAATAATTTACTCATGATACAGAAACATTCCACTGGCACTGATAGGGTTTCTCCGAATTCTCCATTGGACCTAATCATGCTAATCTTTTGTCTGTTACTCATAGAGGGTTAAAGCACGGAAACAGGTCCTTCGACGCACCAAGTCCACACCGACCATTAATCGCATATTTACGTTAATCCTACATTACTCCCATTTTTAATTTTTTTTAATTTTCATTTTGTTCTCCACATTCCCATCAACTCCCCCCAGATTTCACCACCCACCTACACACGAGGGACAATACACAGTGGCCGATGAACCTACCAACCCCCATGTCTTTGAGATGTGGGAGAAACCAGAACACACTGTGGAAATCCACGCGGTCAATGAAGAACGTGCAAACTCCACACAGATAGCGCCAGAGGTCAGGATTAAACCTGGGGTACTGCTGAGACAGTGGCTTCAGTAGCTGTGTCACTTTGCTACCCCTGTGCTGCAGGTTTCCTTTATACCCATTCAAGTCCCCACCTCAGTCGTCCCCTTTCAATGGAGGTTTGTGAGTTTGTGACGTTAACATTGTTTTGCAAATAAAAAAACAGGTTATTAAAAGACTGACAGAAAATTCATCCCCTCAAAAATATTAAAAAATGCTTTCTGCGCATTTACAGTCTCAATTCTGACAACTTTTTTATTTCAAACTGGATTTTCCATGCATTTGATAATTGCTGTACCATATATAACTGATTTGAGTCAAATCAACAGCAAATGTCTATCAGATGCCATTTAAGTAGCACTTAAAGCAAAAATAAGGCCCAAAATAAGAGATGAGATATTGAGTAGTGTTGATTGTATAGCTCCAAGGGTTCCTTTCTTCTTGTGCACTTTGGAACATAGGGGACAAGAAAGGTACTATACAAATGCAAATCACCCTGTTATGAAAACAAAGAAAGAGGTAACCAAAGAGGTTGAGTTATAAGTTTGGACATGACCTTGTAATTGGCTAAATCAACAATTAAGCCAAGCTGCTGGAATTTAGAAACATATAATTGAAACATACATGATCCTGAGGCAACACACAAAAAGCTTGAAGAACACAGCAGGTCAGGCAGCATCTGTGGAGGCAAATGGACCAGTCGATGTTTTGGGTCGAGACCCTTCATCTGGACTTGGATCCTGAGGGTCTTGATGGGGCAGGATGTGGAAAGGATGTTTCCTCTTCTGCTTGAATCTACAATTAGGGTTCACTGTTTGAAAATAAGGGGTCACTCCATTTGAGGCAGAAATGAGACATTGCTTTTACAAGCACGTGCATATTTTGAACAAAGAGTGATGAAAGCAAAGTCTTTACTCTTAAGGCTAAAGTAGATAGATTCTTGATAAGCAACAGGTTACTGGGAATAGGAGGAGATGCAGGGCTGAGATTACCATCAGATTAGTCATGATTTTATTGAATGGCAGAGCAGGCTTGAAGTAGTCTACTCCTGCTCCTATTCCATATGTCTGGAAGGTAACTTCTGCATGTCCATCTCCAGATCACAGATAAGCTGTCAGACAGTTTCAGAACAGTCGAGGGGTGAAGAGGTGAGGTTGAGCTGGGTGTTGAAAATATACAGGTGTTAACTGATGCTGCACTTTCACATGGTGCTACCAAGCAGCAGTAAGTAGATGAGAAACAGGAAAGGCCAAGGACAATGAGCTAACATGGTGTAGACAGAAAGTAGCTCTAGTGGTGGTGGCAAAAGCAAAAGTGGAATATTACCAGCGGCTTCTGTCTAAAGAAATGGGCACAGTGGATATGATCTGAAATTACAAAACAATATAAGAATGTACATATATATCAAAACCTCTAAGACTTCAAGAGGTTCCAAAATGGTTTCCAGCCAAAGAAGCAGCCATTTAAGTGGAGTCACTTTTGAAATGCAGGAAACACAGCAGCCAATTTGCCCACAGAAAACTCCCACAAGCAGCAACACCATGTCAGTAGATTTCATAAATATTCCAGCTTGTGTTCAATACACGCAAGCACTGTGAAAGAGCACTGCTTGAATTCCACCAGATATTCAGCACTTCCTTGAAAATTTAACTGGGAAGTGACAACTTTCGGAATAACATTCTAAAAAACTGTTTGTGAACTTTGAGTGACAAGAGAGATTGTAAATGTAGTCAAAAAAAGGAAACATATTTACAGTTTAGGAAGATGAAATCAGACAAGGCCCTTGAGCAATGTAAAGGAAACAGGAAAGAATTTAAACAAGGAACTAGGAGGGCTAATGAAATGTCTTTGGCTAGGAGGATTAAAGAAAATCCCATGCACTTTAAATGTACATTAAGAGCATGAAGGTAGCTAGAGAAAGGGTAGGTCCACTCAAGGATAAAGGAGAGAATTTATGCATGGAGCCAGATGAGGTGGGTGGGATCCTAAATGAGTACTTCACATCGGTTTTCACCGAGGATAGTAAGATCAGGGAGGGGTATGTTGATATTCTGGGACATATGGATATTAAGGAATAAGGTGGTGTTGCATGTCTTGAAAAACATTAAGGTGGATAAGTTTCCAGGGCCGGATGGTATACATCTCAGGATACTGAAGGCGACAAGGGTGGAGATTGCTGGGGCCTTAACAGAGGTCTTTGCATCCTCTAGCCACAGGGAAGGTCCCAGAAACGGGAGAAAAGCCAATTTTGTTTCTTTGTTCAAGGGCAACAGGGATAATCCAGGAAATTATAGGCCAGTGAGCCTTACATCAGTGGTAGGGAAATTATTGAGAATCCTAGGGACTGGATTTACTCGCATTTGGAAAAGCATGGACTTATTAGTGATGGTCAGCATGGCTTTGTGTGGCAGAGGTCCTGTCTCACAAATATGATTTGATAGTGAGGAAGACTGATGACCTTAATGTTTTTCAAGATACAGCAGGATATAGATCAGTTAGAAATTTGGGTGGAGAAATAGCAGATGGAGTTTAATCCAGACATGTGTAAGGTGGTACATTTTGGGACGTCAAGTGCAAGAGGAAGATGTACAGTAAATGGCAGGACCCTTAGGAGCACTGGTTTACACAGGGATGTTGGGGTGCAAGCCAACAGCTCCCTGATAGTGGTAACACAAGTGGATAGAGTGGTAAAGAAGTGGTATGGCATTGGTCGGGACATTGAGTATAAAAGTTGGCAAGTCATGTTGCAACTGTATAAAAGTTTGGTTAGTCCACATTTGGAGCAGTGGTCACCACACTACAAGAAGGATGTGAAAACTTTGAGGACGACGCAGAAGAGGTTGCCTGGATTGGAGTATATTAACTATAAGGAGTGGCTGGACAAACTTGGATTGTTTTCTCTGGAGTGGCAGAGACTGAAGGGAGACCCGATGGAGTATATAAAATTATGAGAGGCATTGATGCAGTAGACAGTCTTTTTCCCAGCGTGGACATATTAAATACTAGAGGGCATAGGTTTAAGATGAGAGATGGAAAGTTTAAAGGAGATGTGCAAGGCAAGTTTTTTTTCAAACAGTGTGATAGGTGCCTGGAACACACTGCTAGGTGAGGTGGTAGAAGCAGATATGGCAACAACATTTAAGCAGCATTTAGACAGACACATGAACAGGTAGGAACAGAGGAACACGGACCACGTGCAGGCAGATGGGATTAGTTTAGACTGGCATTATGGTTGGTGCAGACATGATGGACTGAAGGGCCTGTTCCTGTGCTGTACTGCTCTATGTTCTTCAGATATCTGCACACTGTGAACAGTTTAATTAATGAGAATCATACATGAATTTCCATAACAAATGATCAGTTCTTATTTTGCAGTGCTGGTTGAAGATATTGGAGAGAACTTCCCTGAGCTTCTTTGAAAACAATTTGCTGTGCATTTGACCATACAAATGTATAGGGTTTAGCAATTATTAAAGAGACAGTTAACACAGGACAGGAAATGAAAATACTGTGAATTGAGCATGGAGAGGAAGTATAACACAACATTTTGTGTGGAAGCTAAATTAATAAATATTGGCCTGGATTCTCTGGAATTGAGCCTCAGGATCTTTCAACCATCTGATGGAAAGTCAAAGATCCAAAATATTAACTCTGTTTCTCGCTCCATAGATGCTGCCCAACCTGTTGAGTATTTCCAGCACTGCCCGTCTCTGTTCTATTCTAGAACAGACAGGGGCTTGTTTTGAAGCCCGGTCCAAAAAAACCACTTCTGACGGTGATGCACTCCCCCAGTATTGCCTGCTGCAGCACCATACAGTCCTCTGTACTGCCCCTTCAACAATTCAGTGTTCCTCAGTACAGCTCCCCCCCACCCGCCCCCGGAATTCAAGGCACCCTCACCGTGCCCCACCCCTGATGCTCCCTCAGTCTATCATCAAAGCGTCAGCCTAGATATTTGTGCTCAAATCTCTCAAATGGATCCAGAACCCCTGACTCAGAGGCCAGAAATCTACCTACTGGACTTCAGCCAACAGAACAAAAAATGGAAGTGCATGTTTGAGGATGTTATGAGCTCTTATGAGATTACTCAAATACAGAATGCATTGCCTGACAGAATGATGCACAGATGCTTAATTGTTGCTTTCAAAAGAGAGATTTGGAGCAGCACTTGAAAAGAAAAAAGAGTACAAGGCTAAGGGAAAGGAGTGTGGAAGTGGCTATATTGCTCTTAGAGGCAGCAGACATAGATCCAAAGAGCTGCAAGGTCTCCTTCTGTGTAGTTATTATTCTATAATGCCAAGACAATTCTCAGTTCAGACAACTTTAGATATACCAATCCAAACACAAAAAATATCACAGTAGACTCAAGGGACAGCACAGCCTACTCATGCCCTCACTGCAAGCAGTGCAAGTGGGATTTTGCCACATTATTTCGGCCTGTAATTTAATGGGGGGTTGAGCTAAGAACAACCTGGTGAGGGCAAAAGGAATAAGAAAAATTCAGATGCTGGAAATGTAAAGTAAAATCAGAAAATGCTGGAAACATTCAGCAGATCAAGCAGCATCTGTGGGAAGAAGTTAAATCTTTCATTTCCAGGCACAATATTGAATTCTACAACTTCAGATAATTTGTTTCCTTGTCAGTATCTTGCCATTTCTGCTCCAAGTCATCCATCTGTGACACTGGCTTGATTTACCCCCTCTCTATTAGCACAGACTGAACTGCCAGGCATGTCATAACAGCCCTGCATCTCATGGTTTAAGTTCCTTTGTTTGCATTCTCACTCTCTAACTGCCCTTACCTCTAGTTTCTGTTCATCGTCTCTCTAACTGCCTCATTAACCCATCAATTAGATGACCTTTACAACTTATCCCCACAGCAACCCTGGCCTCACCCTATCAAAAACATTCCCTTTGTCCTCTCCACCTCTCCCCCACCTGCTCTGCGACTTAAAACTCACTTTCTCTCTTTCCCAATTCTTCGACCTGAAACATTATCACTGGTTCCCCTTCTACAGCTGCTGCCTGGCCTGCTGAATGTTCCCACCATTAACAATTGCTTTCAGAAACCTGAGGTCTTGGTTCACGTCAGTTCCAATGGTCTCCCTCCTCAATCCATGAGAACTATGGATTGAGAGGTGGAATAACAGAGACAGTGAATTGGGTACGGGAAGGGGGAAATGGAAGTGATGGATTGAGCGAGAAAGAAGAAGAAAACATAAAAAATACACCTCAGAACAGTTTGCCACTGAGGGGATGAACCACCAATAGTCTCCCCCTTGGGCTACAGTTTCTGCACCTCACATCACATCCGTCACAGGATCCTTCCAATGCAAATTATCAGAAACAAATGCTGTGACAAGATTAATTTGTATTAATGGCACAAATCCAGTAATTCCAGGACAATGGGAGGCTCACCACCAGAGTTCAGTTTGACAGAGGCTGATGGCAAAACACCAAGCAATTTGTGCTGATTTGTAACTCTCAGATTATCTCTCCCGTGCCACAAATTGGTAGAGGTTTTTTTCCCCACCATATTAATTGTTTGCTTTGCAAACCTGTTGTTATTTTTTTCAGGAATGTCTAGGCATTAAAACAGCTCAGGATTAGAAGCTTTTCACTGAGGTATTTAAAAACCTACCACACTGCAGCTTGTCAAAATTCCACTGGGCACAGTTACAAACCTGGGCAGCACGCCTCTCTCTCTTTCAAACTGACATGCTTTGCAGTTTTGAGGGAACCCCTCAATGCAAATTCAAAACAGATGGATTTTTGATGGGAGCTTGCTGTGCAAAAATTGGCTGCCACCTTTCTTATACTATCCTTCAAAACAACATTTTTGGCTGCAAGGTGCTTCAGGACCTAATCGATGGGTGGTAAATATGACAGATTTTTCATTTCTTTTGCTGTTCCTCATTGTGAACACATGGCTGAATGCACCTCAGGTTGATTGGCCTGGGATGGTTCAGCTTATACT
This sequence comes from Pristis pectinata, assembly GCF_009764475.1. Lineage (NCBI taxonomy): Eukaryota > Metazoa > Chordata > Chondrichthyes > Rhinopristiformes > Pristidae > Pristis > Pristis pectinata. The sequence goes on from NC_067415.1 coordinate 84,749,904, forward strand.
ATGTCATTTATCCTGCTCTGTGTTATCATTCTGCCATGTTATAAACAGAAACTTAATTAATGAAATAAAGGCAACATAATCAAAGACAAAAAAAACTCCACCAGAAATCTGAAATAAAACAGAAAATACTAGACATACTCAGCAGGTCAGGCTTCATCTGTGGAGGAAGAGACAGGTCGATGGACTTTCACCAGTTCTGAAACATTAACTTTGTTAACAGATGCTGTCTAAGCTGCTAAATATTGCCAGCATTTTCTGTTTTTAATCAATGTGTTTGTCAAATGTATTCCTTACTGAAATTTAAGTACCAATGTTATTTAAATAGTAAATATGGCTTTGCATATTGTACCAACATATTGCTGAAGGTACTCGGTCAATAAGCTTCCAGGTTTCGTTTCCACAATGAGGTAAATATGGGTGATTTCTGATTTGTGCAAGGTGTGGTGTTTAAAAAATATATAAAATCAGGCAATACATTAACTTTGTCAGTAGGAAAGACATCACAGGAGCTTGGAGTTCTCTCACAGAGCAGGGAAGTCCTCATGTTACAACAATGGTCTTGCACAGGAATCCACAAAAGCAAAAGAATGCAGAGGCTGGAAATCCAATCCCAGTGGCATATACTGACTGACAGACACATCCCAAGCCAGCCCTAACCAGAAAGAGGATGTACTTAGTACCAACCCTCACTTCCACTGCTGGATGGTCCACACTACTCCGTCTCGTGTCTTTATTTGGTCACGTTCCCATGCATGGGAACCAGCTCTGAAATGCTTTCCCCGTGCATAATGAAAACTGACTTTCGTTAGACCTTAGACCCAGTGTACTTTACAGCCAATGAAGTACTAGTGTTGTATTGCTGGTATGTTGTTGCCATCTCTGAGACCACCTATTGCTACTTGCCCTATTACCACCCACTTACCCTTCACCATTACCATTTTTGACATTAAATCTCTCTGGCCTTCTATCCTACCACCCTCTCGATTTTTCCTTCGCTCCCCTATTTCCTTAGCTCTTTAAATGGCTATAAACTATTCATCTAAAACATTTTCCAATTCAATGAAAGTCATCAGCCTGCAATGTTAACTGTTTAGCTCTCCACCTGAATCGTCCTGGCTTTGCCTCTTTTATCATACAAATCTACAAAATTGTTGAACTCTTCTGATTACATGCAATGCTGTTGGGACAAAGTCTCCTTTGCAAGGTCATATCAATGCTCATTCAGCACTGAGTGAATGTTACATTGCTGGAGGTGTTTTGTCAATATTATACTAAGACTCTGCCCAGCTCCTCCAATACAATGTTCCGTCACACTGTGAACAAAATCAGATCATTCTCTTGCAGCAGACATAAGAGACTGCAGGTTCTGGAATCTGGAGCACAACAAAGTCCTGGAGAAACTCAGCGGGTCCGGGCAGCATCTATGGAGGGAAACTGACAGTCGATGTTTTGGGTTGAGAGCCGTCATCTGGACTGAATGAAAGAGAACTAGCCAGTGTAAAAAGGTGGAGGGAAGGGGAGGAGCAAGAGCTGGCAGGTGATAGGTGGATCCAGGTGAAAGGGGTGAGGGGAGAGTGGGAATGATGGCCGAAGCTGGTGGAAGGTAGAAGGGCTGAAGATGACAGAATCTGATAGGAATGTGGAGCATGGAATAACAGGAGGGAGATGGGGAGGGGTACCAGTGGGAGGAGTGTGTGGGTGATGGGCAGATGGAGAGGATGAGGGAGGGGAAAGAGATGGGGGCTGGGTAGATCAGGAGGAGACTGAAAAGAGTTAAGGGCATTCTCTTGCTGCACTGGCCAAAAGCTGACAATAAAAAAAAGCAAATCAATGGGATATCTGGTCTTGCAACTAATTTTTGGTGAAACCACCTACTGTGCATTACTCCTAATAGTGGACGATATCATCTGGCCTTTAATACTAATTCACTGGCTGCTTCAAGTCCTTTCAGACTGCCACATGAATACAGGTTGACGACATGGTATTTATTGCACCAAAACTGATCACTTCCACTTCGGTCTGCTCCACAAGACTGCTCTCATGCCGCCAAACTAGAGTCATAGGGTTGTACAGCACAGAAACAAGCCCTTCGGCCCACCACATCCGTGCCAACCTTTTTGCCCATCTACACTCATCCCACTTGCCCGCATTAGGTCCGTAATCCTTCTACGCCTTGCCTACTTAAATGCCTGTCTAAAATGCTTCCTAAACATAGTAACTGTATCTGACCACCACCACCACCTCCTCCTCTGGCAGCACATTCCAGACAGCAACCACTCTTTGTGCAGAAAACTTAGCCCTCAGATCCCCTTTAAATCTCCTTCCTCTCACCTTAAACCTGTGACCTCAAAAAGATCTACCCTCCTTCTAAGCTCCAGGAGCATGGATCCAACCTGCTCAACCTTTGTTTATAAGGCAAGTCCCTCACTGCAAGAAGCAACTGAGTAAACCTTCTCCAACTATGTAAATCCTTCATAAGTAGTGAGACCAAAGCAGTATCCAGTACTCCAAGTGTGGTCCCACCAATGCCCTGTAGTAGCAAGACATCAGCACTCCAACCCTCTCACTAGAAAGGTCTTAAGTCGCTCTTCCAATTCCTACCTGTGTGGAATTGGAATATTATTGTCGCATGTACCAAGGTACAGTGAAAAACTCTTTGGCATGCCATCCAGACAGATCATTCTAAATATAAGTACATCGAGGTAGTAGAAAGGGAAAAGCAATAACAGAATGCAGAATAAAGTGAATATAGTGTTACAGTTACAGAGAAACTGTAGTGCAGGCAGACAACAAGGTGGAAGGGTCATGATGAGGTAGACTGGCAGATCAAGAGTTCATCTTTATGGTACAAGAGGTCTGTTCAAGAGTCTGATAGAAGCAGGATAGAAGCTGTCCTTCAAGTTTTTGTTATCTTCTACCCAGTGGAAGGGGGGAGGAAAGAGAATGACTGGGGTGGGAGGGGTCCTTGATTATGTTGGCTGTTTTCCCAAGGCACCGGGAAGTGTAGGCTGATCAATGGAGGGAGGCTGGCATGTATAACACGACCCCTAAATGCATCTCTGCTATTTGCTTCAACTGCTCTGAGAGCGACTGCCAAATTCTCACTACTCTCTAGGGAAAGGAATTTCCCCCGAGTTCCCTTCTGGATTTATCGGTTTATGGTCCTAGATTTTGGCTCCCTCAATGAGTAGATTCATCAGCTCCAAGGATAAGCAGTAAGGATAAGCCTAGCTACTACAGGCCAGTCAGTTTAACCTCAGTGATGGGAAAGCTTTTCGAAACATTGATCCAAACAGGATTAACGGTCACATGGAGGAAAATGGATTAATTAAGGCAAGCCAGCACACACTTGTTAAAGGCAAATCGTGTTTAACCAATATAATAATGTTTTTTGATGAGGTAATGTAGTGGATGTGGACCTCCAGGTTTCTTTTATAGACAAGGTGCCAATAATACTTATCAGCACAATGCACAAAAGTGACAGTGATAGCATTGACACTAAGTTTGCGAAGTAACAGGCAACAGAGGGTTCTGGGAGATCAAGAGTTCATCTTTATGGTATAAGAGGTCTGTTCAAGAGTCTGATAAGAGCGGGATAGAAGTTTTTGTATCTTCTGCCCAATGGAAGGGGTGAGGAAAGAGAATAACTTGTTTCCCTGACGGGAGAAAGGTGAATACTGATGTTGCTCAGGAATCAGTGTTGGGGCCATTGCTTGTTTTGATCTATAATTATTGACATAGACTTGGGGGCTCAAAGTGACAATTTCTAAATTTGCAGGTAACCCAAAACATGGCAGTATTGTGAAATGATAGCGATAAATTGCAGCAGTATATAAACATGCTGGTGGCAGATGAAGTTTAATGTGGACAAACGTATGAGGTGGTGCACTTTGGCAGGAAGACTGAGGAGTTGCAATATACTGGTTGTCCCCAGGAACAACCAGGTTCCATTTTTTTTTACATACATCCATAAGCTGATTTTATCCACAAGTCGGAAAATACACTAAAAAAACACTCAATATGGTAACCACACCGACAGGTATTGTACTGAATGGCATCAAAGCACATAAGAGTGAAAAGGAAGAACAATTACTAAAAGCAAGTTATTGGGTGTATTTAAGGCAGAGATTTATAGGTTCTTGATTGGTAAGGGGTTACGGGGAAAAGGCAGGAGGATGGGGTTGAAAAACAAATCAGCCATGGTGGAGCACACGATGGGCCGAATGGCTGTACTCTGCTCCTATATCTTATGGGCTAAGTGGAGAGAGATGGAAGCTAGTTCTGTTGTTCGTAGGAACGAATGTTGTACTTCTGAATTTATGAATATTACAAGAACTTGTTTGTATGTAGGGGTGTCCGTAAGTCAGAAGTTTGTAACCAGGAACGGACTTACTGTTTTAAAAGGGATGCAGGAGCAGAGGGACCTGGGGTACAGGTGCACGTCACTGAAAGAGGCAGGGTGGGTTGAAAAGTGCTTAATAAGAGACATAAACCCATGGGCTTCATCACTAGAAGCACAGAGTATAAAGGCAGGAAAGTCATACTGAACCTTTATAAAAAACTGGTCCAGCCTCAGCTGAGGCATTGCATTCATTTCTGGTCACCTCATTATAGAAAGGATGTGGACACACACTGGAGAGGGTCCAGTGGAAATTAATGAGAAGGGTTCTTGGGAGAAGGACTGCAATTACAAAGGTAGGTTGTGGAGAGAATGAGGGATCTGGACAGAGTAGATAATGGGAGATTGTTCCCCCTGACGGAAGGGTCAAAGACTACAGATAGGTATAAAACAGAGGGAAAGAGAATCAAGAGTATCATGAGGAAAATCTTTTTTGTGCAGCATGGTTGGAATCTGGAATGCAGATGGAGGCAGATCACACTGTGGTCTTCAAGAAGGATTTGGATAAGTACATAGTGAGGAAAAATTTGTAAGGCTATGAAGGGGGGCAAGGGTTGGAATGAGTAGAGTGCTCTGTTGGAGAGTTGGTGTGGACATGATGGGCCGAATGGTCTCCTCCTGCATTGTAACCATTCTACGTCTACTCTATCCAGCCAAAAAAGTGTCAGATAGGAGTTCATGTCAGTGCAAACATCTGCTTTGTTAACCTGTTATAAATAACTCTTGCAGCAGATGCAATGTGGAACACACTGCCGGCAGAGGTTGTGGGGGCAAATACATTAGGGACATTTAAGAGACTCTTAGATAGACACATGAATGATAGAAAAATGGGTGGGGGCCTATGTGGGAGGGAAGGGTTAGATAGATCTTGGAGCAGGACAAAATGTCGGCACTACATCGTGGGCTGAAGGGCCTGTACTGTGCTGTAATGTTCTATGTTCTGTGCAAGGAGGGAGGCTAACAAGGAGAATCCCAACCAAGCCAGGGGAACAATATCATGGACCAATGCACAACATCACCACCGTCCCACCAGCAGATATCTGCAGCAGCAACTTGGCTGCTGAAACTGCCTCCTTATTGGCAAGGTCCAGAGCAGACGAGAGAAGCGTGACAGAGACACAAGAGACTGCAGATGCTGGAACCTGAAGCAAAAAATCAAGCTGCTGGAGGAGTTCAGTGGGCCAGCAACATCTGTGGAGGGAAATCGGCAGTTGATGTGGCCTTATTCTCACTACTCTCTAGGGAAAGGAACCAGTTGGCCAGCAACATCTGTGGAGGGAAATCGACAGTCGAGACCAGCCGAGATGAAGGACTGCCAACTGGTTCCTTTCCCTAGAGAGTAGTGAGAATAAGGCCACATCAACTGCCGATTTCCCTCAACAGATGCTGCCTGACCCGCTGAGTTTGCTCCAGCGGTTTGTTTTTAGCTAGTAAGACATGACTCTCAACTTTCCTCTGACATACCCTAGAATGCCACTCAACCACATCCCAGGAATGAACAACCAAACACCATATTTCTGACAATCCCAAAGACCAGCTAAAGTAGCATATTTTAACTGAAGAAAACCAGATCCCACTATCACCAGCAAGTCACTGAGAGACCTCACCTTCAGGTAGGATCCATAGTATTTTGTAACATATGGACTGTCACATTGACTCAGGACAGTTATTTCCTGCTGAATATCTTCAATTTCATCTTCGGCTTCTTCAAGGTCAATATTTTTTATGGCCACAATTTTTTGAGTCCGGTTGTCTATTCCTTTAAAAACTTCACCAAAGGAACCTTTGCCGATCTTCTCTAGTTTTGTGAACAGTTGCTCGGGATCTGCTTTTAAATTCTAAGGAAAAGAAGAGAGGCAAATCTGAGAAAGACAAGGTGATAAACATCATAATCAAGAACTTGCATTTAATTAGCTCATCTCACAACCTCATTCCCCCCCCCCCCCCCCAGAGCTAATGAAATGGAGTCAGTGTTTTCATGTGGGAAACATGGCTAATTTGGACATACTGAACTCCCACAGACAATTAGGTCATGACTTTATGACGTTCGCTAACTAATAATTTTTGGCCAAGGGAGAACTCCCTTACTTTTCATTAGGTGAAATGGAATTTTTCAGCACAACAACAAACTGGTTGCACTAAAACATACTAAATCACTTCAAGTGAGCAAACAAAACCTTAGTTACATGAGATATGCCAGGACAGACAACCAGCCACGTGGTCAGCGAGGGTATGAAGGCATCTAATGGAGAAAAGGCGGCAGAGGGGATTAGAGACGACCCCCATGTTATGTTCATTCAGGTTACGAAATTCACCCTTACAGAATTCACAAACCACTAGCCAAAAATTGGTGATACGGAATAAAATTTGCCCCCAAGGAATTTGTGTGAAAAAAACCAATACGATTTTTTTTCAACTCGTGCTTCTTGACGCATGGGTAGGCGACATGGCTTCACATTACAAAAAAAATCGGAATGAGTGAATCACAAATGGGTTCATGTCACAAAATCTCAATCAGTTCATATCACACAAACTCCAAGCATTTGTCTGCAGATTAGGTACTTTCACTACAAAGGCACTTAAGAGTGCATACTTGTGCTAATTAGTTTAACATTGCAAATTATTTTAAAAAGCCATAAAAAATTTGGCTTTTTTTGGCTTTGCATGGGGTTATATGCCCACAATTTGCGAAAGGGAATGTAATTAAAATAGCAAACTCTTCATCAATGCACTCCAACTTATGTAAACTTGAGGTCATCCAAAGCTCTGCTACCTGTACCACCCACTGTGCCTGACGAGTCCTGCCCCAGCAACACACCAGTTTAAAAACCTCAGCCTTGTTTTCAAACCCTTCCATGAACGTGACCTTTGCCTTTCTCTGCAACTGAACTATTAACACACAGGTGGCCATTTAGCCCATCGAGTCCATGTCAACTTCCAATGGAGCCATTCCATCAGTCCCATACACCCCTTATTTCCCTGTAGCTCCACAACTTATTCTAACACACCCTCTGATTATTTTGTCACATACCTGCACTAGCGGTGATTTACAGCGGCCAATTAACCTACCACCTTGCCTTTGGGATGCTGGAGGAAACCACAGAACTCAGGAAAAACCCACATGGTCACAGGAGAAGATGCTAACTCCACACAGGCAGCACCCAAAGTTAAGATCGAACCCGGTGGCCAGGGGCTACAAGGCAGCAGCACCAACTGCAACCTCCCCCCATCCTGCAAACATTTGAGGTCTCTCTGATTTACACCATTCCGTCACTGGCAACCACGCTTTCAGCTGCCTGGGTCCTAATCCCTGGAGTTCCTTCCCCAAACCTCTCCACCTTCGAAATGTTCCTTGAAACCATCTCCTTTGATCAAACTTTAGATCACTTGTCTTCTGAACATTGACTTCTGTGGCTTGATGTCAAATTTTGTTTGCGAATGCTCCTGGGCACCCCCTTATGCACACTAAATCCACTGACTAAGGCACATCGTCGAGGTTACATTTTCCAACAGGTTCTGATAAAAGGCCAGCAACCCAAAACATTAACACTATTTCTCTCTCTACAGATGCCACCTGACCTGCTGAGCATTTCCAGCACTTTGTTTTTATTTCAGATTTCCAGCAACTGCAGTTTTTTTTTGTTTTCAACAGCATCTAATCTTTGTTTTAAAATATTAGTATTCGCTGTTTTTGAATGAGAGAAACCTTTCACCCCACAATGCTGTGAAGCACAAACACATTACCAGTAACATCAAATGCACAAGGAGCAAATGCTTGTGGGCAGAATTTGATTACATTGGACAGCACTGTGCATGGATTACTGTAAAGTCTGACAGAGAACTTGGCATTTTCATGTGTTTACTTAATTTATTACAGGTTGCCTTATAGTTTCATCAGCTCTGTTCAAAACATACAAAGCTCATCTGGTTTGTATTTTGAGCCTACAGTGAATGTGGTGAAGTATATTAAAGCATAGCTTTAAAGCGGGAATTCTCTTGTAACACACTGATGCCAACACTAAACAAGTGTCATGACAATATAAGGAAATCTTAGAACTGACCTGCTATCTCCCTAAACGTCTAACATAAGATATCTTTATTAGTCACATGTACATTGAAACACACAAATAGTGTTCTGGGGGCAGCCCGCAAGTGTCACCACGCTTCTGGCGCCAACATAGCATGCCCACAACCTCCTAACCCATAAGTTTTTGGAATGTGGGAGGAAGCCAGAGCACCCGGAGGAAACCCACGCAGACGTGGGGAGAACGTACAGGCTCCTTACAGACAGCGGCCGGAATTGAACCCAGGTCACTGGCACTGTAAAGCGTTACGCTAACCGCTACACTACCATGCCTGCCCATATTACAGCATGGGAATAAGCTATTCAGCACAACAGATAATAGCCAGAACTAACCAGCCTTCCTTAATACTCCTTCATCAAACCCAATCACTATACTCTTCTATTCCTCTCTTCCCAGTTGCTCCTTTGACCCATCTGTACTACTCCCCTCAACTCCTTCCTAAATTTCACATCCTGGATGAAGATTTACCCGAATTCTCCATCAGATTTATTATATTTACCCCTTTCAGTCTTCACTCAGTTAGTGAGCTGAAATCTCCTTTCTGTTACACACTATTCAGCAACATAGAACAGTACAGCACAGGAATAGGCCCTTTGGTTCACAATGTCTGGTCCAAACATGATGCCAAATTAAACTAAATATCTTCTCCCTACACATGATCCAACCAAGAGCAGATGATTCTGTTTTTATTCTAATTTTATGAACCATTCATTATTGTCGTGTAAAATAATCAAAGCTTTCACAGATCACATTTACTTAATAACAATCTAATTTTTTTTCTTTTTTATTTACACAGAAGGTTGCTTAAGTCAAAATAAAAGTAGTTTTTTCAAAAAAAAGGAGGCTTTTGTGAGATTTGGGCTCTATTCCGTTCAAACACTGTGGAGGCAAGAATACAAACCAGATTCTCACAATCTAAATTTTACCCTTTCTTCTGTAGCCGCTGCTGTACAGTGGACAGCACTCCTGCATGTGGACAGCAGACAAAGTCCCACTTTGGGGACATGAACCCACAATCCGACAGTTTCCCACATAAATCTAGGTTGATATCCCACTGCAGTTCAGAGGGGGTGCTGCACTGTCAGTGGAGCAACTTTTTAAACCCACCACTAAACCGAGGCCCCGACACCCCTCTCAGGTGGATACCAAAGATCCCGCAGCACCATTGAAGAGGAGGGGAGTTCTCCACAGAGTCCTGGTCTCAAACATCACACTGAGGAGTGAGCTTCTTGGCTGCTGTGTTCCACACATTACAACAATGACCAAGCCTCAAAATGTACCTCCTGGGACAGGACTTGTGGTGATCTGAGGCTACAGATGGGGTGAAAGAAGTGTTTTCATTTCAGATAGGTTGCAACTACCAGAATCATCAGCTTGAAGATAGAAATTTAGCATAGGTGGGTACTTGAAGGTTGGGACGGTCAGGGTGAGCCCTGCATGACTCCAAGACTCTAATTCCAAACATATCATGAAGTCAAAGATGTCCAAACACCTTGGGATTTGTGTTGATAGAAACATGGTATAAAGATTACAGTGCATTGCAAAAGCTACACTGTAATTGGTAATAACACCATCAGCTAATTTTACACACGTATGTGTATACATAAATACACACACGCCCACAATGGCCTACAGGAAGAATGCAGCAATTTCTGTTCGTTGCTGTATTTGTGGGACTTCACATCATTCTGAATGCTGTCCGAGCTTACCACATGTAACAGGAAGTATTTATTCCTAAACCAAGTCACAGGGGAAGTGTTGGCACAGTTTATGAGGTGCTTCATGGTAAACTCAAATACAAAATGCTTACTTGTAATGAGCATTAATCAATTAAGCATTAAGCTCAAATATTTTAGAAATGGCCTTGTTTCTCCACAGCATATTACTTTGGGAAAGAACCCTCCTTCAAGAGAACCCAGCTCTAACCTTCAAGCTGAACATCCATGTTTTGAAGCATCACTTCTATTCAGCATTGTGGACACTTACTGATCCAATAACAAGGATGGAAAATTGCTCTAGTGCCCACAATCTGGTTCTACTTAGCAAAATTCTAAGTCAGATTGCATTCCATATTCACAATGCAAACAGATAAATACTGCAAACTTCATAAGGCACTCAAAAGGTCTTCTCAACACAGGTGCAAAACTGATCTTCTCCAAGAGTATCTCCCAAGTGCAATAATAACATTGCAACTAGATGCCTCTTTCTAATGAATCTTACACCAGATAAAATTTGCAAAGCACACTACTTGTCAAGCAATTGGCCAATTCCTGTTAACACAAACTGTTCCTCTGCTCTACATTGTGGACTCATTTTTAAGTAAAAATTCTGCATGGAATTCTAGTGTCTGCCACGGATGTTACAACATAGAACAGTACAGCACAGGAACAGGCCCTCCAGCCCACAATGTCTGTGCTGAACATGATGCCAAATTAAACGAATCACTCACAGAACACAGTATACAGCCGAGAAACAGCACAGTTAAGGCAAAGACTTTTCTGAAGTTGTACTCTAATTCTGGCCTCAATTTTCATTGGTCACTGTTAGCAGGTGTGCTTTCAGCTGCCTAGGCTCTGTGCCTCGGTGAATTTAGTCACAAAACCTTATGGCCTCTTTTCCCATTAGGACCTTCTTTGAAGCATACTTCTTTGACCTGAACTTTTGATGAAAGTTCTGGTAGGCTGGAATCAATTTTTTTTTGGTAACACTTGTGAAGAGTCATGGGATATTTTACCACATTAATCATGAGAGGCATGCTAGCTTAAAAAATATATTTTTTTTACAAAGTATACCAACTCTAAATCTGTCTTCTCAATGTAGATTTTCAAAATATCATGATTATAGATGTTATAGTGTTAGTTATTTTGTCCCCCACGTAAAGGTCATTTTTAAACTTCGGCATACAGCCAGAAGAACAAAAGAATGGAACTGGTATTTTTCTCCCTCAATCTTATAGAAGACTGGGTGATGAAAGGGTGTCAAGGAAGGTAGTAACACAGGGCTTGATTTACTGTGGGTCAGGACAGTAGTGCATTGGCAATAACTTAGCTTAAACTGAGTGCGGGATAGGGAACAGGGAATGGGAAGAGCAGGTCGGAGATCACACAGATGCATGGATGTGCATTTGTGGTGTCTATGATGGAAAGAGAGGAGGTGAATCAAAGTAAAATGGTTTGGATTTCCATAGTGCCTCGGACATTCTCAACTCTCCCAAAGTGCTCTCCAGTCATTGAAATGCAGTCATGGGTATTATGTGAAATGCAGCACTCGTTTTGCACACAGCACGTTCCCCCAAACAACAGTGGGATACAAACCTGCTGTTGTATTGCTTATTGATGGATTTGTCAGATTCTGCAGACAAGCCCCCTATTGTGGGCTAACCAGGAATTCCCACCAGCATCGTGACACAAGATGGTCACCAGTGAATCAGTCCAACTGGGAATCCAAGAGAAACATCCTTACCGAGAGAGTGGAGAAGATGTGGAACTCGCCCGACACTGGGCATTGAGATGAATGGAATGGATGCATTTCATGGAATGCTGGATATACTCAGGAGGGAGGAGGAGACAGAGGTAACACTAAGCAGCCTTGGTGACGTGTGCAATGCCAGGATGAAGGCACAGCTCAGGCACTGGAAGGATCACAGGTCGCACAATACTGCATTTCACCTGGATGAGTTGTTGATAAGAGGTTAAAACCAGGACTAGCTCTTTGCTTCTGAAAAGTACAGTTTCAGCCTTAATGCTATGTTACCAGCACAGAAACAAGAGATTTGGCTCAAAAGAACCACTACCTACACAAGCCTCCTCCTACCCTTTTTCATCTCATTCTGTTATTGTCCATCTCCTTCTCCCTCCCGAGTATACCTCTTGGATTCCCAGTTGGATTGATTCACTGGTGACCATCTTGTGTCATAAGCAATACAACAGCAGGTTTGTATCCCACTGCTGTTTGGGGGAACTTGCTGTGTGCAAAATGAGTGCTGCATTTCACACGATACCCATAACTGTATTTCAAAAGAAAGCATTTCAACAACTGGAGAGCACTTTGGGAAAGTTGAGGATGTAAGAGGCACTATGGAAATGCAAACCATTTTACCTTATTTTTAAAAGCTGGATCACAGGAGACCAGCTCATAGTTAAAGGTATCTTATAGCATGGCTAAAAAAAGGAAGAGGTGTGTAATTGCACGCTTGAATTCATCTGCAGTCAAGTATATAATTAACTCCTGGAGAAAAAGATTCAATATCTCTGCTTGATAGAAATCAACTTTAGACGGATGTAATACAACCACAAGGTCAAATTAACCTGCATTGACATTTTGCCATTGATGGTAATTGAACAGGCGTTCTGTCAATTTAATTCTGAAGCAGATTTTCTAAGACAGGATTTTTACAGGTTTGTCAGATAGCACAGGTGACACCCAAAATACTTGGGACTTTAGCAATCCAGTGCAACTGTAAACTTAATTCACTGCAACAATGCCACCATACACAAACACAATTTACCAAACTCTTCAAGAAACATTGCTTAATCTGTGAATATTATGCAGCATGGCTGTTAATGAAGGACGATATTAGAAAAGAAACTGACAGAACAGACAGTAACAAATTGGATCCAGCCAATTCAAACAGCAATCTGCAAAGTGGCACATCACCTAAGTAGATCAAGTCAAGCTGATCTTTTGAGATGTCAAGCAGTATCACAGTACAGGAAACCAAAACCACTCTTAACAGCCACAAGATGGAGACAAAAATGCTCTTTTCACATATTTTGATTAAAGAGGCATAGACTTTGCAACCCTTGTTAATTTATGCAGTGAAAACACAACAGTTGGCAGTGCCACATAACTCGTGCCTATCACAGTGGGCATTTAGCCCATCATACCCAAGCTAGCTCTCTGAAAGAGCTCTTCAGTTAGTTCTTCTCCTTGCACTTGCCCTGTAAACCTGAACATTTTTCCTTCTCAATTATCATAATTCTCCATCTTCCTTCCTTCTATCTATCCAATTCCCCCTTTGAAGGCTCCCAGTGAATCTATTTCTATTGCTTTTTTATTGTGGATGAGAACAACTCATTGCATAAAGTAAGTCTCACATCTGCTCATCATTGTGTGCAGTTCTGGCTGCCTGGCTATAGGAAGGATATCATTAAGCTGCAGAAAAGATCCGAGAATGTTGCCAGGATTGGAGGGCTTGAGCTATAATCTCAGAGAGGTTTGTAAAATGAGCAGCATAGATAAGGTGAATGGCCACAGTCTTTTCCCCCAGGGTAGGGGAGTCTAAAACTGGAGGGAATAGGTTTAAGATGAGAGGGGAAATATATCAAGGGGACCTGAGGGGCAACTTTTTCCACGCAGAGGGTGGTGGGTATGTGGAACGAGTTGCCAGAGGAAGTGGTAGAGGCAGGTACAATTACGATTACAAGATATTTGGACAGGTACATGGATAGGAAAGGTTCAGAGGGATATGGGCCAAACGCAGACAAATGGGACTCACTCAGGGAGGCACCTTGGTCGGTGTGGACTCTATCTGTCCATCAATTCTTCCGACAATTATCTTAAATCCTGTCCTCCGGCCATTGCCCTCCCTCTGCAGTGGAATCAGTCCCACTGCAATTACTCTTTCAAAACCCTTCATAATTTTATGTTCACAGGTTATTTCCTTCATTGGTGAGAAATAAATCTCCAGACCTTTACCTTCACCACACAGCATCACACTGTACAACAATTTGTCTTTAAGCAGCACCAGCGATGTAGTAAAATGTCTGAGGAGCTATTTGGGAGAAATCACTAAACAAAAGAAGATGTGAAGGGAGGTGTCCAAAGGTGTCAGAGAGATAGGTTTCGGGGAGCATTTACAGGGAGGTTTGGGGAGGGAATGTCAGAGGTTGAGTCAAGGGCAGCTGATGGTTGCTCCAAACATGGAAATGATGGGCTTCAGGGAGGCCAGATTTGGAGAAGCACAGAAATCCTGAAGGGTTGCAGGACAGGTGGTGGTTGGAGTTAAGGAGGGGCTGAGGCCATGGAGGGAATTGGTAATCGGTTTATTATTGTCACATCTACCGAGATACAGTGAAAAACTTTTGTTTGCAAACCATCCAGACAGATCATTCCATAGATATGAAAATCAAGGTAGTACGAAAAGGAACACAAAACACAGCATACAGAATATAGTGTTACAGTTACAGAGAAAGTGCAGTGCAGGTAGACAAATAGGTACAACGGCCATGACAAGGTAGGCTGAGAGGTCAAGAGTTCATCTTTATTGTACAAGAGTTGCATTCGTTATTGTTCTAAGAGCACGTGAAAAGGATGAGAATTTCAAACTGAGTCTTGTGATCATAAATCAACATGGAACACAGAGTGGGCAGAAGCTGCCCCATGTCCCAGCCTTTCCCAGCACTCTCCCTCATTCCAGACTTCCAGCATCTGCTGCATTCCGTATCTCACAATTCCACAACAGTTTTCCTTTTTTCTCTTTTCTCTGTCCTCCCTTGATTTATACCTCCCCCAGAAAGATAAGCAGTTGTTCACAAGCCTCCTCCACCCTCTCTCAGTCAATCATCCATTTCCTTTTGGTCTGCACCTGATCCAGACATTCCCAACTCTTCCTCTGAAACTTAAAGACGTGCCCCTTTCCTAAATTTTCCCAGTTGAGGAAACATCTTAACCTGAAATAGGAACTTGGTTTCTCCCTTCACAGATGCTGCCTGATCTGCTGAGCCCTTCCAGTATTTCCTGTTTTTATTTCAGGTGCAACATCTGCAGCCAGGACTTGGCACATGTCAGGACATGGGCAGCAAAGCTCAAGGATAGAGCCAGTTACTTCGCCCATCAAGTGTGTTCAGCCTTTCAACAGTCATGGCTACTCTGTAAGCCAACTCCTCCTTTTCACCCAAATCCTTAATACCTTTGGTTATCACTCTCAGCTTTATTATTTAACCAAACATGAGCTACCATTTGTGGTAACACTCCAAATTCCTGCCTAACCAACTAAAACAGCTTCTCTCTCTCTTTCTCCCTGATCGAGTTCCCTTTAAAATCTTGAAAACTTTGATTAAATCAGCCCCCATCCTTCTAACTTCCAGCAAGTACAAACCCAGTTTGCGTGATCTCTCCCAGTAATTTAACCCTGGGAGTCCACTGACAATCCAGTGAATCCACATGACATTGCCACAGAGGTCAACAAATCCTTCTTAAGGTATGCTGGGTCAGAATTGCTCAGAGAATTTCTGGTACAGTCTAAACAGGGCATTGTATATCTGTAGCGTAATGTTTATCTCCTACCGCTCCAGATACAAAGACCAGCACTCCATTAACCTTCCACTTTTCTGTATCAGTCCACCACCTTTTAAGGAACTGTGTACATGGACTCCCAAGTCTCTTTCAACCTGTTTCTAGGACTCATCATGTGGAAACTAATTTGTTCTATCTTTGCTTTAGTGCAACTTGTATGACCTCTTATTTACATATATTGAAATTCATTTGGCAGTTTTTCCTACTTACACAAGCCATTAACATCTCTTAGCAGTTTAACATTTTCATATTCACTGGCATGAACAAACATTCAAGTCATTTCTTTAATACAGTGAACAATTGTGGCCTCGGCACATATCCTTGCAAGAATCCACTGGTCCCGTCATCCAACTGGAGTATCTACCCATTCTCCATCTCCTGCTGCTCACCCAGTTTCCTAGTTTGAGGAGCACTAAATTTAGACAGAATAGAACAAGAGAAGCTGACCAATAAAGCTTTGGTATAGTCAAATACGGTGCAGCAAAGACATGGATAATTGTTTCAGTAGAAGAGTTGAGGCAGGGACAATGTCAAGCAACAAAATGGCACAGACTGGGGTGAAGCTAATTGCACATCGAACATAACAAGGTTGTGATCAGGAGATACAAGAGAGTACAGATGCTGGAATCTGGAGGAACAAATAAAATGCTGCAGGAACTCGACAGATCAGGCAGCATCTGTGGAGGGAAATGGACAGTCCAGATGAAGGGTCTTGACCCAAAACGTTGAGAGTCCATTTCCCTCCAGAAATCCTGCCTGACCTGCTGCGTCCCTGCAGCATCTTCTCTGTTGCTGAAGGTTGTGATCAGGCTGGTTACACAACAATAAATGCCAGTGAGAGGGATGGAGAGAAACGTTAGTGAAAGGAGCTTGACATCTATTTATTTTAGCCTCCAGTAAAGCAGGGAAAGCCTGCAAAATTTCATGCCTGGAGTCCTGTCTGCTGTAGCACCATGTCCTGAGACCGAGTCCTCTGCTGGGACTAATGACCTGGATGCCGCTAGGACTGTTTATGTAAACTAGCACTGGTAAACTACCTAGGGCAATCTTAAACTTGAAGCTGGGCCTGAAATGGAAACAATGCTACACACAGGGTGGAGAAATTTGGAACCACCTTACTGAAGTGATAACTGACAGAAAAAATGACACTTTTGTTAACGGGGGCATTAAAGTGTATGGAGAAAAGGTGGGGATGTAGAGTTCAATCACTGATCAACTACAATCTTGCTGACTGACAGAAGTGGTTTGAGAGATGATTGTCCTTCTCCTGTTCCAGCCCTGTTGGGGATGGGGTCTGTCCCCTCAACCCAAAACATTGTCACAAGCCCCTGGCACACACTCTCTCCGCCATCTGTTACCTGTATCCCAGGAAGAGCACCCTGCACTGGAGACTGAGCCATTGCCACTGGCTATTCCTCCTCCGTTTGGAAGTGACAAGTTTTCAGGGGCTGAGAAAGAGGCTAGACTCCGAGGAGCACTCCAAGTCCCCCACAACCAACTCGTCAAAGACCAGGGCTCAGAAGCAAGGCACAGGTCTGAGTCAACAGCAAAAGCCTCTCCGGCCTGGGGTGATACCAATCCAACTGGGCCTGCAATACAAGGAAAGAGCATTAGGACAGCATGGTCCCAGGAACCCCACCTCGATGTCCTCAAGAGCCATCCCATGATCTCAGGTAAACTCCCACCCAGACATCCAGGGAGAAACTCCCAGGGTCCTGGACCAGGATCTCACCCGCAAGAGGCAGGGACAAGTCCTCAAACCTTCACCATCTCGAAGCCCAGTGACAAGATCCACGTAGTACCATACTCTGGGTCCAGGGATAAACCCTGATCACTCAGGGCTCAGGCTTAGCCCCAGAACGAACCCCTACACCTGAGATCCAAGGCAAGCCTCCACCATCGGGTCACAGGACCAACCTCAACAACCGAGGTCCCAGGATGAATCCTCCCGTCCTCCAGCACCTGGAGTTCCTGGTCAGTCGCCCAACCCCCAAGAGGCAGGGGCAAGTCCTCAAACTGGAACAAGCCCTCACCACTTTGAGGTCTAGGTGCAAGACCCCATGCTGAAGTCCTGGGGACAGCCTCCACCTCAGGGTCCCAGAGTGAACCCCCTCTCCCTGGGACCTGAGGACAACCCCCACCTCAGGGTCCTGGGGTGAACCCCCTCTCCCTGGGACCACAGGGTGCCACCACCTCAGTCCCAGAGTGAACCCCCTCTCCCTGGGGTGACAGGGTGCCACCACCTCAGGGTCCTGGGGTGAACCTCTCTCCCTGGGGCCTCAGTACAACCCCCACCTCAGGGCCCTGGGGTGAAGCCCCTCTCCCTGGGACCTCAGGACAACCCCCACCTTAAGGTCCTGGGGTGAACCCCCTCTCCCTGGGACCTGAGGACAACCCCCACCTCAGGGTCCTGGGGTGAACCCCCTCTCCCTGGGACCACAGGGTGCCACCACCTCAGTCCCAGAGTGAACCCCCTCTCCCTGGGACCTGAGGACAACCCCCACCTCAGGGTCCTGGGGTGAACCCCCTCTCCCTGGGACCACAGGGTGCCACCACCTCAGTCCCAGAGTGAACCCCCTCTCCCTGGGGTGACAGGGTGTCACCACCTCAGGGTCCTGGGGTGAACCCCCTCTCCCTGGGACCACAGGGTGCCACCACCTCAGTCCCAGAGTGAACCCCCTCTCCCTGGGGTGACAGGGTGTCACCACCTCAGGGTCCTGGGGTGAACCCCCTCTCCCTGGGGTGACAGGGTGATCCCACCTTGGGGTCCCAGACTGAACCCCTTCTCCCTGGGGCCTCAGTACAACCACCCCCCCACTCCTAGGGTCCGGGCTAAGTCCCCCACCCTGAGGCGCCGGGACGTGCCCCCAGCCCGGGCCCCGGGCCCCGGCCCCGCCGTGTTTCCGGGTGGGGTGGGGCCCGAGCCCTGGCGGGCCCGCCTGCCCGCGCCCCGCCGCCGCCGCCGCCTCCGCCTCCTCCCTCCCGTCCCCAGCATCCCTCCCCGAGGGTGAGTGCGGGGAGCCCGGGCCGCCCACCTGTGCGGAGCGGAGCGCTCGGGGACCGGGACCGGGAGCGCGGCGCCGCTCGCCTCACTCGGCCGCCGCCATCTTCACCAGCCGGGGCCGCGCCGTTACGTCACAGGCAGTACCCGCGCCGGCCGGCCGGCCGGGGGCGCTGCAGGCTGGGGAGGGGAGGGGCGGGGCTTGAGGCAAGAGGCGGGGCTTACACCCCCCCTGCGTCACCGGCTGGAGCGGACCAACGGGAGTCGCCGCGATGGGCGGGACTTTCGGACGCGAATCAAGTTCCCGCCAGCGGGAGGGGGCGTGGCTAGGTGACGTCGTCGGCACGGAGGAGCGGGGCGGGGCCTAATCGTTTACGTCATCCGCCTGCCGCTCTCCCCGGCAGCAGCAGCAGGCGGGCGCTTCCATTGGACCCGGCGGCGGTTGAGATCCCGCCCTCTTTCTCCACTCCAGCCAATCAACACCAGGACCTCGCTTGGACTGGCATCCAACCTCTGCTCCGTGAGGAGCGTGTTCGGTACCAGCAACAGTACGAAGAGCCATGTATAAGTGTTAGAATCTATTTATTAATAACTGCTTGTAATAATAAAAGAAATAAAAACATTAGATATTAAACATTGACCCCACAAATATGAACTTGAAGTGTGTGGGTGGCAAGTTCCCAAACCCCAAGTCTAGGAACAGTTCTCAAAGTTCAGTTGAGCAAGTCATCAGGTAGGACGATGAGCAAAGGCTTTTGCAAAACCACCGTAGATTGTAGAGAGAATGTAGAGAGAATTTACGAAATCCACATGTCCCACGATGGAACCCATACGACACCGATGATCTCCATTACTTTGTTCCGAAGTATCTGCCACACCGAGGGCATTCGATACGTGGCCGCCCACAGAAATACCTGCTTTCCAGTACAGGTTCACGACAAAGTGGACTCCACGAATTGCTCCAAAAATCCATACATGCATTCCATAGTGACAGTTACAGCTATTGTTCTTCATCCATAGATACAGAGACCAGCAGTCAGTGTCACTCTCTCTCTCTCTCTCTCTCTCCAATTCTCTGTGCTAACAGCCAGTACGCTCCAGTTATAGTCTTGCAGTCCTTAGATAACACCACACACACAAACACACACTACTACACTACTGTCCAGGTGCCTTAAAGGGACATTCACCAAGTAGCAACCTGGCTCGTAACAAGGGCAAGGAAGATCCCAGGGCTGGGCTCAGAATTATTCGGTTTTAACCAATAAGTTTGCAAATAAATGCTTTCTTTTGGAAAAAATACTGGAAACATTCAGCAGATCAGGCAGCATCTGTGGAGGGAGAACCGTTAACATCTCACATCAAAAATCCTTGGAAAATAGAGTCATGGAGAGAGACAGCACGGAAGCAGGCCCTTTGGCCCGTTGAGTCCGTGCTGACTATCAAACACCCACTTACACCATTCCTATATTAATCCAAATTTATATTCTCACCCCCCCCCCCCCATTCCCATCAACTCTCCCGAGATTCTACCCCTCACCTGCACACTGCGGGCAATTTACAGCAGCCAATTACCCAAACAACCTGCATGCCTTTGGGCGTGAGAGGAAACTGGAGCACCCAGGGGGAAACCCACGCAGTCACGGGGACAACGTGCAAGCTCCACGCAGACAGCACCCGAGGTCAGGATTGGACCCGGGTCACTGGAGCTACAAGGCAGCGACTCTACCAGCTGTGAAACTTTGCCGCCCTGATTTTGATTAAATTCCCAGCTGGCAATAATTGCAGAATTTACCTCTTCATTTATTATGTTTTGAGAGTGCCACACATGCCTTTCATGCACACACAGACTCCAGCCCTGTCCTTTCCTTGGTCAACTTCCTGAGTACTGAGGATCCAGATACGTTCAATTGCTACTTTGGGCGGGCCATTAGGAGCAGAATTAGGCCATTTGGCCCATCGAATCTGCTCCACCATTCAATCATGGCTGATTTTTCCAACCTCATTCTCCCACCTTCTCCCCGTAACCCTTAACCCCCTTACCGATCAAGAACCCATCAATCTCTGCCTGAAATACACCCAATGACTTGGCCTCCACCACTGTCTGTGGCAACGAATTCCACAGATTCACCGCCCTCTGGCTGAAGAAATTCCTCCTCATCTCAGTTCTAAAGGGACATCCCTTTATTCTGAGGCTGTGCCCTCAGATCCCAGATGCTCCCACTGATGGAAACATCCTCTCCACGTCCACTCTATCCAGGCCTTTCAGTATCCGGTAGGTTTCAATGAGATCCCCCCTCATCCTTCTAAACTCCATCCAGCACAGGCCCAGAGACATCAAACGCTCCTCATACGTTAAACCTTTCATTCCCAGGATCATTCTTGTGAACCTCCTCTGGACCGTCTCCAGGGCCAGCACATCCTTCCTTAGATACAGGGCCCAAATTGCTCACAATATTCCAAATGAGGTCTAACCAACACCTTACAAAGCCTCAGCAGTACATCCTTGCTTTTATATTCTAGTCCTCTCGAATAGAATGCTAACATTGCATTTGCCTTCTTTACTACTGACTCAACCTGCAAGTTAACCTTGAGGGAATCTTGAACGAGGACTCCCATGTCCCTCTGCACCTCCGATTTCTGAACTTTCTCCCCATTTAGAAAACAGTCTATACTTTTATTCTTCCTACTAAAGTGCATAACCCCACACTTCCCTGCACTGTATTCCATCTGCCACTTCTTTGTCCACTCTCCTCAACTTGTCCGAGGGCCAGATCATTTACATGCCCAACAACAGACTCCCCAAGCAGTTACCCTATTCCAAGCTCATTCCTGGGAAGAGGTTACCAGACTGCCAGGGGAAACGATTCAAGATGTGCTTCAAGCTTCCTTGGAGACATGCAATTTCCCCACTGACTCCTGGGAACCTCTGGCCCTTGACCACTCAAAGTGGAGAAGGAACATTCAGTGTGGTATTGAGGTCCTCAAGGCCAAGTATCAGGATTGTAAGCAGAGGAAGGAGTGCACCACCTCACAAACTACCCACACGCCAACAAAGGCTGTGGGTGCTCCGTATATTCAGGTCTGAGGTGATAGGTGTTTGGACGTTTGGGTAGCAAGGAAACATGAGATAAATGAGGCAGTTTGGAGGTAGATTTAATGATCTGGAAACCTTGTTTACTCAGCAAAGTCCTTCAGGTGCTTAGACTTGTCTATACTGCTAATGTGTATCACACTACAGATCTGCTGGAGTGAATGAAATGTGTTCTCCTTCACAGACTACCCAAGTAACTGGTGATAACTGACCAGCAATGGGGAGCTATTTCAAGAGACTATTGAAATTTGGAAATTATCCACACAGAGGTGAAGTTTGGGGTCTGTAATCATTCAGTAGATATGAAATTATTCTTTAAACTAGAAAGTGAGTGAAAGAAAAGATTCATGAAGAAGGCACGCTAGCAGCTCTACCTCATTAGGAGTTTGAGGAGATTCGGTATGTCACCAAAGAATCTTACAAATTTCTACAGATATACGGTGGAGAGCATTCTGACTGGTTGCATCACCGCCTGGTATGGAGGCTCCAATGCACAGGATCGCAAGAGGGTGCAGAGGATTGTAGACTCAGCCAGCTCCATCACGGGCACAACCCTCCCCACCATCGAGGACATCTTCAAGAGGCGGTGCCTCAAGAAGGTGGCATCCATCACCAAGAACCCTCACCATCCAGGACATGCCCTCTTCTCGTTAGTACCAAAGGGGAGGAGGTACAGGAGCCTGAAAACCCACACTCAATGATTCAGAAACAGCTTCTTCCCCTCCGCCATCAGATTTCTAAACGGTCCATGAATCCATGAACTCTACCTCGTTATTCCTTTTTTTTGCACTATTTATTTACTTTTGTAATTTATAGTAATTTTATGTCTTTGCACTGTACTGCTGCCATAAAACAACAAACTTCATATCATATAAGTCAGCAATAATAAATCTGATTCTAATTCTGTAAAGCATTTTAGGATGTCTGGATGCATGAAGACATTCTTCAGGAATGCACTTTCTGTTCCATTATTCCTCAGTAACCTTGCTCTGTGGCTGAACCATCCCTCATGCCTCAGCGGGTTTTATGTGTCTGACTTTCTTTCTTAGTCCTTTCATTATTTGCGATTTTCCCCTCTTAAAAATCAGTACCCCCAAATCTCCATTTACAATTTGATCTGGTTTATGGAGAGGACCTTATTCTGTTTCCTTTCTACGCACCAAAAAACCAACAGTTTCATGCATTGAAAAAATTCAGCAATTGGGCCTGGGTTGGAATTAACCCAGACTCAGTTCTTCATTGTCAGCAGAGACATTTAAATGAAGGCTGTGCTCTCAGTGTGAAATTTCCAGTGTAAATGTGAATATTAGTTCTACCACAAGAGGGAGAAAGTAGTCTTGGAGATGCAGCAGACGACAGATGCTGGAATCTGGAGTCCTGACGCTGGGTTTCAATTCGAACCGTTGACAATTTCTTTCCTCCCACAGATGCTGCTTGACCCGCTGAGTTCTTCCAGCAGGTTGTTCGTTGTTGAGACAGTAGTCTTAATTTATTTCCCGAATTACAAATCTTCAGGAGTTGCTCAAAATGAGAACAAAGGTTAACAGAGAGAGAGGGAGAGGGAGGGAGGGAGGGAGGGAGGGAGGGAGAGAGAGAGAGAGAGAAGAGAGAGAGAGAGAGAGAGAGAGAGAGAGAGAGAGAGAGAGAGAGAGAGAGAGAGAGAGAGAGAGAGAGAGAGAGAGAGAGAGAGACCAGTGGAAGTGGGAAAGGAACACCAGGGGTGTTGGTTACTTGAAGCTGGAAAACTCAATGTTCATACCATTGGGTTATAGGCTCCGCAGGTGGAATATGAGGAATTGTTCTTCTTGTTTGTGTTTGGCTTCACTGTGGCGGTTGAGAAGGTCAAAGGCGGGCAAGTCGGTGTGGGAATGGGGTTGGGAGTTGAAATGACATGGAACCAAAAGTTCAAGATGGCCGTTGGGGACAGAAACCAGGTACTTCTCAAAATGGTTGCCTAGTCTACGCTTGTCCTCACTGATGCAGAGCATCAAGAGCACTGAATGCAGTAGATGAGGCTTGAGGAGAAATTTGTTATAGTGATGTTGATTTCGTCACACAGTAGCAGTCCTCTTGACCCAACCAATCCAGCGTTAATGCTCCAGTCAAGCCTCCACCAATCTTTCCACCCCAGTATCTATCAGTGTGACCTCGTTTCTTTTCTCCCTCATAGACCTCTCCAGGCTTCCCTTTAAATGTATCTCTGTAGTTCCACATTCTCACTGCTCTTTAGATAGAGAAGCTTCTTCTGAATCCCCTGTTGGGAATTATTGGGATAACTCTTGTGCAAGTGGTGCTATGGAACCATTTACCTGAGACAGCTTCCCTCACCTGAATGTAACATCTCAGACAGTGTGATTCTTCCCCAGAATGGCACTGCTGTCAGTCTAGATTATTGGTATTGGTATTGGTATTGGTTTATTGTTGTCACTTGTACCGAGGTACAGCGAAAAACTTGTCTTACAAACCGATCGTACAGGTCAATTCATTACACAGTGCAGTTCTGTAGTCCCAACTTTCTGGCAGAGAGATGACTGTCCCTCCCACTGGGCCAGAGCTGGGATTGGACACAAGGATTGGACACTGGGATTGGACACATCCTACTGAGCTGTAGCTGGGATTGGATGCAAGGATTGGATTACCCCATTGGACCATAGCTGGGATTAGACACTGGGATTGGACACATCCCACTGAGCCATATCTGGGATTGGGCACAAGGACTGGACTCTGGGATTGGACATATCTCAGTGGGCCACAGTTGTGACTGGAGGTAAGCACATGTACCAAAAGCAAGCAATTATGTTCACTGCAATAATGGTGCATGCTACAAGCTGAGGCCGAGCTTGTTTCCCTTTTGTTCTGCACCAGCAGTAGGGATCCATAAACCATGGCTTCAGGCTGTCCCCGCGTAATGAATGGGCTCCGTCTTTACAGACATCCATTAGCTGATTTTGTCCATAAGTCAGAAAAATGCACAAAAATCACTGGATATGGTAATCACATCGCCACAGTACTGTAATGAATGGCATCAAAAGCACATAAGACTGATAAGAAAAAAACAATTCCTATAAGCGGAGAGAGAGAGGAAACGAGTTCTGATGTTCATTGGAACAAACATATGTTTTGAATTGAATAATGTTATGAGAGCTCCTTGGTGTCTATGGGTGTCCATAAGTCGGGCGTTTGTAACCCAAGGATGACCTGTATCTGCTTTTAGCAAACATCTATGTCTTTAAAAAAACTCAATGTTACCTTATACTACAGGGAGGTCACAATCGCACAATTTATTACCCTTGAAACAAAATAAGGAGAGTGGCTTAACCACGTGGTCTTCAGCTCAGACCTTCCTTGGTGAGAACATGTGTCAAGGACACGGTCTCGGTTGAGGGGTTCTTCCAGAGGGCACTACCTGCTTCTCTATCCTTGACAGGCTTCACTTGTTGCTGCACCTCCTGGACTCACTCCATCCACCACCTAATCACCAGGTCGCAGCTTGCACCTCAACCTCCAGGTAGCTGTCTAACAGTTTCTTTTCCCATTGAGTGCACAGTTTGCTTTGAAATCTAACCAGCAGGGTCTAAGTGAGAGGGTAATATTCCCAAAGCAGCTTTGTGGGTAACCTGGTGCCAAAGCTGTCACCATCTACAAGTTTCAGATGACACCATCATAGCGGGCCGAATCTCAAATAATGATGAGTCAGAGTACAGGAAGGAGATAGAGAGCCTAGTGTCATGACAACAACCTTTCCCTCAATGTCAGCAAAACAAAAGAGCTGGTCATCGACTTCAGGAAGTGGGGCGGTGTACATGCTCCTGTCTACATCAACAGTGCTGAGGTCGAGAGGGTTAAAAGCTTCAAGTTCCTAGGAGTGAACACCACCAACAGCCTGTCCTGGTCCAACCATGTTGATGCCTTGGCCAAGTAGGCTCACCAGCGCCTCTACTTCCTCAGGAGGATAACGAAATTCAGCATGTCCCCTTTAACCCTCACTAATTTTTATCAATGCACCATAGAAAGCATCCTAACCAGACGGCTTGATACGGCAACAGCTCTTCCCAAGAGCATAGATTACTGCAGAAAGTTATGGACACAGCTCAACACATCATGGAAACCAGCCTCCCATCCATGGTCTACACTTCTCATTGCGTCAGTAAACCCCACCCACCCTGGACATTCTAGCTTCTCCCCTCTATTGGGCAGAAGATACAAAAGCCTGAAAGCACGTACCACCAGGCTCAAGGGCAGCTTCTATCCCGCTGTTATAAGACCATTGAACAATTCCCTAGTATGATAATATGGACTCTTGACCTCACAATCTACCTCGTCATGGCCTTGCACCTTATTGTCTACCTGCACTGCAGTTTCTCTGCAGCTGTAACACTTTATTCTGCATTCTGTTATTGCTTTTCCCTCGTACTACCTCAATGTGATGAAATGATCTGTATGGATGGCATGCAAAACAAAGTTTTTCACTGTACCTTAGTACATGTGACAATAATAAACCAACTTGCCAATCTTCATTCATTTCCGTGAAGGTATGTCCACTTGAAGTTTCAAACAACGTTCAGAGTTGACAGGAGCCAGAAAATTTGTCAACTGAACGTGAAAGCTGAAGGAGGAGATTCATACTCAAACCTGTCCATTACACCATGGATGGAACACTAATCAACTCCATCAAGTCACCCTGGTCCCCAACCCTCAACCTCATCAACCATCAAGAGTAGATCGATCTTGGTTTTGGCCCTCAGAAGATGAGAAGTGGAGGTTAGATTTCCAGATCACCACTGCTCTGTGTGTGAGAAAGAGTTCCAAGTGTTGACACTACTCCCAAACACTAGTTCCTGCTCCCTGGTTCTGACTCCTATGACCAGAGGAAAATGTTCTCTCTCAAAACCCAAATAAACACTTTGTTCAATTAAATACTTCAGATACATCCCTGCTTCCCCTTAATTTTTGACACTCAGGGGAGTACTCCCTAATCTCTGGAGTTTAGCAACACAGTGACCACTTTGGTCACTTTGCACTAACATGGACTTTTTTTGTTGTAATTGTGTTCTTTCTTGTAAAATAAGTGTTTAATTTATGTTTTTGTTGTGAATGCTGCTTCTATGATGCTATGTGCCTGTGATGCTGCTGCAGGTAAGTTTTTCATTGCATCTGTGCAAACGTGGACTTGAGCGTATGACAATAAACTCAACATTGACTTTGACTCTGGGGGATTAACCCTCAGAGTTTAAGCACTTTAGTGCTGAACTATCAGCCACCTCATGCTCTTGCTTTGAGCAGGGGCCAGAGGGTCCTAACAGTGCCATTCCCACCAATTCCATTTGTCAAAGTGTGAAAGAAATTGGGGAAACTGTTGCAGGTTATTCCAGTGATTTCTTTTTTCTCTGAAAACTGGAGTTATTGGGAACTCTGTTAATGAACAAAGATCTTGGTCCATTCACAGGGAATCTGATTTCAACATAGAGTCATACAACACAGAAACAGGCCCTTCGGCTCAACTGGTCCATGCTGAACAAGATGCCCATCCAAGCATGTCTCATTTACCCGCGTTTGGCCCATATCCCTCTAAACCTTTCCTATCCATGTACCTCTCCAACTGTCTTTTAAATGTTGTTAATGTACCTGCCTCAACCACTTCCTCTGGCAGCTCATTCCACATATATATCACCTTCTGTGTGAAAAAGTTGTCCATCAAGTTCCTGTTAAATCTCCCCCCCCCCCCCTTAAACCCATGCCTTCTAGTTCTTGATTCCCCAACCCTGGGAAAGATACTGGGTGCATTCACCCTATCTATGCCCCTCATGATTTTATACACCTCTATAAAGGGGATTGAAAACTACATGTACTTGTGCATATGACAATAAACTTGACCTAGAAGGACAGGAGCAGCAGATACAGGGAGTCTCCACTGGCTCCCCGCCATGTCTTACAGAAACTGGAGGTACAAAGGGACTTGGGAGTCCTAGTGCAGGATTCCCTAAAGGTTAGCTTGCAGGTTGAGTGGGTGGTAAGGAAGGCAAATGCAATGTTAGCATTCACTTCAAGAGGACTGGAATATAAAAGCAAGGATGCAATGCTGAGGCTTTATAAGGTGTTGGTCAGACCACATATGGAGTATTGTGAGCAGTTTTGGGTGGACCCGTTTCTAAGGAAAGATGTGCTGGTGTTGGAGACAGTCCATTGGAGGTTTATGAGAATGATCCTGAGTATGAAAGGGTTAATGTATGAGGAGCATTTGAGGGGGGGATCTCATTGAAACTTACCAAATATTGAAAGGCCTGGATAGAATGGACGTGGAGAGGATGTTTCCAGTAGTGGGAGAGTCTAGGACCAGAGGGCATAGCCTCAGAATAGAAGGACATCCCTTTTAGAACAGAGATGAGGAGGAATTTCTTCAGCCAGCGGGTGGTGAATCTGTGGAATTCATTGCCACAGACTCTGTGGAGGCCAAGTCATTGGGTATATTTAAAGCGGAGGTTGATATGTTCTTGATTAGTGAGGGCGTCAAAGTTTATGGGGAGAGAGCAGGAGAATGGGGTTGAGAGGGGAAAATAAATCAGCCATGATCGAATGGTGGAGCAGACTCGATGGACTGAATGGCCTAGTTCTGCTCCTATGTCTTATGATCATACATTGCTGGTCGTTCATTGTCACTGGGTCTAAATCCAGAAGCTGCCTCCCCAGCAGCACAGAGGGAGGACTCTCTCCCCACGGACTGCAGCGGTTGAAGAAGGCAGCTCACCACCACGTTCTCCCAGGTAGCTACAGGTTGGGTGATAAACGCTGAACTTATCAGCAAGGGTGAAAAAGAGGCTGCCCTCACAACATGGACAACGTACAAAAGTAACTTGGGGACAATATAAAACAGAGACACAAGAGACTGCAGATGCTGGAATCTGGAGCAAAAAAAAGCAATCTGCTGGAGGAACTCAACGGGTCAGGCAGCGTCTGTGGAAGGAAAGAGACAGTTGGTGTAGAGGGGGGGAGAGCCAGTCTAAAGAGGTGAGGGAGAAAGGTATGGTAAACGAGAGGTGGATCTGGTGAGGGGGAGTGGTTGATGGGCAGGTGAAGTCAGGTTGGGGAGGGAAGGGTGGAGATAGTGACAGAGGCTGGGAGGTGACAGGTGGAGGCGACAGAGGGCTGCAGGTGGTGGGATCTGATAGGAGAGGAAGGTGGAACACGGAACCAGAGAAGGGAGGTGGGGAGGGCAGATGGGAACGGTGGGGGGAGGGGATAGAGGGCTCAGTGGATGGAGTGTGTGGGTGATAGGCAGATGGGCCGAGGTGGGAGAGGGGAAAACTTGGGTAACCGGAGGATGGAGGTTTGGAAAGATGGACGTGTGTGAGAGGAACTGGGTCGATCAGGAGGAGAGAGAAAGGGACAGAGCGGGAGCAGGTTACCTGAAGTTGGAGAACTCAACGTTCATGCCATCGGGTTGTAGACTGCCCAGGGGGAATAGGAGGTGCTGTTCCTTCAGTTTGCATTTGGCCTCATCCTGGGCAGTGCAGGAGGCCAAGGACCGACTGGGCGGTGTGGGAAGGGGGGAGGGGAGCTAAAATGGCTGGCAGTCAGGAGCTCAAGATGGCCGTTGCGGACAGAGTGCAAGTGCTCAGCAAAGTAGTCGCCTAGTCTATGCTTGGTCTCTCCGATGTAGAGGAGGTCACATCGAGAGCACCAAACGCAGCGGAAGGGGTTAGAGACGACTATAAGTCAAACAAATACAACTTAAAATTCAGAAATTTAAGTACACATAAATACACATCACCTTTAATATCCGCTTTTATACCTTCTTCAACATGCATTTCACTTTAAGCACATTCCCTACACAATCCTCCTTGAAGCAGTCAGACTATTTTGGAGAGAGTCTCCTGATCATGGCACATGAACTGAGTTACCTTGGTGAGCACTGTTAGACACCAGCAGGATCCACATAAAGGTCAGATCCAGTGTGTTGAAGCACCTTTAAGATGCAGAGTGGAAGGGCTTTCAATTTCTTATTGCTTTGACTGAATTTGCACTAATGTACAGAATTAACAAGAACAAATACGTCCTTGAAGTATTGCAATATCTCAGTAAAAAATATCAGAATTATAAGCATATCAGACATACAGTGGACACCAGTGGGCAGATCTGAGCATCAAGTTATGAGGAGATGTATTATGAAAATGATGAACATTTCAGTTTCAAATGTGTTTACTTGGGCCTTTCCCAGCTTTGGGGAATAATACTGAAGCTCTGGCTAGTATAGACTATGAAGAAAATATTCATTGTAGGGACTTCTAAGGAACCAAAATCACATTTGAATCTCTTACTGAGGCAAGTAGACTGCAAGTCCAAGCCATGGGTCTAGTCCGTGCAGATTGGTTAAATTGAACAGAAATGTTCCTGTTTGCCACATTTAGAATTCTGACTGAGCTGTTGGATTAAATGTATTCATGGCGCTGATTGATCCCTCATCTTCTTTCCTTTTGCATCGTTCCTTTTCCTCAAATTCAGCCTCCACTTCCATTGGGTCCACGTAAGTGTAGAACTTGGCCATGATGCCGAATATCACACAAACGGTCATCAAGAGAGCAGCAAACAAAATATACTCAGCCCACTGAAAAGAAGAAAAAGAAATTAGCAATGCAACCAATCCGGTTTTATCCCAGGAATACCAAAAAGACCCAGACCAAACATATGTTGAACCATTGCAATCTCTGACAAACCTAACAGACTTTAGTGGAGTTTTTGGAGGAAGTAACTACTGGGGTATACAAGGGGAAACAAGTGGGTGTAGTATATCAGAATTTCTGAAGGCATTTTGTAAGGGATCACATAAAAGGTTAAAATAAAGGCCAATAACGTTGGGTTTTGTGTATTGTTACGGAAAGAGGGTCAGCTGGGAGTGATTTGTGGGGAAGAAGGGCATATTGTGGGAAATAATGGAGGTTTGTTGCTACCATCCATTCACTGTGTTATACAGTTCTGGCAACATTGTACGTTTTAATCATTGGGGGTAATAGGATTTCCCTTAGCTGAGCAAAGAATTGATTTTCTACGTGTCTGTCTGGCGGCAGATAACATGCCTGTACGGAGAGGATGTAAAAACACCTCAAGGGTTGTGCGGAGTGAAGTGGAGGATTGTGAGCAGCTAAGTGTGGGCAGGATCGCTTAGTTTCACATTAGCCCTGTGCCCACTGACGTACAGGCTAAACAAAGCCTCCGTTTTAAAATTCTCATCTTGGTTTTCCAATCCCTCCATGGTTCCAGACCTTACTTTCCTCTGGAACATCCCCGGGCCCTATAGGTCCCCAGTATCTCACTGGTTCCTCCAATCCTGACCTTGTGATCATCCCTGAATGTGATCGATGTTCGTGTGATCAGCAGCAATTCCCTCCCTAAACCTCTCCACCTCCTTACCACTCTCCTTAAAATCCACCCCCGACTAAGCCTGGAGTCATCTCCCTGTAACCTGTTTAACATTACTCTTGAGAACAGCTGAGTGGAGATTTGTTACTTAGGCTGGACAAACTTGGGTTGTTTTCTCTGGAGCGTCAGAAGCTGAGGGAGACCTAATAGAAGTTTATAAAATTATGGGAGGCATAGATGGGGTAGATGGCCAGTCTTTTTGTCAGGGTAGTGATTATAATATTCATATGGGAAGCATTTTGGCACATTAGTCCTTCATTTCCGAGTGTTGCCCCTGTCTCTTTGACATGTGTTTCATACATTTAAGGTGAAAGAGGGAAAGTTTAAAGGAGGTGTGTGGGGCAACTTTTTTTTACATATACAGAGTGGTGGGTGCCTGGAATGTGCGCCAGGGGTGGTGGCGGAAGCAGATACGACAGTGGCATTTAAGAGGCCTTCAGATAGACTCATGAATATGCAGGGAATGGAAGGATATGGATCATGTACAGACATAAGAGATGTTCTATGTTCTAAAAGGCACTATATAAATGGACATTATTTTTGTTACTATGCAGTAGAATTTAAGAAGTTCTGTGGACATGATACATTTTCTTTCTTGAAGTAAACTATTGAAAATATGCCCCAACATCGATCTAAGGTCTCTCATCTTTTCTTAGACTTTCTCTTAGGTTTAGTTGACCCTCTCTGTTTCTCCCATTCTAAATGAGCAGGAGCAGTATTGTTTATAGCAGTGTGGAGGTCTCATGGATCTGCCCCAACCATGTCTCTCAATCCAACCTTGTAGAAGATGCATCAACTGCACTAGTGCGGGGGACTGACCTTTCAGCCATGGTGCCAGCTCCTGAGTAATAATTGCAAGTTCATCCCAATATTCTTACACAGCAGTAAGTATTCCTGCTCTGACCAGGGTGTGTGGGGAAGGCAAAAGATGAACGTCCACTGTAGCTCAGTGATTCCCATGAGTAGGAGGATCCTGAGTTCAAAGTCTGGGACTCTCTGGAGGTGCCAGCTGAGATCTCAGTGGCATGAAGTCTTTTCAATCCATCTATGTTGAGTTCTCCCCAAGTCCTGGGGGCAATGCTTATCATCAGTCAGCTTCAATAAATCTCCTTAAGCCTTTCTACTTGTGGGAACTTGCTGTTTTCAAATTCCTACTTTACAGGAGTGGCCACACTTCAAGAAATACTTCATGGAGTCTTAGCCAGACACAGCACAGAAACGGCCCATTGAGTCTGTGCCGACCATCAACCACACATTTACACTGATCCCATTTTATTCTCCCCACATTCCCATCAACTCCCCCTAGATTCTACCCCTCACCCACACACTGGGGGCAATTTACAGCAGTCCATTAACCAACTAACCTGCACGTCTTTGGGATGTGGGAGGAAACTGGAGCTTCCAGGGGAAACCCACACGGTCACAGGGAGAACGTGCAAACTCCACACGGACAGCACCGGAGGTCAAGATTGAGCCCGGGTCTCTGGTGCTGTGAGGAAGCGGCTCTACTTAGCCGTGCTACGTCTGTACATCATTGGCTGTAAGGTGCCTTGGGATCCTGAGAGCCCCAATAGAAATGCAAGGCTTTGCTTTTGCTTCCATTTCCAGTTGTCCCAGTGTTACCTCGGAGACCCCCATCAACAACCCTAATGTCGTGTTCAGCATTTCCACAGAATTAGTTAGTTATTAACAGAGGGCTGTTATGAAATTGAAGGATCCCATTTAGCTCAAGTAGAACAATCCCATCAAACCCCATTACTTTGCACTTTCACCAGATTCCTGGAAATAATTTTCCTTCAAGTGCTCGTCCAGTCCCCTTTGAAAACCCCCCTGTATCAGCTGCCTAAAATTTACTATCTGTGTCACCTGGTCCTTGGAACTAATGGGAACAGTTTCACTCTCTTCTAAACCAGTCAGGATCTCATCCACCTTTATCAATTGTCCTCTCAATCTCCTTTGCTCCAAAGAAAACAACCCTAGATTCTCCCGTCTGAAATCCCTCACCTCCGGG
The DNA here is from genome assembly GCF_009764475.1 of Pristis pectinata. NCBI lineage: Eukaryota > Metazoa > Chordata > Chondrichthyes > Rhinopristiformes > Pristidae > Pristis > Pristis pectinata. The sequence continues at coordinate 84,783,201 of NC_067415.1, forward strand.
CAGGCACAGTAGTGTAGCGGTTAGCATAAAGCTATTACAGCGCCAGCAACCCGAGTTCAGTTCCGGCCGCTGTCTGTAAGGAGTTTGTATGTTCTCCCCGTGTATGTGTGGGTTTCCTCCGGGTGCTCCGGTTTCCTCCCACATTCCAAAGACGTACAGGTTAGGAAGTTGTGGGCATGCAATGTTCACGCCAGAAGTGCGGCGACACTTGCGGGCTGCCCCCAGAACACTCTACGCAAAAGATGCATTTCACTGTGTGTTTCGATGTACATGCGACTAATAAAGAAATCTTATCGTATCTTGTCTCAATCCCACATACCTGTTCCTGAATAGTCGAAGCCTCTGCTACTATCAGCACAATAATGTTACCGAACGCGTTGGTCAGGAGCCAGCCAGCCTGGAGCACTGACTTCATGTTGGGAGGTGCCTGGGGAAAAACGGTAAGGAATTAGTTGGGACAACTCTTGTGTCCTGTGGCCAGAGGCACAGTGCAAAAGCCAACTCTTGTTGTTAATAATGGCATTAAAAATGGAGAGAACAATTATTACAGTAGCATAAAGAGCAGAACAATTTTTAGGGCAGCACAGTGGCGCAGGTAATAAAGCCGCTGCCTCACAGCGCCAGAGACCCGGGTTCGATCCTGACCGATGCTGCCTATGTGGAGTTCGCACGTTCTCCCTGTGACTGTGCGGGTTTCCCCAGGGTGCTCCGGTTTCCTCCCATGTCCAAAAGCTGTGCAGGTTGGTGGGTTAGTTGGCTGCTGTAAATTGCCCTTAGTGTGTGGTAGAATCTGGGGGGGGAGTGGATGAGAAAGCAGGGAGAATAAAAATAGGGTTAATGTAGCATTGGTGTAAATGGGTGATTGATGATCAGTGCACACTCAGTGGGCCGGAACTATAACACTATATTCTGCATTCTGTTATTGCTTTGCCCTTTGTACTACCTCGATGTACCGATGTTTTGAAATGATCAGTGTGGATGGCATGCAAAACTAAGTTTTCCACTGCATCTTGGTACATGTGACAAGAATAAACCAATTATTATCCCTCCTCCAGCTTTCTCGAAGGACAACATCTGCCTCAGGTATGTCTCCAGATACCTCCACCTCCGCAGGTGTTCTGCATTAGTGGGTCAGCGGGTAGAGCCGCTACCTCATGGTTCCAGTGACCCAGGTTCAATCCTGACTTCCAGTGGTGTCTGTGTGGAGTTTGCACGTCCTCCCCGTGCCCAACTGCTCCAGTCTCCTCCCACATCCCAAAGGCATGTGGGTTTGGCGGGTTAATCGACCGCTCTAAGTTATTCCTGGTACAAGTGGGTGGCTCGAATGTCAGGGGGAAGTTAATGGGCATGTGAGAGAGGATGGGTTACAGGGAAATAAGTGGGGAAATGTGATCGATGGGATAGTTCTGACAGCCAGCATAGACCTGACGTCCCCAATGGCTTCCTTCTTTGTTGTAAAGAAATGTGAGGAAAGATGAGAAATTATGGAATTGATCTTTGGAAGCTGACTGTTCAGGAATTATCAATGTTTGGTACGACATTTGACAACCAATAGCCTGGATAAAGTATCAAATGGTGGTCTGGTGTCAGCAGCAGCAAAGGAAGGACCAAACATTTCTCACTCTGTGTGTCACAGACCTTGGACACTGAACATTAGGTTCACTGGAAATTCCACACAGCTATCATAAGCATTGTTACTCACCTGGGAGTAGGAGAACTCCAGACCAGTGACAGAGAAGACCACCTCTCCAGTTGTAATGAGAAGGTATTGAGGAATTTGCAACGCCATGTGAACACTGTTTGATTTAATGTCTTCGATGTAATTTAGTGTAAAATCCTTGTTCGAGGAACACTAAACAATAAAAACATATAATGTCATGACCAATAATATCGCACAGGCCAGAAACTCTGTTCCCTTTCATTCCCATCCAGGTTCCCTGTCTGACCCTTCATGAACTTCAGCTCATCCCAGACTCTGCCTACACCCGAACCGACGAGTCCAATTCAACCCTCCCCCTGAGCTTGCCATCCTACACTGGGTCCCATTCACACAATGCTTCAGTTGTATTCCCCATCTTGGCTCCATACCCTACTCCAGCCCCATGATCCTTCAAGATCTCTGCACCTCTTCTGAACCTCTTGACCATCCCTGATTTAATCGCTCCACCCCTAGCAGCAGTGCTTTCAGCTGTCTGAGCCCCGAGCTCAGGAATTCCCTCTCTGAACCACTCCCCCTCTCTCTCCTCCTTTGAGATGTTCCTTAAACCCACCAGTTTGGCCAGACTGTTGCTGTAATCTCCCCTGTAACAGTGTTACAGTTTGTAGATAACATCACTGTGAAATATTTTTCAATGCTTTAATAATTTAAAGATGCCACGTAAATAGAAATTACTGCCATTTTACCCATACCCCGCTATGAAATGCTATAGGTATTCAACAGAGACACAGGAGGCCGCAGATGCAGGAACCTGGAGCAACCCACAAGATGCTGGATGAACTCAGCGGGTCAGGCAGCATCTGAGGAGGGAAATGGACAGTCAACGTTTTGGGTCAACTGCCCCTTTCCCTCCAGGGATGCTGCCTGACCCACTGAGTTCCTCCAGGTACCTGACAGACATAGGGGGAAGAGGAGGATTTGAGAAGGGAAGAGTTTTTGTCACCCTGCTATAGGAAGGATGTCATTAATCTGGAGATGGAAAGAAGATTTGCAAGGATGTTACTGGAACTGCAGGGCTTGGGTAAGGAGAGGCTGGGAATTTCTTTTTCCCCAGAGTGTGGGAGGCTGAGGAGTAACCTTATAGAGGTTTATAAAATCATGAAGGGCAGAGATAAGATGAATAACCAAAGTCTTTTACCCAGGGAAGGGGAGTCCATAACTAGAGGGCAAAGGTTTAAAGTGAGAAAGGAAAGATTTAAAAGGGACCTTAGGGGCAACTCTTGTCACACAGATATGGAACAGGCTGCCTGAGGAAACAGTAGAGGCAGGTACAATTATGATGTTTAAATGGCATTTGGACAGGTAGATGGATAGGAAAGGTTTAGAGGGATATGGGCCAAATGCAGGCAAGTGGGACTGGCTCAGGTAGGCAACTTGGCCAGCATGGATGAGTTGGGCCGAAGGGCCTGTTTCCGTGCTGTATCACTCTGTTACTCTAACACAGATGGAGTGGGTGGCTTTTTTGGGGAGTAATAGCTTAAAGAACAAAATTCAAAGACTTTTCAGACAAACAGAGATCTCTTGGAATACAAACCGTTTCATTAATGATGATTGTGAATGAGCTCCCATAACCAAAATCTTTTGATAGCTGTTTGCATTCTATTCCATTGTTGTTAAACGTGATTTTTTTCCTGAGGCAGAGAGGTAAGTAGGTTAGAACAAGGAGAGGAGTATCTCACAGTCGATGTTACTTGGGCACCGCGGTCCCTCATTGCTCCTCACTCTCTCTTTGGCTTCCTGTGCTGCTGGAGGATGATTAAATGCACCAACAATGGCGCAGCTGGTACAGCTGCTGCCTCAGGTCACCAGTGACCCGGCTTCAATCCTGACCTCGGGTGCTGTCTGTGACCGTGTGGGATTCCCCCCGGGGGGGGGGGGGGGTGCGCTCCGGCTTCCCCCCACATCCTGAAGATGTGCAGGTTAACTGGCTGCTGTAAATTGCCCCTTGTCTGTGGGTGAGGGGTAGGTTCTGGGGGAAGTTGATGGGGACGTGGGGAGAGTCGATTACAGGGAGTGCGAATGGGATTACTCTATTAGTCAGCATTGACTCAATGAGGCAAAATGGCCTCTTATCTTGTAAAGAAATACGAGATAACATGAAATAACTCAGATACCCTCTGCTCCCAGGTTGAAGATATGTGCCTGGAATTCCTTCAATGTGCTTCCGCATTGTCGTCTGCCAGACTTCCTCGTGTGGCCTTGTAGGGATTTGCCATTGACAGTGGCCTAACCCTCCAGTTGGCCTCTGTTCCTGCAGTCATGACCTGATCTGCTTGCAGTCCCCATACACATTAAAGGTTTGTGCAAGGGATTGCAATCATACTTCCCCTGGCCAGCTGCCTCCGTGCATTGTGTACCTTATGCACAATGGACTGGAATTCCCAGAAGTGGGATTGGTTTTCCAAGAAGACAATGCAAAGTGATTAAAAACATTGTGTCTTGCAATAGAACACACCCATCATCTCAATACTAACCTGCACTCTCCACAAACCTGCTAACTCCATCCCATCATTACACAGTGTTTGATCCTCTATGTTGGTTCAGAAGGCTGTGGGTTCAACCACAATCCAGAGACTCCAGCACACAAATCTAGGCTGATATAGCACACAATACCAAGGTGGGTGTTGCACACTTTGACGTGCCGTCTCTCGGATGAGCCATTAAGCTAATGCCCCGTTTGCTCTCCCAAGACAATCTGGGGAAACTTCCCTGATGTCCTGCTTTAGGTTAAAGGGAAGCCACTTTCACTGACGTTGTGAGAACTTTTACTGACAAAGACAGTCACTTACGTTCCTTTGGTGAAGAGTGTATAGTTAGAGGCAGTTAGTCTGGTCAGATTTCCAATATTGACACCATTCACTGCGATGTTTTCAACACTGGACAATGTGGTGACAAATCTGGAGAGAAGCCAAAGTTAATTATTTCAAAGAAATGGTCAGATGTGGAGAAAAAAATGAAAGACTGTTACAAATTCTGGGTGTAATTACTGATGCAGATAAGCAAAAAAATAGGCGCAAGAGTCATTATTTTCGTATACATCCAGAAAACATCCCGAAACTCTTCACTTGGAATGTTATCAGACAAAATCTGATGGTCAGTCACTTCAAAATAGGTGGGGAAGTCTTGGACAATGCATTAAGTTTGAAAGAAGGGTAGAGAGAGGAGAGGTTCAGGGAGGGAGATCCAGAGCTCAAGGACTGGGCAGCTGGAGACATGGTGGAGAGATTAAATCAGGGATCTTTGAGGTCAGGGTTAGAGGGGGCCATCGTGGTCTCGGAGCTGCATGAAAGGAGGTTACAGAGTTGGGAGAGGTGAGCCCATGGAGGATTTCAGCACAAAAAGTGAGAGAATTTTAAATGCAAGGTGGTGATGCCAGATCAGGAGCTGGTGTAGTTCAGCGATGATGGGCGTACTGAGTGAAGGGATCTTGGTGCAAGTTAGGATGCAGGAGGTGGGGTTTCAGATGAGCTCAAGTCTACGGAGAACGGAAGTACAGGATTTCATCCTACCTGATGGCATTTTTTCCTTCTTCTGGTTTGCTGTTAATATCATCCAACTGTCAGAAAAAAAGGTGTAGATTTTTGCATTAACTTCGGAGTATATTGTAGTTATAGAGTCACATTGTTCCATAGTTTATGTTCACTCAGTGATAATGGATCACAACTGTGACCTCCTTCCTCATCTGATCCAGTGCCATCCCACAGCACAAACACCACAAAGTGCCGATCTGTATTGTCCTTGCAATCCCCACCAACGGTCTGCAGCTCAGACCTGCTGAAGGAGAGATGCATCATCATGAACCCACTCTCTGGCTGTGGCAAGACAGTGTTTGCATCCATTGTCTTCCTGTGGCTTGGGATGTAGGATGGTCTAGAACTCACTGTCTGTGCAGATGAACATAAAAATTGGGAGCAGGAGTAGGCCATTTAGCCCTTGTCCGCTCAGCGTAAGATCGTGGCTGGAATGATTATAACCCCAGCTCTACATTTCCATCTCCCTGCTTGACAAGTGTCTACCTCCGCCTTACGAATGTTCAAAGACCTACCAGCTTTAGAACATAGAACAGTACAACACAGGAACAGGCCCTTTGGCTCACGATGTTGTGCTGAACTAATTAAACTAGTAATTAAATGTCTAACTATGAATAACTACTTGCCTTCAATCATTCGGTTCTTGAACCAACCGGCACAACCGTAATCACTGCAGTTTACCAACACTATGACCACTTTGATCACTTTGCACTAAAACGGACCTTGCTTTTTTTTTCTAACTGTTATCGTTCTGGTAAAAATTGTGTATAATTTATGTATAATTTTTGTTTTTCTTGTGAATGCTACTTATCTGATGCTATGTGCCTGTGATGCTGCTGCGATAAGTTTTACATTGCACCTGTGTGCACACATGTATTTGTGCTTATGACAATAAACTCAACTTGAACTAAGCTAACCCCTTCTGCCTACACAATGCCCATCTCCCTCCATTCTCTGTATATTCATATGCCTATCTAAGAGCCTCTTAAATGCCTCTTTCGTATTTGCCTCCACTACAACCCCTGGCAGCACATTCCAGGCACCCACCACTCTCAGTGTAAAAAACTTGCCCCACATTTCTCCTTTGAACTTTCCACCTCTCACCTTAAAAGCAGGCTCTCTGGCATCAGACATTTCGACCCTGGGAAAGAGATACCAGCTGCCTACTCTATCTACGCCTCTCATAGTCTTATAAACTTCTATTGGGTCTCCCCTCAGCCTCTGCTACTCCAGAAAAAGAGGAAGAGTTTGAGGAAGAGTTCCAACAACTCACCACCCTCTGAGAGGAAAGGTTCCCCTCCTCTCTCTCAATCGGATGATCCCCTTATTTTTAAACAGTGACTCTTGGTTGAAGATTCTCCCTCAAGATGGAAACTCCCTCTTTGCATCCACCCTGTCAAGACCCCTCAGTCAAGTCGTGCTGATGAAGACAGTCATTCAGGGCTTTGTAAAGGGAATTGGATAGTCACTGAAGAGAAAACAACGTCCACGGTTATGGGGAAAGAGCAGAAGAACAGGGCTGCTGCGGCTGATCTGCTAGAAGATGGCATTGACTTGATGGGTGGAATGGCCTTCGTGAGTGCCATAATAATTCTATGACCCTATTCCCACCTAAGTTCCCAATCTCATACTCAGTATCCCTGTGCCAGGTCAGCGGCAGCTCGCTGGATGGTGTCTGCACCTCTCAGTCAGAAGGTTGTGTGTTCAAGACCCACTCCAGACGCTGAATACAAAATTCCAGGCTGACACCCCGGTGAAGAACTGAGAGGGTGCAGGACTGTTGGAGATGACAGCTTTCAGCTGAGAAGCCAAACTGAGGTCTCCTGGACAGGGAGAAGGATCCAATGTTACTAGTTTGATGAACTACAGGGGAAGTTTCCTGTTCAACACCTAACCGATCACCAAAGACAGGTTTGCGATCCAAACCCGTACTCTTGTTGGTAAAATTAAAATGGTTACAATTTTTATTTAGTTTCAAAAATTTACTTTATTCATAATGTATACAGCACCACTCACCTCTGTACCATGTTATGTGCCTGTGATGCTGCTGCAAGTAAGTTTTTCATTGCACCTGTGCACACATGGACTTGTGCAGGTGACAATAAACTCGACTTTGGCCTTGACCATTATGGTGAGGAGTGCAGTAAAACTCCAAGAATCATTTGTCCCATTGTTCAGAAATCCTGATGGATTGACAGATGGCTCCCCTTCTTCTGTTTCCCGCACTCCCTTCAAACTCACTGGGCCCCTTTTCCCCACATTCCCTTGAAACTTACCAGAGACCCGTTCCCACACTCCCTATAAATTTTGCAGGTTTGGTTTCCCCTGCTCCCTTTAAAGTCACCATCTGGGACACGCCCTCACCACCGGGACACACCCTCACCATCTGAGACACGCCCTCTTCTTGTTACTACCATCAGGGAGGAGGTTCAGGAGCCTGAAGACCCACATTCAACAATTCAGGAACAGCTTCTTCCCCTCTGCCATCAGATTTCTGAACAGTCCATTAACCCATGAACACAACCTCATTGTTCCTTTTTTTTGCACTATTTCTTTATTTTTGTAACTTATAGTAATTTTATGGCTTTGCACTGTACTGCTGCCACGTCAGATGAGAGTGATAACATATCTGATTCTGATTCTGAAACTCACCTGGTTCACTGGAAAATTTATTATACTGCTGTGTTGCATCTAAGAACATGTGTTGGTTTACTAATGGGAGTAACATTTAGTAGTCTGGAGAATCTACCAACCCAGCACCACTCAATAGCCAAGGTTGCCGGATTATTAGAGCTTTACTACTCTCAGTAAAGAAATCACAGTCGACCTTCTATTTCACTCGCTTTACGTGCAGAAGCTCACTCACCCATTCATAGCCATCCTTTGAAGTGTTCATTACCAGGAGTGTGTTGCGAGTTTCTTTGGTAAGGTTAGTTGGAATGATTTTGCTCTGTTTGCCAACATAAGCAGTAATATTCTTCACACCAGATGCTGGGACAGTGATGTAGTCAGTTGCCTGGAAAAGATGGGATAAAATATTACATCGACAGTAAAAACAAGAAGTGGGCTTGTTTACAGATCATCAGCAACCGCTCTGCTCTGGACTGACGGAACCTGCAGAGAGTGGTAAACACTGCCCCGTCCGTCACAGGCTCGTCACCTCCTTCCATGCAGTCCATCTGCACCGTGCGTTGCTTCAGGAAGGCTGACGGTGTCGTCAGGGATACCTGCCACCCTGGCCGTTCCCTTTTCTCTCTTCTACCTTCTGGGAGAAGATACAAGAGCTTGAAAGCCCTGACGTCCAGACTCAGGAACAGCTTCTTCCCCACTCCTGTCAGACTCCTGAACTAGTCACCTCTCTCATATCCCCTTCCCGGTGGCACTGCCACATTCTCGGACTCTTAATTCTACCTCTTCCATTATTGTCTCTTTAGCTTTTCTTCTTGTCCTACTTCAGAATGCACTACAGTATCTGCACCATTCTGCTGTTTTGTGCTTGTCGCTGTATTTATTATTACTGTGTGCACGGTTTACTCTGTGAGCTTCACACAGCAAGGAATTTCATTGCACCCTGATGTATTTGACAATAAGCTAATCTGATCTGATTATGAGAGCATCTAACCATCTACCCTTGACGTTCAATGTCATTACCATCACCAAGTTCCCCACCATCGACATCCTGTGGTCATCATGACCAGAAACCTAACTGGACAGTGATATAAATACAGCGACTACAAGAGCAGGTCAGGGGCTGGGTATCCTGTGGTGAATCACTCACTGCCTGACACCTCAAAGTCCTCTCCACCATCTGCATGGCACGTTGGGAATGTGATGGAATACCTTCCGCTTTTCCTGACGAGTTCAGCTCCAACAACATTTGAGAAGCTTAACATTGTCCAAGAAAGAGCAGCCCACTGCATTGGGAGCTTGAAAGCCCAGACATCCAGACGTAAGAACAGCTTCTTCCCCGCTACTATCAGATTTCTGAACCAATCACCTCCACCAGCCTAAACATTCCTTCCCTCCAGCACGAGGTCACCATGACCGTGGTGGGCACCATCATGTACAGCAGTCACCCAGACTACTCCGACAGCACCCTCCCAAACCCGTGACCTCCATCACCAAGAAGGGCAAGGTCAGCAGGTGCAGGGGAATAGACTTCCTCCAGGTTACACACCACCTGACTTGGGAATATATCGCCGTCTCTTCACCACTGGGGAGCACTGCGGGAGCACCTTCACCAGAAGGACTGCAGCAGTTCAAGAAGGTGGCTCACCCTTCACCTTCCACAGTTAGGGACAGGCAACAAATGCTGACTTTGATAGCTACATCCACATCTTGAAAAATGAATGAAAGAAAAGTTTTATCTGCGATTATGTATGAGGGTTTATTCTTAATGTAACTCCCAGCTGCAAATCCTCTTTAATTGCAAAGGATGAAGGGTTACCTTGACATCAAAGCTCCCCTCCAAGTCACACACCTCCAGTTAGTCATGTAGCACTGTTCTGTCTCCATTGGCGGGTCTCCCTGCCAAATGTACCAGGAGGATGAGAACACCTTCATCAAAAGGACAGTCCCATTTCCCGGCACATTGTTTCCTTCACTCCTCCCGTGTGTTCTGCTGTCTAACCGCTTTGGTTTGGAACTCCCCCTTGCTTAAAATCTCACTGCCCCTTTTTTCCCCTTAAAATGCTTCCTAAACCATTGAACCAGGAGTAGGTCACCCTGCCCCTCAAGCAGAGGGGCTCATTGAAGAGGTGACACAACCTTGATGTGCCCGACGGCAGGATTCTCAAACCAGACGTTTAGGAGGAAACGTGGTGATTAAATTTTGCAAGCAGTACAGTTGTTGTGCCTTCTCAATGAGTTCAGTTTCTCTGTGTGAGATGTCAGAGGGATTGTCGGAAGCTGGGTCATCAATACCACGTACCTCTGATGGCTGCACAAGAAAAGACTTGGAAAGTCCATCCAGGGATACATTGACTCCTGTTGTACCGACGTTTATAATCCTAATTTGGCTCTGCTCACCAACGGGAAAATTAGGAAGAGTTTGCTAAAAGGGAAAGAAGCAAGATATAGTTAGGATCATACAGCATCATTCTAATTGCTGTGGAGTCATAGAGAGATACAGCACAGAAACAGGCCCATCAGCTCAGATCCATCATCACCCATTTTTGTACCAATCCTACCTGAATCCATTTTGTTCTCTCCACATTCCAAACAACTCCTGCCAGATTCTACCACTCGTCCACACACTGGGGGAAATAACAGACCAACCTGCACGGCTTTGGGATCTGGGAAGAAACCAGAGCACCCAGGGTGGGGTGGGGGGGGTGGGGGGCGACCAACATGGCCACAGGGAGAGCGTGCAAATTCTGCACAGACGGCATCCGAGGTCAGGATTGACCCTGGGTCACTCGAACTGCGAGGTAGCAGCTCTACCAGCTCCACCACTGTTCCTCAGTCTTTGATTTATCTCTTGATTTCACAGCTTGAGCAGTAAGTCTGGGTGAACGGAGAGATGGTAACGTTATGTACATCGGTCCCATTAATATTAGGGCCCTGTGTGAGGTTTGGGGCGACCTTCGAGAGCACTGCTTCTAAGTTACTCCTGGACATGTTGGGAGAGGAACATCAGTCGCTTGCAGTACAACAGAGGAAGTCAGGAACAAATTCACAACTTCCCACGGAAACAGCAATTGCTGGAAGCAGCCTGCATGTGTGCTGGAGGGAGCACAGAGTCTCAGGTTGATGCCCTTCCGTCAGAGCAGGAAGAAGTTGGATGGCGACACCAGAGGCTGCGGACGCTGGAATCCGGCGCAACACACAATCTGCTGGAGGAACTCAGCAGGTCGAGCAGCACCTGTGGCAGGGTTTCGACCCGAAACGTCGACAGTTCCTTTTCCTCCCGCAGATGCTGCTCGACCCGCTGAGTCCCTCCAGCAGATTGTGTGTTGTTGCAGGAAGAAGTTAGAGTTAGCTTTAAGATGGGGGTGGGAGGGGAAGTGGGAAGGGCACAAGATAGTGGTGGTGCAGGCTGAGAGAGGGAGGTGAGAGCAGGGGAATAACAGGAGGAAGCTCTGAGGGAGGAGTAAGTAGGGGAAGACAGATAAATCGCTGAAATTACCAGCAGAGGAAAGGGAAAAAAATTGCTTGGAAATGTGAGAGAACCCTAATGCAAGTGCAGCGCAACAGCACAGACTGGGGTTCGATCCCGACTTCCAGCGCTGTCTGTGTGGAGTTTGCACGTTCTCCCTGTGGGTTTCCTCCAGGTGCTCCGGTTTCCTCCCGCATCCCAAGGACGTGCGGGTTGGTGGGTTAACTGGCTGCTGTAAATTGCCCCCAGTGTGTGGGTGAGGGGGTGGAATCTGGGGGGAGTTGATGGGACTGTGGGGAGAATGAAATGGGATTGGTGTAGGAGTGGTGTAAATGAGTGGTCAACGGACGTGTTTCTCTGCTGTAAACAAGCTGCTGGAGGAACTCAGTGGATCAGGCAGCATCTGATATCGCCTGCCCCGCTTTCCTCCGGCAGCTTGTTGAGTTGCTAAGATCGCAGCATCTGCAGTCTCCTGTGCCTCCGTGCTCCCATGCTGTATCCCTCGATCACTCCACGAGAAAGGGTGGATCTGCTGATTATCCAAAATAATTGAATTGAACGCAGCAAGAACAGGCTTCATCGGAGGAACGAACACTGCAACGGCTCCGTGTTCTGAGAGCTGCCGTTGTAATTCAGGAGGTAGTTCACTCACATCGATTTGGATCTGCACCAGAGCAGCAGCAACAAAGGCCAGAGCCGCAAGGAACATCCCAACCGTCATCCTCCGCAGGGGTCTACAAGCACAATAAAAATCCTCATGAAACGACAGATAGAACATCCGGCACAGAGACAGGGTGTTTGGCCCAATGGGACCCTGCCTCATTTCCCACTTCAGAACTCTGACGGCTTTACAAAGTGGGCAGTGGTAATGAACTCTTTCATAGGGACCTATGGCCTCGAAACAGGCCCTTCAGCCCCTCAAGTCTGTGCTGGCCATCAAACACCCATTCACACTGACTCTACACCAATCCCATTTTATTCTCCCCACAGTCCCATCAACTCCCCCCAGATTCTACCCCTCACCCACACACTGGGGGCAATTTACAGCAGCCAATTAACCCGCTGACCTGCATGTTTTTGGGATGTAGGAGGAAATGGGAGCACCCGGGGGAAACCCACACAGTCACAGGGAGCACGTGAAAACTCCACACGGACAGCACTGGAGGTCGGGATCGAACCCATATCTCTGGCGCCGTGAGGCAGCAGCACTACCTGCTGCGCTACCTTGTTATGGAAATGTTTAATATTCCCAGAGGGTCTTGACAAAGTGAGTGCGGAGGGGACATTGACCCTCACGCAGGAGTCTTGAATGAGTGACATAGTTTTGGAATAAGGGGGTCATCTGTATCAAGACAAAGATAGGAAGAAATTTTTTCTCACAAAAGGATCATGAGTCTTTGGGTTTCTCCATCTCTGAGAACTATAAAGATAGAAACATTCCAGGCTGAGGTAGATGTTTGGTTCTCAGATAAAATTTGACTTACAGTCACAGAGAAAAATAAATGAACAAAGACAGAAAGGTCAGGAGGGAGGCAAAGGAGGGGAGAGAGGCAGAGAAGTTTTGGGAGGGATCTAGGATCTTGAGAGATGGAAGCGCAGGTACATGCGTATGCCCAGGCCCATAGAGGGCCCAGTGGGATACAGCATCTCCAGTAACCATTGTGTAGGAACACTACGGGAAGGTGTACTGGAGAGAGCGCAGAGGAGATTCACCAGGACGTTGCATGGATTGGAGTTATGGGGATAGATCGGACAGGCTGGGCTTGTTTTCCCTGGAGCAAAGGAGGCTGCGGTGGGGGGCCTGATAGAGGTATATAAGATCATGAGAGACAGAGATAGGGCAGGTAGTCAGACTCCTTTTCCCATGGTAGGGGGTATCAAAAACAAGAGGACGGAAGGTTAAGGTGAGAGGAAAGAGTTTTAAAGGGAATTTGAGGGGTGAGTTGTTTTCTTACGCAGAGTAGTTGATATCTGGAACTTGAATCTGGAGGAGGTGGTGGAATCGGAAACAGTCAGTATATTGAGGAGATATTTAGATGGACACTTAAATAAGCAAGTCATTGAAGGATACAGACGTACTGCAGGCAAATGGGATTAGTACAGGTAGACAGAAAGGTGGGCACAGATGTGGTGGGCCGAAGGGCCTGTTTCTGTGTTGTACAACTCGACAACTAATGTTAAATTCCTGTCTATAATCCAAAGCAGATATCCAGGGAAGTTAAAAAGGGAGCGCTCAAGAGGAGGAATCTGGGGTTCTCAGATGGCAGCAGAGAAATATTCTTAATCACCGACGTATATTGGACTTTGAGCCTTTACTTATAGCCATTTTAAACAGAAAATGCTGGCACTACTCAGCAGGTCAGGCTGCCGCTACGAAGAGAGAAACAATTCATGTTTCAGGTCGATGGCCTTAAACAGAAGTGGGAGGACTGAGAGGTTAAGATGCAGTGAGAGGGAGAAGCAGAGTGAGCTGGGCAAACAGTGAGTGGAGGACAGGAGTTCAATGATACAGGGCGTGATGGAGCAGGGTGGAAACAAAGGAATCAGTGATTATCCCAAACATGGTCTGGGAACGGGGTGTAAATAGGAGACGTACAAGTTATCTATAAATTATATTAATCTGAGTTTATGTTAACTTATGTTCATTATGTCTGTAGTGCACTGTACTGCTGCTGCAAAAAGCTAATTTTCACGGCATTTATATGTCTGCCCACAACAACAATAAACTTGAACATCAACTTGAAAATGGATCACTACCTAAAAACACCAGGAAGAAAAAGAGTTCGAAGTCTGTGAATGCTGGAACTGTGAGGTCGGAAGTCTAGAATGGGTGATTATCAGAAACTGTGGAACTTAGTGCCGAGTCCTGAAGGTGTGTCTTGCCTAGAAGGAGGATGAAGTGCTGCTCCTTGAGTTGATGCTGGAACAGTGCAAAGGCTGAAGACAGAGAGGTCAGAGTGAGAGGGAGAGCTAAAGTGCCAGGTCACTGGAAGCTCAGGGTTACTGTGCCAATTGAATGGAAATGTTCCACAGAGGGATCACCCAGTTTGTGCTTCCATCTTCTGTTAATTCACCATCCACGGTGACACTGAAGTCCCACACCACCAGGTTCAAGAACAGCTACTTCCCTTCGACTATCTGGTTCTTGAACCAACTGGCAGAACCCTAACCCTACCTCAGTACAGCAACACTGTGACCACTTTGATCACTTTGCACTAAAATAGACCTTGTTTGTTTTTGTTCTAATTGTGTTCTTTCTTGTAAAAATTGTGTACAATTTATGCTTAATTTATGTTTCTCTTAGGAATGCTGCTTATCTGATGCTATGTGCCTGTGATGCTACTGCAAGTAAGTTTTTCATTGCACCTGTGCACACATGGACTTGTGTGAGTGACAATAAACTCCACTTTGATTTTAAGTCATCCTCATGCCCTACATTTTGTTGAAATATCCATTAATAACCTCAGAATCACAATCTAAACCAAGCAGGCTTGTTGTACTTACGTAAAGTTTAATTTGCACTTAGCAATCAAGGGGTAAACAATTGTTTCAACAACTGGGACCAAAATCAGAATCAGAATTGGGTTGACCGTCTAGGTAGAAACCAGATTAAAAATCAGTTAGATTCTTTGTCTAATGAGACCGACTGCTGCACACAAAACTTGCCACGAGAAGTGAAACGTGGTTACCTGCATCTGATCAGGCTGGATATCAATGCCTCCCTAAAAACAAGAAAACATTTATCGAAACCATCAGTCCAGTTGAAAAAAAGGTATCAAATATTGTAAAATATTGTGAAATTGTTCACTGATGTTCTTACAAAATTTCCATTCATTGTAATAGCTTGCAAAGTCCATCTCGAACCCTGTAGAAACAAGTAAGGATATTGAGAGAATCTAAGCCATAACACATTTCGAGATTATGAATATGAAAATAATCAATAAAATATCCAGTCGGGAATTCAGGAGGAACCTCTTTGCCCAGAGTGGGGAGCAAGTGCAACTCCCTCCCACCGGGAGTGGCTGAGGTGTTGGGGATAGAGGGAGGTAGACCATGTGCTGGCACAGACACGGTGGGCCGAAGGGCCTGTTCCTGTACTGTTCTATGTTCTACGTTCTCAGAGCAGGGATGGGTCTCTGGAAGCTGGATGAAGACGTAAGGACTGAAATGAAAGAAACTCTACCCAAGAGGACTGCGGAGGTTCAGTCCTGACAGATGTTCAAGGCACACATCCATACATTTTTACATATTAAGAGAATCTAGGGGAATGGGATTAGTGTAGGGAGGTGGCACTGAGATAGAAGATCAGCCGTGACCATATTTAATGCTGTAGTAGGCACAAGGGGCCAGATAGCCTATTCGTACTTCAATCTCTTTTATCCACTTTACACAGATTACTTAAAATACTCATATCTTACCTGCTGGTCAAACAAAGCCCAGAACATGGGAAGAGGAAGATACAGGAAGAGAACTTTCAGCACCATCTTGATCTGAACAATCAAGTGTTCCTAAACCAGTTGATAAAGAGAAGAGACAGTGAGAAGGAGGCGAGTGGTTTCCTTCGCCTCTTCTGTGCATCCTGAACTGTAACACGAATTGTCTCTTCCCGTTAGACTTGGTGATATCAATGCTGACACCAGCAGCAACCTCTGGTGCTCAACACAAAGCAAGCCCAAGCCCAATGAGTCTGTCAGCAATTCCCGTTCATCACTGAAAGTAGGAATGTAAAACAGGAAAGGGACCATCCAACTCTTGAGTCTTTTCCAGCATGACAGCAGCCTCAGAGTCATGGAGAACTGCAGCAAGGAAGCAGAGTCTTCAGCCCACTCAGGTCATGCTGACCATTAAGCAACCTTTTTTTAATCCCATCTTATTCTCCCCGAGATTCTACCACTCAGCAGTGCACTAGGGGCAATTCAGAGTGAACAAGTAACCTCCCAACCTGCACACCTTTGAGATGTGGGAGGAAACTGGAGCCCCCGGGGGAAACCCACGCGGTCACAGGGAGAACCTGCAAACTGCACACAGATGACACCGGAGATCAGGATTGACTGGCTGCACCACGGTGTCACCCATCTGTACTCGTACCTCACCCACCCTATCCCCTTGGGTGAACAAAAAGCTGTCAGTTTCTGCCATACAGTTAAACATTGACCCATGCTGATTACTGCCACTACTTACATGTAGAACTAGGGTTTGCAGAAGCTTGTTGCAGAAAAGGGGCATGTCTCACTCTCCACCCCCACCCCCTTCTCCCCCCCCAGTAATCATCCAAACAAGTGATGCTTACTCTCTCCAAAACACCAAGGGGCTGGCCCTGCCCCTCCTGAAACTGGCAAATTTTAATTCCTGCTTCTTGACTCCGTACTCCTGAATCCCCGGCTCTAGGTTTCAGACCCGAGAATTCTGACCAATGCCAATGGTAAGCAGTTGCAAATCCCACTTGGCCACTTGGGGAAGGATGTCAAGGCCTTGAGCAGAGAGTGGAAAGATTACTGGACAGTAGCAGGGGCGAGGTGGCTCAGCTCTCAGAAGAGACTGGAGAAGCTGGGGCTATTCTTACTGCAGGAAAGGTAAGGGAGCGAGACATACACAAGAGACGGCAGAGGCTGGAGCCTGGAGCAACAAGTAAACTGCTGGAGGAACTCAGTGGGTCAGGCAGCATCTGTGGAGGGAAATGGAGAGTCAACGTTTTGGGTTGAGACCCTTCATCAGTACAGGTGAAGGGTCTTGACCCGAAACGTTGACTGTCCACTTCCCGCCACAGATGCTGCCTGACCCGCTGAGCTCTTCCAACTTCTCGTGTGTTGCTCAGGGTAAGGGTGGGGCTTAATTGGTCTTAACTGGTGGATGTTAATGGAGGAAAGGACAATCTGGCAGTGGGGTGAGAACCGGCATGGATTTCAGATAATTGGCCGGAGAGTCACAGAGAGATACTGTTTTAAAACATTATTTTTGCCCATGATCTCAAACACATTGCAGGAAAAAATGTACAAGATTTAGTAGAAGTGTTAAAAAGGGAATTGCATACAGGACGTCCCAGGTAACGAACGGATTCTGTTTTTACAGATGTCCATGTCGATTTTGTCCATGTCGGAAAATACACAAAAAAACACTTGATATGGTCACCGTACCTCCACAGTACTGTAATGAATGGCATCAAAAGCACACAAGACTGATAGAAAGAACAATTAATATAAGTGGAGAGGGAGAAGAAAACGAGTTCTGCCATTCATAGGAACGAATGTATGTCAGACTTTTGAATTTAATGATATTATGGGAGCTCGTTCGTATGTAGGGGTGTCCTTAAGTCGTGTGTTTGTAACCCAGGGACAGTCTGTAAATACTCCATAAAAAAAACATTTCCCTGGCTGTGGGAGCAAAGCAGAATGGTTGGGAGCTCTTTCAAAGGGTTATCATGGGCATGATGGGTCAAATGGTCTGTACAGTGCGATTCTATAATTAGAAACTATTATGGAAATAAAGTTCCTTCCAGAAACTCACATCATATTTCTCTGAAGCCCAGTCCATAAAGTGCTGTCGTCTGGGGTACTGTTTACTTCGGTGCCTGAATCTGTTTTTGATTGCAAACTGTTGGGAAGAAAAGACATTCACTTTGAAACATCATTAACAAAAGTTAACAAAAGTTAAAGAAAAGTAAAACATGTCAGGGGGATCCTCAGGAAATGATGGAGTCATCAAGCCAAACAGCATGGAAACAGCCTCTTCGGCCCACTGGGTCTGTGCTGACTAACCCATTTAGACCATAAGACCATAAGATATAGGAACAGAATTAGGCCATTCAGCCCATTGAGTCTGCTCCACCATTCAATCATGGCTGATTTTTTCAACCCCATTCTCCTGCCTTCTCCCCGTAACCCTTAACCTCCTTACTGATCAAGAACCTGTCAATCTCTGCCTTAAATGCACCCAATGACTCGGCCTCCACAGCCGTCTGTGGCAACGAACTCTACAGATTCACCGCCCTCTGGCTGAAAAAATTCCTCCTCATCTCAGTTCTAAAAGGACGTCCCTTTATCCTAAGGCTGTGCCCTCGGATCCCAGACTCGCCCACTGATGGAAACATCCTCTCCACGTCCACTCTGTCCAGGCCTTTCAGTATTCAGTAGGTTGTTGATTTACACCAATGCTACATGAATCCCATTTTTATTATCCTCACATTCCCATCCACTCCCCCCATAATGTGTCTGCCGCGTACTTAATCACACAAGAACCTATGGAACAAGAGCAGGAATAAGCCAATCGGTGCCTTGCATCTGCTCCTCCATTCAATGAGGTCATGGCAGACCTTCCACCTCAGTTCCATTTCCTACACTATCCCCATATCCCTAAATTCCCTCAGTATCCAAGAATCCTTCAATCTACGTCTTGACTATTCCCAATAACCTCTTGGGGAGAGAATTTCAAAGATTCACCACCCTCTGCGTGAAGAAATTTCCCCTCATCTCTGTCCTGAATGGCCGGCCCTTTACTTTGATCTGCAGTCCCAGACTCTGGACACTTCAGTCGGGAAACATGATACCGGTGTCTACTCTGTTAATCTCCTTAAGGGCATAGGGCCAGTGTGCTTAACCACAACTGATAAGACAGCCCAACATCCCAGAACTCGACTTGGTGAGTTGTAGTTGCATTGTCTCCATCGCAAATATACCCTGAGGTAGGGAGGCCAGACCTGTGCACAATTCTATTAGTGTGGTCTCACCAGGGCCCTGTTTAACTGCAGTTAGACATCTTTACTCCTGTACTCAAAGCCTCTTGCAATGAAGGCCAACTTACCATTTGCCTTGCTAACTGCTTGCTGTATCTGACCACTAACTTTCAATGACTCATTTGGAGTGAAACACAGGTCCCTCTGACCATCAATACCTTTCAATTTCTCACCATTTAAAAAATATTGAGGAAACGTATCAATGGCAGGGAGGGGTAGATACTGATGGATGTGTGTTCGCAACATCTGATTCCCACTTGGCTATTCCCAGTTCCAATGTTTCCCTGTGCTTTGGAGGAGCCGATACCTTTGTGCTTTTTGTTTGTTAGTTTGTTGATTGTACATTGGCTTGTGATGGGAGAGATCAAAACTGGCATTGGAAGACGTCGATGTGTCAGTAACTTCTAGACTTGCTGCCCTGCAGACTTGTTTGTCGAAGGTTTGTTGATGGGCTGAGACGGTGGGGTGAGAAGGTTGCACCAGATGGGTGAAGTGGCCTGTCTCTGTGCTGTGTCCTCTGAGTAATTCTTTGTTCAAAGCAAGCGTCTGCAGAACTAATGCATTGTAGCTTCATTTCACAGTTTGTCCCTGATGTCAGGAGCCCCTATGGCATAAACACCCAACTCCAAATCAATTGCAAACTTGTCTCTTTCCTTTGACTGATTTGTCAACTATTTCTATCAGTTTTTGTCTCAGATTTCGAGCATTTTGTTTTTCCTTTACTAAAGTGACCTTTCAAATCATTCCTTACCAAGCTACTTTCTGTGTCAGATTGCCACAGCATCATCCACTCTCACAGAATTGTAAGGCATCACAGGTCTGCCACTATTGAGGGAGTTCTTGCTGGCAAGACAATCCCAGGGTTTCAAGGCAGAGATTGGTCCTTGATCATAACACTAAATGGGACAAGGTTATTGGACACATGTTGTATTCCCTCACAGCGCTTAGTTCTAACAATGTCCATGAAACTGAACCTAGGAGCAGGGAATGTTGAATGGGCAAACGCCTCTCAAATGTGACCAACCAATTTCTACTTCACTAGTACAAGAGCACAGATTTTGGTTCCCAAGAGAGTTAGTCAGCCTACAGAATTACCAGTTTGTGCTTGCACAAACCAAAAACTGTTGAGAGGAAGCTGAATATTTATGTTTTTGTTTTGCTCTAATTGTGTTCTTTCTTGTAATAATTCTGTATAATTTATGTTTAATTTATGTTTTTCTTGTGAATGCTGGTTTATCCGATGTTATGTGCCTGTGATGCTATTACAAGTAAGTTTTTCATTGCACCTGTGCACACATGGACTTGTGTATATGACAATAAACTCCACTTTGACTTTGTTAGTATCCTTCAAGATCCCCACTCTGCTGCTTTGGATTAAAGGATTTGGTTCCTAAGTTATTACTTACTGCAATGCACTTGACAACTTTAAGCACGATATTCCCCTGCGGAGAAGACTTCTTGTACAAGGGACTTCCTCCAATAAATACAACTGAAATACACAGCATGATATGGTTAAATGGATGATAATTGTTTGAAAAGAAGAGCAAGTCATGAAGCCCCACACAAACTTGGGGAACAGTTAGGAACACCTGGATTGTGTTGAAGTACTTGCCACATCTGGATGAGTGGCTCCAACAAGACTCAAGGAGCACAATACCATCCAGGACAGAGCAGCCCACTTGACTGATATCTCATCCACCATCCTAGACACTCCTTCCCACAGAGGCTGCATTGTGAACCATCTCCAAAGTACACTGCAGTTACTCACCCAGGCTACTCTGACACCTCCCATACCTGTGACCTCCACCACCAAAGGCAGCAGGTGCAGGAGGACACCACCACCTGCAGGTTCCCCTCCAAGTCCCACACTACCCTGACTTGGAAGTCTATCAGCAGTCCTCCATTGTCGCCGGGACAGAGTCCTGGAACTCCCTCCCCAACAGCACTGTGGGAGCACCTTCACCAGAATTAGGGAAGGGCAGTGAATAATACTTTGTCCATGACACCCAGATCTGGGAAACAAATGAAAATAACTGAACAATTCTGCTGTTCCTATTTATACCTTCTCTGATCCACCTTTCATTTCAGTATCTGTCCGATCAACATCTCTTTTACCATCATGGAAGAGTGCAGAGGAGATTTACTAGAATGTTGCTGGGTCTTCAGGAGTTGAGTTACAGGGAAAGATTGAACAGGTTAGGACTTTATTCCTTGGAGCGCAGAAGAATGAGGGGAGATTTGATAGAGGTTTACAAAATTATGAGAGTAAATGTGAGTAGGCTCTTTGCACCTAGATTAGGAGAGATAAGTAGGAGAGGACATGGCTTTAGGGTGAAAGGGGAAAGGTTTAGGGGGAACATTAGGGGGAACTTCTTCACTCAGAGAGTGGTGGGAGTGTGGGACGAGCTGCCATCTGACATGGTAAATGCAGGCTCACTCTTAAGTTTTAAGAACAAATTGGATAGATACATGGAGGGGAGAGGTCTGGAGGGTTATGGACTGGGTGTAGGTCAATGGGACTGGCGGAATAAAGTTTCGGCACAGACTAGAAGGGCCAAATGGCCTGTTTTCTGTGCTGTAGTGTTCTATGGTTCTATTATCCCTTTTGTCATTTATTCTCACCTGCCTTCCGCCCTATCACGTCTTCCCTCTTGCCTTTGCTCTACCCCTTCCCTGCACCTTGAAGGATTAAATTTCATTCCAGGTATGTGGGCTTCACAGGCTGAGGCAGCATTTATTGCCCATCCCTAGTTGCCCTTGAGAAGGTGGTGGTGAGCTGCCTTCTTGAACTGCTGCCATCCCTGAGGTGTGGGTGTACCCACAGGGCTGTTAGGGAGGGAGTTCCAGGATTTTGACCTGGTGACAGTAAAGGAACAGCGATATATTTCCAAGTCAGGTTGGTGTGTGGCTCAGAGGGCAACTCCCAGGGGGTGGCGTTACCCGGGCTTTTCCTGCCCTTCTAGCTGGTAGAGGTGGTGGGTTTGGAAGGTGCTGTCTGAGGAGTCTCGGTGAGTTGCTGCAGTGCGTCCTGTAGATGGTACACACTGCTGCCACTGTGTGTCGGTGGTGGAGTGAATGGTGGTGGATGGGGCGCCTGTCAAGAGGGCTGATGTGTCCTGGATGGTGTTGAGCTTTTTGAGTGTTGTTGAAGCTGTGGTCACCCAGGCAAGTGGAGAGTGTTCCGTCACACTCCTGACTTGAGTCTTGGAGATGGCGGACAGGATCTGGGGAATTAGGGGGTGAATGCTTATCAAACTTTATCTATAACTTCCTGTGGTTCTGATGAAGATTCATCAACCTGACACATTAACCCACTTTCTTTCTCCACAGATGCTGTCCGACTTGCTGAGTTTTTCCACCAGCTGTTTTGATTTCATATCCATCCCTTGGATGCGAAGACTGACTATACAGGATATCATTTACGAAAGGATTCCCATCTCTGTGGAGGTTTCATCACAAGTCCTTTCTCCTCCAACCACCAAATCAAGTAGCCTTCCTCCCCATCCCTCCACCCTCCCCCTCACCCCCACCTCCAATAATGATAAGGAGAGGGTCTAACTTCAGAGCTCTTTCAAAGAGCTAGCACAGGCATGAAGGGCTGAATGGCCTTCTTTTGCAGTGCACAGTGTTGTAGTCCTAAAACAGAAGCATTCAAACTAAATGAGATGCAAATGACATTTTCTCAACTCTTCCCGGACATTGTTGTTCTGAGTATACCTCGCTGCAGTGCCAAGGAAGCCATTAATCCCTGCAGGTTCCTGGGCCACCTTACAGCATTCACAACCCCTAATGCATCGACAGTGTAGGATCTTTCCCTTCATGAAAACTTGGTAAATTATTGGATGTTGTACCTACAAGCAAAAGACCCCCACATGGTCACTTCACCCCTCAGCATCGTTTACACTGTAGTGATCACTTACATCACTGCAGTTTGAAGCAACACAACAAAACCTTTTGGAGAAAAGAATTAGTAAGACTTACCTAAAGCTACTGCCATCAGCGCCCCTGGGATCCCGAAGGCCAGAGGATAACATGCCTGGGGAACATGGCCACATTTTTGTTCTAAAACACGAGAGCATTCCATGGTTAGAAGGCCAATACGCAAAACCATTTCATGAATTATTCATGACTTGATGTTTCAGCACTGGGTTGAGTTTATTGAGGATTTGGGAATCAAATTGCAAGATTGCTGAGGTTTGGGAATCAAGTGAAGCTGAGCTAAAGATTGGTGATGATTGAATTGGTGCAAGGTGTTGACTGACCCTTTTGTGTTCTTTTATCCCTCTGTCAAAGTAACGCATGGAGTAATACTCAAATCCATTGATGTAAAACCAGTTGTACTGGGCCACACTGAAAGGCACATTCAATCATTGCATCCAGAAAACGGTAGAAATTAAGAATGCCAGATTATTTTGCAATTGGCTTCAATGCTTTTTCAATCAGAATGTTGATCAACAAAGGCTTTGATTGGTTTTTAGTAGTTCCATCAAAAACTTTGCAGTTGATAGCTGCACTTTGATACTTGCTTATCAGACATGCGTACCTCTCAGGATGGGAGTAATAACTGTGGAAATTAGACTTCCTGCATTGATTGATAAATAGAAAATTGAGAAGAACTTGCTCCTTTGCTTTTCCTTGAAAGAAAGAAGAGAGAATTGACTCCAGTAGCAAAAGGAAACCAAAGACACTTTGAGATATTCACAGATTATCACATTTACCCTGTAGCACTGACCCTGCAGCGATGTAGCTGCTGATGTTACAGTAGGTTTAATGATGCCATCAGCCATGTCTAAATCCTCCAACAAATTGTGGTGAAGACAAGTCTCCCCCCTTTCAACCAACTTCTGACCGTTCCAATGAACTGATACATTGCAGAAAATGCAGAAATACATTGCAGAGCACTGCAGAAAATCAGGGCTGGGACTCAACACTGTGTTATTAATGACTTTTTTTTAATGACATGATTTCTTCCTAAACATATCTGGCCCAGAAACTCTAAAAATCTCTCACCAGCAAGTAGTAAATTGTTCTCAGAGATTGTTTTAACCTTAAATGTTAAGAACTTAACAAGTTTTCTTAGTTTTCCTTTCTCTTTTAATCTAGTCTTCCCACCACCTCCACTCCCCCCCCACCCCCCCCCCCCCCGACCGCCCTCACCTTATCTGTCCCTCTGAGTTATACAGCACAGAAACAGGCCCTTCAGCCCAACTTGGCCATGCCGACCAAAGTGCCCATTTAAGCTAGTCCCACGTGCCTGCATTTGGCCCAGATCCCTCTAAACCTTTCCTATCCATGTACTTGTCCAAGTGTCTTTTGAATGTTGTTAATGTACCTGCCTCAACCACTTCCTCTGGCAGCTCATTCCATATCCAGTGAAAAAGTTGCCCCTCAGGTTCCTATTAAATCTCTACCCTCTCGCCTTAAACCCATGCCCTCTACTTAATTCCCCAACGCTGGGAAAAAGACTGTGTACGTTATGCCCCAATGATTTTATACACCTCTATAAGATCACCTCTCAGTCTACAATGAATAAAGTCCAAGCCTGCTCAACCTCTCTCCATAACTCCCTGTACCTAATTTGAACTCACCTGATTTCCTCTGCCACCCTTTATAACTCATTTTGTTCAGGCGACAGATGGCTGGTCCAATTGTTCATTGAGATCTACTTTGTTTTCTTTATCAGGTATGTCCCCCAGCGAAGTACAGGGGAATAAATTGAGCTGAAGAATGCAGGGATAGGTCTAACTAACAGGGCACATCATGAGATACTCCATTCAACCAGGGACAACATGTCCTGTAATGTTCATACTTGAATAATTACTAAAAAAAACACTGCCCATTGCTGTGCAATTAACTAAGAAATATCCCACTGCTGTGAAGTGATTGTTAACATGTACGGTATTTTAAAGCATTTTTTATTGGCTTTAGCAGCAGATTAAAGCATGCACTTTAAGCTTAATAGTTGTGTTTACCTGATGGTCCTCAAACTGGTCTCCTCCAAATGCAGACACACAGGGTTTGATGCCACCAGTTCCCAGAGCAATAAGCAGCAATCCGAGCATCGATAGACCTCTGGGAGAAACAAAATCCTGCATTGTAACCCTTGGACCTTGGCGCAGATGTTGAGGGAGAAGCTGGCTGCACCCCACTGGATTCCATGCTCACCTCTGAACCAGACAACACAAGGATCAGGAGCAGGACATTTGGCCCCTCAAAGTTGTTCCACCATTCAATAAGTTCATGGTCTACTAATGAGTAGTTGAGGATGTGGAGGGTTTGGAGAGGGTTGAGAAGACCTTTACCAGGATGTGCCTGGATTTGAGGATACTAGCTACAAGCAGAGGTTGGACAAACTTAGATTGTTTTCCCTGGAGCATCAGAGGCTGAGGGGAGACCTGATAGAAGTTTGTATAATTATGAAAGGCGGAGATAGGGTAGACAGTCAGAATCTTTTTCCCAGGGTAGAAATATCAAATTAGTATTTGATATCAAACTAGAGGATATAGCTTTAAGGTGAGGGGGGAAAGTTTGAAGGGGATGTGCGGAGCAAGTTTTGTTTTGTTTTACACACAGAGTGGTGGGTGCCTAGAACGGGCTGCCAGGGGTGGCGGTGGAAGCAGATACGATAGTGGAATTCAAGAGGCTTTTAGATAAGTACACGATTATGCAGGGAATGGAGGGATATGGATCAGATGCAGGCAGAAGGGATTAGTTTAATTTAGCATCATGGTCGGCACAGATATCGTGGGCCGAAGGGCCTGTTCCTGTGCTGTACTCTTCTATGTTCTCTCCAATCTTGGTCTCACCTCCACTAATCCATTTTACTTGTTAAGACTCTGACGGAGGCCATTCAGCCCGTGCTAACTCCCAGAGGAGCAATCCCATCAGCCCTATTCCCCCCCTCCTTACTTTCCCCGAGTCTTACTTTATGCCCCTTGCAGTCGAGACCAACTTTCCTCATTACTTGCTGTATCTGCTTGCAAACGAGCTGTTAGAGGACATCTAGATTTCTTGGAACACTGACATTCAATAGTCTCTCTTAAACAATGCCCCAAGTTTATGGATTCATATACTACTGCAGAGATTTGTTAACCTACACTGCTTACATTACCGATGTAACTTTAATTGAAAAATTGAGTTTACTTACACATGCAAACTTAGGTTATCTGGGTGACCGTCTCCAGTACTATCAGATATGTCTGCAATACTACTGACTGACATAACCGCTTGTCCAAAGGTGTACACAATAGACAGATAGATGATAGTCCTGTAGGCAATAAAAAAAAAGGACTCGTTCAGAGAAGAACACAAGTGCCTCCAGGTCACTCAGTGTGTGGGCTGAAGCAGTGAAAGTGCCCATTTCTGGCAGCATAGAAAACACCCCTCCACACTCCATGACAATACCCTGGCTTGCACATGTCTGCATACTTGTAATCAAAGACACAAGTCTCTGAGTAGAGCTGTTCTCTGATGTTGCTTCCCAAGCACGGGAGAAATAGCCACCTTCACTGGTACAACTGTTGATTGACATATTCTTCCCTGTGTTTACCAAATCATTTAGCAAATATCCACCCTCCATCTCCTCAACCCGATCCTCATATTCAAACATTTTCTCACACACACACACACAATCTGAGTCACACATACATGCTGAATCTCACCACACACACACACACACACACACACCCACACACACACACCCACACACACAGAGTCTCACACAAACACACGCTCACTCAAACACATTCAGACGCACACACAAATGCACACATACACCTTCAGTCACGTGCATTCTGACTCACATATACAGACACACACTCACTCTGACACAGAGGCACAGATGCACACACAACCACACTCTGATACACAAACTCACACTGACACACAAACATAATAATTCACATTCAGATATGCACACACACACATGTACACTCAGATACAATTAGAGGTGCTGTGTTATTGAACGAAAATTTAAATCAAGGCTCCTTCTACTCTCTCAGATGGCACCAAAGATCCCAGGCCACTGCTTCAATGAGGGAGTTATCTCCAGTCCTTTTGCCATACTTGCACAGTATTACAGTGTGGGAGCTTGCTCCGATACAGGCTGGATGTTTTAGGAGGTTGACATAGATGCCATAGCAATACCAGACTTTCTTCCTATACCTATTTATGAAATGAAACAAATTTTGAAGAAACGTACTTGAATTTTCCCAGCCAAGAGTCAGCAATGATTGCTCCAAGGATAGGTGCTAGGAAGCACAAAGCAACAAAGCCATGGTAAACTGCTGTAGCGAGATCCTCATCCCAGCGAAGAAAATAGCGGAAGTATAACACAAGCACCGCTGTGAAGGAGACAGAACAGGAAATTGTCACATCATCAGTTATTCAGACATTTCACCTTCACTAAAATAGGAAACTAGTGTGCAACAATGCAAAGAAGGCTGAGAACATTGCCGGGACTCAAGGGACTGGGTTATGGGGAGAGGTCTGGCAGGCTACGACTTCATTCCTTGGAGTGTAGGAGACTGAGGGGTGACCTTATAGAGATGTATAAACTCATGAGGGGCGTAGACAGGGTGAATGCACTCAGTCTTTTCTCAGGGAAAGAGAACAGAAAACTAGAGGGCACAGGTTTAAGGTGAGGCGGACAAGATTTGAAAGGGACCTGAAGGGCAACTTCTTCACTCAGAGGGTGGTGCGTAGATGGAACGAGCTGCCAGGGAAAGTAGTTGAGGCAGGTAAAATAATGACATTTAAGAGACATTTCAGTAAGGACATGGATAGGAAAGGTTCAGAGGGATGTAGGGCAGATGCGGGCAGATGCGATTAGTTTAGGTGGGCAACTTGGTCGAAATGGAGGAGTTGGGCCGAAGGGCCTTTTCCCGTGCTGTATAACTCCATGACTTTCTGGCTCCACGATTCCAACTGAATTGCAACATAAAGTGGGCTGTCCGGTCCTCTGCTGTTCTAGTCTCTGCTTTCAAGCTCATTGGTTTCATATCCTTCAGTCACGACTCCCCATGTCCTCTCCCGCCTGTAAACCCAGCGCCATCCAGAGCTCTGCCACCTGTAAACCCAGCGCCATCCAGAGCTCACCGCCTGTAAACCCAGCGCCATCCAGAGCTCACCGCCTGTAAACCCAGCACCATCCAGAGCCCTTCTGCCTGTAAACCCAGCGCCATCCAGAGCTCTGCCACCTGTAAACCCAGCGCCATCCAGAGCTCACTGCCTGTAAACCCAGCGCCATCCAGAGCTCACCACCTGTAAACCCAGCGCCATCCAGAGCTCTGCTGCCTGTAAACCCAGCGCCATCCAGAGCTCTCCACCTGTAAACCCAGCGCCATCCAGAGCTCTCCACCTGTAAACCCAGCACCATCCAGAGCCCTTCTGCCTGTAAACCCAGTGCCATCCAGAGCTCTGCCGCCTGTAAACCCAGCACCATCCAGAGCCCTTCTGCCTGTAAACCCAGCGCCATCCAGAGCTCTGCCACCTGTAAACCCAGCGCCATCCAGAGCTCACTGCCTGTAAACCCAGCGCCATCCAGAGCTCACCGCCTGTAAACCCAGCGCCATCCAGAGCTCTGCTGCCTGTAAACCCAGCGCCATCCAGAGCTCTCCATCTGTAAACCCAGCACCATCCAGAGCTCTCCCGCCTGTAAACCCAGCACCATCCAGAGCCCTTCTGCCTGTAAACCCAGTGCCATCCAGAGCTCTGCCGCCTGTAAACCCAGCACCATCCAGAGCCCTTCTGCCTGTAAACCCAGCGCCATCCAGAGCTCTGCCACCTGTAAACCCAGCGCCATCCAGAGCTCACCGCCTGTAAACCCAGCGCCATCCAGAGCTCACCGCCTGTAAACCCAGCGCCATCCAGAGCTCTGCTGCCTGTAAACCCAGCGCCATCCAGAGCTCTCCACCTGTAAACCCAGCACCATTCAGAGCCCTTCTGCCTGTAAACCCAGCACCATCCAGAGCTCTGCCGCCTGTGAACCCAGCGCCATCCAGACCTCTCCTGCCTGTATCCTCACTTGCACAGAATCTTGTTCACCCTCTGTGCTCGCCGACCCGTTCTGTCTCCAGTCGATGGACAGATATGGAGAGATAGTCCCTACATAGGTTTAAGTTGAGAGGGGGAACGTTTAAAGGAGATTTACGAGGCAAGTTTTTTTTAAAACACAGAGAGTGATGGGTGCCCGGTACATGCGGCTGGAGGAGGTGGTGGAAGCAGACAGCAACGCTTAAGGAGAATTTAGACAGACCCACGAACAGGCAGGGAATGGAGGGATACGGACCACGTGCAGGCAGACGGGATCAGTTTCAATTAGCATCATGTTCAGCACAGACACTGTGGGCCGAAGGGCCTGTTCCTGAGCTGTGCTATGTTCGACGATACAAAACTACTCATCTCTGTTTTCTTTTTACTACCTCAATGTAGGGCATGATCTGCCTGATGAGATATTATCACTACATCTGGGTGTACATGACAATAACAAACCAACACCAGTCATTCAATGGTCTGGCCCCTCCCATTCTGTAAGCTCCTCCAGCCCCTCTCTAATCCCCTGAATTCTACCAATTCTGACCTCGTGCTCATCCCCAATGTGAATCCCTCCTGTCAAGGCTTTGATCTGTGCAGTTCCTTCCCTAAAGCCCTCCTTTCACCCATGGGACACTCTTTGACCAAGTCTTTGAGACACCAGTCTCAATATTACTTCATGCGGCTCAGTGTGAAGGGTTGTCCACTGACTCAATTACAAAGCACCGAGGAATGTAGACATGAGGAGCAGGGGTAGGCCATTAAGCCCCTTGAACCTCCTCTAACTTTCCATAAGTTCACAGCTGATGTGAGGATGTTTCATCAGATTAAGGCTGCTGGGTAAATGTCAGCCTTCTTTTTATTTGCTCATGAGGTGTGGATGTTACTGGAAACCCCAGCACTTATTCACCATCCCTATTTACCCCTGAACTGAGGAGGAAGTTAACCAACATTGGTGGGTCTGGAGTTATGTATAGACCGAGCAGTTAAGGAAGGCAGATATCCTTCCCTGGAGCAGATGTGTGCACCTTATAGACTTTCACAACCTGGCAGCTTCATGATCTCCTTTACTGGGACTAGATTCTTTTTCACATGTTGGATGTGTTTAATTAACTGAAGCTAAATCGTCATGCACTATGGTGGGATTCAACTCGGGTCTCTAGATGCTGGTTCAGTAATGTCATCACTGTGCTATTGAAGCCATTTATTCTTTCATTGTTGCTACTCCTTAGGGAGATGCTTCTCGTGTAGAAGATGTTCTCCATTAGGATGCAGGACCCTAGGCAGCACCTTCACTGTTCTGTGCGAGAACAGTTCACCACCCCAACCAGCTCTGATCCAGGAGAGCACACACAGTCACACACTGCCATATGGAACTCAGGGTTCACTGACATATTATGTATAAAACTGCTGGTACCTCGCATGCCATAGTAGGAGAATCTTTCGCAGAATTCATTGACCACAATGAAACAGATGCTGATGGGATATCCGAAAATACTTGGCTGTAAGAAAACAAAGATAAATGACCTCCAATCTTCCTCAATGGTCCAACTATGACAAGGAGCAGGAGTACCACATGTCACAACCTGCCCCTACTTTCCAAGCACGGCATCTTCATGCGTGGGTGGGAGGACTTGAAGCATTAATTGGTTCTTATTGACATTGTTTCATCTCAATTACAGGGGTGCATGAGAAACACTAAACCGAGAGACGCCCAGCTGCAACCAGAGAGGGGCGGACACACACCAAGGCAAAGTATGGCAGATGCTGGAAATCTGAAATTGAAACAGAAGATGCTGGCCATTGTCAGGAGGTCAGACTGCATCTGTAGAGAAAGAAGCAGAAATAATGCTTTAAGTCAGTGACCAGGCACACTAAAGAAAAGTTTGTACCTCTCATACACATTTCACAAATTCGAAAATGTGGTTGTCATTGTAAGGTGGTAGCTCAATGGTGAGAACAACATAACCTCGCTTAGTGACATCGACTGGTTGTCCCCAAGGTACGAGGGTGGCTTTCTCCACCAGCTTAGAGAGCCGTTGGTGCCTCAGGGAAACATCTCGTTTGGGAAAGATCCCTTCTGTCAGTTTTGGAGCACTCCAGGAATAGGAAAGGCAATCGGAAAATCCAGATCCAGTAACAAGAGAATAAACCTCTAGGAGCAAGAAATCCAACTGTTGCCAGGATTCCAGAGTAACATGAGGAGCAAACTCTGTGCCCTCTGTCCATCCGCAGGCCTGGTGGGATGGACCCTAAACTACAAGCTTGGGTGTCCATTGGTCACCCAACACAGTCAGCTGGTCAAGGGCTGGTCAGATAGGAGGTCAGAGGTGGACCTGGGATTGTCCTGGGCGTGTAGGACCAGGGGGAGGATGGGCTTGATGGATGGAAGGGGATACAGTATGGGTCCCCAGTAACATAATGGTCAAGTTATTGGACCAATAGCCAGAGCGGCACAGAGGCGCAGTTAGTACTGCCACTGCCTCACAGCGCCAGATACCTGGGTTCAATCCTGACCTGTGGTGCTGTGTGGAGTTTGCACGTTCTCCCTGTGACCACGTGGGCTTCCTCTGGGTACTCTGGTTTCCTGCCACATCCCAAAGGCACTTGGGTTGGTAGGTTTCAGGTTGTTTCAGGTAATGTTTCAGGTTGAATACCCTTCATCAGGTCTTAGGGCTGAAACGTTCACTGTTTCTCTCTCCACAGATGTCGTCTGACCAGCTGAGTGTTTCCAGCATTCTTTAATTTTATTTCAGATTTCCAGTATCTGCAGAGTTTTTCATTTACATTGACCAATAACACACCTCTATAATAATTACTGGACTGACCTACCTGCATGCTGAGTTTCATAAAATAAGATAAGGTACCTTTATCAGTCACATGTACATCAAAACACACAGTGAAATGCATCTTTTGCGTAGAGTGTTCTGGGGGCAGCCCGCAAGTGTCGCCACGCTTCCGGCGCCAACATAGCACGCCCACAACTTCCTAACCCGTACGTCTTTGGAATGTGGGAGGAAACCGGAGACCCGGTGGAAACCAACGCAGACACAAGGAGAACGTACAAACTCCTTAGAGATTGTCCAGATTACTGCCTTCAACCTCTCACTTCACGTTGCAGTGGACATTCACTTAGGGATGTTATATCGGAACAGGAGGAGGACATTCACCTCTCAGACCTTCTGGCATCCCATTTCTCCATGACTGACTTGTACCTTGACTGCATCGGCCTGCGTTAGGTTTCTACTGCTCCCAAACAAACATCTATCAACCTCAGTTTTGAAACTTCCACTGACTCTGACCCTCAGCACGTTGTTGGGGATGGAAGCTCCAGATTCCCGGCACCTGCTGTCTGAAGATGTGCATCCTCATATCACTCCTGAGTGACTGGACTCCAACTCTGAGAGCAGCCTCCACCAGAAACTCCTCCATCAGAGGGAACAGCTCTCTCTCCATCCCGAGCAAACCCTTCAATCACCTCAGATCAGTCCTCAAGTCAATCATAAGGACCAATGCTCTTCCAATGACATAGCATCTTTACTAACCAAACAGATCTTCACTAACCTTTCGCTTTGAACAACAACACTACAGTTCATATCTAGCGATCTTGTATGAAACAAGCTTGTAATCTGAAGGTGATAAATAACCAGGTAAAGCCTCCGAGATATTGCTTTGGTATAACCTATATGTTCGTTTTCAGTGTATCCAACAGAGAACTAGTCCCTGTTTGCATTGTCCAAATGAATGGACATGTTATAAAAAAGAAACTGAGTTATAAGGAGAGGTTGAGCAGGTTGGAACTTTATTCATTACAGCAGAGGAAAATGAGGGGGGATCTTATAGAGGTGCATAAAATCATGAGGGACATAGGGTGAATGCACAGTCTTTTTCTCAGGGTTGCGGAGTCAAAAACTAGAGGACACAGGTTTAAGGTGTAAGGGGAAAGATTTAATAGGAACCTGAGGGGCAACTTTGTCACCCAGAAGGTGGTCCATATATGGAACGAGCTGCCAGAGGAAGGGGTTGAGGCAGGTACATTAACAACATTTAAAAGACACTTGGACAGGTACATGGATGGGAAAGGTTTAGAGGGATATGGGCCAAACACAGGCACATGGGACTAGCTTAGATGTGCATCTTGGTTGTCATGGACCAGTTGGGCCGAAGGGCCTGTTTCTGTGCTGTATTACACTAAGACTAAAGAGATGGGATCTTGGTTTAATCTTAGTTTAAAAGGTGATGCCACTCACAGGACACCAACTTGTCTGCAGTTCCAGCTGAGACTTTAAACTAAAATCTTTGGGTGGGATTGAAACTAAAACCTTTCTATTTAAGTGGAAGACTACAATGGTTGCAGTCAGAGATGGAGGGGTAATGGTTCACAAGGATGTCCAGCAGGATTTCAAGGCCTCTGGAGCAAATTTACTGGGATTGTTAGGAATAAAAAGACTTTACTTATATTGAGGATCTGGAGAAGCTGCATCCATTTACCTTGAAGGTTAAGGGGACATTTGATAAGGAGGTTTGAAATCAGGAAGGGTTTCTTTATGATGGTGGAGTGGTCAGAGGGGACAGAAACAGAAGGTACTTGGCACAGGGGTGCATCAGGTAGAGCTGCTGCCTCACAGCTCCAGTGACCTAGGTTCGATCCTGACCTCCAGCGCTGTCAGTGTGGAGTTTGCACGTTCTCCCTGTGACCGTGTGGGTCTCCCCCAGGTGCTCCGGTTTCCTCCCACATCCCAGAGACGTGCGGGTTGGTGGGTTAATTGGCAGCTGCAAATTGCTCCTAATATGTAAGTGAGAGGTAGAATGGGAGAGAGAACATTACAGGGAGTCAAGTGGGGGAACGGGAGTGATGAGATTGCTCCTAGAGCCTGCATGAACTCGATAGGCCAAATGGCCTCCTCCTCTGTCATAATGAAGTTTGAGGAAATGCCAAAGGTGAGGGAAGCAACATTTCTTTACACGGCAAGGAACTGTGGTCAGGAACACACTGTCCAAGGACAGTGAAACATGTTCAACAGGAACCGGACAGATGCCTGAAGGGGGGAATTGTGCAGGGCTGTGGGTGAGGGGAGGAGGGACAGTCTAGGGCAGACGGGGGAATGACTCGCCCAAGGCCGTGGACATGTGCATGTTTCCCCCATCATGCTAAGAATGAGCATCTGCCCCTCTAAAAGCTGGAAGGTTTAAACTCCTGAGCACACTCCTTGCTAGAGGAAATACTATTGGGGAAATGAGATGCATTGACAAGCTCCTTCAAAGAGACAGCATCGGAACCGTGGGCTGAACCCTTCTGTGATTCTACACATCACACTGATTCAGGAATTATACTTTTGTTGATTATGTGGAGTACATTAATTTATTGAAAAGTGGACAAATTGTTGAATTCAAATCTAAGAAAACTGCAGATGCTGGAAATCTAAAATAAAAACAGAAAATGCTGGAGATATTCAGCAGGCAGGCAGTGTCCGTGGGAAGGGAAACAGAGCTAATCTTTCAGGTCGAACACCCTCTGTCAAAACTGGGAAGGAGACAAAAGAAGCTTGTGAGGGAGGGTGAGGAGTGAAAGGTAAAACTGGGGTGACCAAAGTTTAAGGAACAGCACCTCATCTTCTGTCTGGGAACGTTGCAGCCTTCTGGACTCAATAATGAACTCTACAGCTCCAGGTAACCTGATTTCTGTTTGCATCTGTGATATTGGTTCAGCTCGCTTGATTTTTTTAAATCCTTTTTTTTCTTTTTCTCCCCCTCTGGGAGTGGAGAATATTCCCAGCCTGACCTGCCGAGCATGTCCTCCTGCCCTGCATTTTGCTACTCCTACATCCTTTTGTCTATGTTCTCACTCTCTAATTCACTCAATGGCCAGACAAACTTGTTCACAGCTTATTCCCATGGTCAGTTCTGAAACATTACCTCTGGTTCTCTCTCCACAGATGCTGCCTGACCTGCTGAGGGTTTCCAGCATTTTATTTTTATTTCACATTTCCAGCATCTGCCATTTTGTTTTATTTTCTTTGTTAATTTGTAATTCCTGGTGAGTCTCACACCACTGACCTGTAACAATCTGTATCACACACTGCGTGACCTGGTCAAGATTTCACAAGATGTCTCAACAAGACGCCAAAGTAATTGCAGATTGTAACAGAACAGTGAACTCCTTCAACCTGGAACAATGTTCATTTTTAATTAATGTCTGTGATGTGGGTGTGACCACCAAAGCTAGTACCTTATATCCATTTGAGTTGGCGATCTCCCTGTTTCCACTAACAAGGTCTCCCATAAACATTTCAAGGAAACAAGAGCAACCAGTTATTGTACAAACATTATTTACTTTTGGTGAACCAGCTTAAGTTATTATTTAAGTTGGTGGTTTACACAAACGCAAATCTAATGCCCGTCAGCTGTGGGTTAATGGTCCCTGTGTCAGAGGCGATAAATTTGGAGCCCAATTCAGGGAATTTAATTCTCCTTTAGTTCTCTGAAAATAGAATTATACTGATGCACCAGATATCCCTTATAACCCAACAAGTATCTCAGCAGTCAGGGGGTGAATTTCTACATCTAATTTGTTCTTTGTAAAGGTTCGGTACAGCAAAACTATCAAGTAGACAACCTCCCTGTCACAGCCAGTCACTCAGCCAGGGACAATGAATGATTTTGAAGCATTCAATCAGCAAGAGGTAAGACAATCAGAACACAATATAGAATAAGTGTCACCTACCTTTGAGCTTTTCTGTTCCTTGGGTGCCTTCTCTTCATCTGTGGAAAGTTTCAGAAAGAAGAGATAAATGAGTGCTTGTTTAGACATTGCAGAAGGGAATGATTTTGCATGTTTCCAGAAACGCAGAATTTGTGAGCCCTTTGTTGGTTCTACAATAAGCCACAGATAAAAAAAAACTTATTTGGCTGATAGAATATTTAAATAATCCAGATCATTTGAATTTCAAGGTTTCAATTAAGTCACCAACCTTTCATTTTGCGGCTGGTTAAGATAGCCTGGTGCTCTCTGGAAACTTAATCTTGAGAAGAGGTCGATCGGAGGCTTGGAATCAATTTTTAAACTCCTGACCTTGAACCTGGCCCATTTCTAATCAGTCAGGTGACTGAGGGTGCTCTTCATCCAACGTGGTTTGATCGTACAGTGCTCTCTGTGGAACGGCACCTGCGATTAGACAGGACAGGCTGCCTTAATGGGAGGAGATTTCGTTTGGCAGTACACAAGCTGGGAATTTCACTCCCGATTGCACAAATGTTTGCAGCAACTCGGACAGCTCCCCTAATGAATGGAATTGCTCAGGGTCCAAGTTCAAATGTTTTTGTGTCAGCTTGTAATCCGTCTTGTGTCCTTCAGGTGAGATGTTAAACTAACGCTCTGTCTGAGCAGTGCGTAAAATATCCCGGCGCCAGAAGGGATACAATTGCACCAAGTCGGATGAAGAGCACCTTCAGTCACCTGACTGATTAGAAATGGACCAAGTTCGAGGTCAGGAGTTTGAAAATTTATTTCAGAAGAGAGGAGGGCACCACAACCTCAGTAACATGGGTAGTTAGTTCATTGCCCCATTGCTGTTTAAGGAATCTTTCTGTGCACAGATTGGCTGCCACATCTCCTACATTACAATAGTGACCACACTTCAGAGAGGAAATTGCCCTGGAATGTCCCAAAGGGAAGGTGAAAGATGCTTTGGAAACATGCCATTCTTCCTCGTGTTCGGAAGGCAAGATTTTTCTCACAAGCCAGATTGTCTGGCTCCTGACAAGTGTTTCGAGGAACATCGCACAGGATCTGCTGCTCTCCCCAGGGCCTTGGAGACTTTCTGTGCAGACAACTATCTGCTTGGCTTATGCCGAAAGTCCTTCCACACAAACTTCTCTCTGCAAATGACGGAATGTGTCACGGGGTCCTGCCAAATGGTTTTGTGTCCCGACCCATCCGTCACGTCACTGTGGGAACAGGGAAAACCTCACAGGTAGTGACACTTGGTGCCTGCATACCCTGGATTGCTGCAAACACACACAAAGGTAGCCATTGGGGTGAGGGCCATATTGGGTGCATTCCACTCCCGCCTTGGAGATCCTCATATTACATCTCCGTGGACACTGCTCACTTCCAATCTCCAGGTAAACTAGGAGGCAGTTCAGGTGACCTGAGGTACAGGACTTATACAGCAACCATGAGACCACCTGGTAGCTGACCACCAGATTCTTCACCCAATGGGATCTTTTTGAAGTTGTCTACTGATCTTCACCTTCAAGATTCCTGGGGCTGGGACATCAGTGCCATTACTGACCAGCTCGCCATTGTCTGGGTGTGTTGATCCTTCCCACTTCCTCCTCCTCTCCTCCTACTTGGATTAGGGACTAAATTGTTATTTTTCTTGCAGTTTAACTTTCCTTATGCTTGCTTATATGATTACCTGTTTGTCTGTAAATGTTCAGGGGATTTTTGGTAATTTGTAGTAGAGTTGGTTCTGTACGTCTGTAGTTTCTTTGTCTGTAAGCCTGAGCTGTTATGGCAGAGTAAATCAAGAGTGTCCTTGTTGTCTCACAGGCTGTTCTCCTCAGGGGAGACTCCCTTATCGATTCAGCTTGAACCAGTTTTCAGTATAAAGAAAGACCATGAGGCGGGTATTTTGTTAGAGTGAGTGAGAGTGAGTTAGTTACAGTCAGAGTTAGTGTCCCTCCACTGCAGTTCCAGCAGTTCTTTGCTGCCATTTCTATGTTATGAACATCTAATAAAACGGCTGTGAGCACAAGATTGGTGCCTCATTCTTGACTTCCGCAGAACCTCCGGACAACATCGTCTCCAGGTCCAACAACCTTCTCACTTCCTTCACCTACTATTCCTTCTGCATCTCCTCCTCTTCCTCCCCTTCCCTCCCTCCTCCACCTCCTCCACCTCCCACCTCCCACCTCCTCCACCTCCCACCTCCTCCACCTCCCACCTCCTCCATCTGCATTGCCTCTTCCTGCCCTGTTCCTCCACTGCCTCGTCCTCCTCCTCCTCCTTCTCCTCCCACCTCTTCATTCATCTCCTCCTCCACCTCCATCTTCTCCGTTGAGTTCCTGAGCCGGGTGGCGTTGAAGGAACACCTTTACACAAAGCCTCTTCTGTTCTGCCTGTTGAGCTGAAGCCTTTCAATTTCCACAAACACAATTGGCTCAGGTCAAACCAGGAAGCCGTTACCAATTTCTTTACTGGGACGTTATATAATTAAGTAGATACGATTTTAGACAACATTATTTTTTTAAAAGCATAGAAAATTATTTGTGAAAACTATACAGACTAAAAAAGATTACAACAAAAATCAACAAGAAAATTTCTTCTTTTGCCACCCTTCACACACAGGAGTTACACTCTGAGGGAGAAAGGGATAATTTAAACCTGATGGAGGTATTTGTAAGCTATTGAGGTTAGGGTAACCTCAACCATGACTCAATGAGACCAGAGGGTGCCTGCAAGCCAAAAACTTGTCCATGTAATTTGGAGTCTGTACGTTCCAGGGCAGCGCTGAGGGAGTGCTGCACTATCAGAAGGGCTGTCCTTCAAATCAAAGCCTCGTCTACCTTCCCAGATGCTGTAAAACATCCCACACAACTGTTTCAGGAGCCAGATATTTATGCCTTAGCTAACTTCTCAAAGAAAGAAACATCACTTTAACGTTTCTGGGGATACTGCAACCCTGACATGGATCCAAAACGCTGGAAATGCTCAGCGGGTCGGGCAGCTTCTGCGGAGAGAGAAAGCTTCAGGCTGATGAAATGTGATTTTGTCACAATTGGTTTTTTTGCAGTCTTGCTGTGCACAAAATGGCTGCAGGGCTTCCCAAATTAGAAAACTTACAAACCTCTTTATTCGATGTCCTGAGGTTTTTAATAGGACACTACAGAAATGCAGGACTCCCTTACTTGCAGTTAGTAGTGTTTCCAGATAGAACAGAGAACAGTACAGCACAGGAACTGGCCCTTCGGCCCACAATGTCTATACTGAACATGATGCCAAATTAAACTAAATCTCTTCTGCCTGCACGTGATCCACATCCCTCCACTCCTGCACATTCATGTGTCTAACAGCCTTGTAAATGCCACTATTGCATCTGCTTCCACCCCCACCCCTGGCAGCCCGTTCCAGGCACCCACCCCCCTCTGTGTAAAAAACTTGCCATGCACATCTCCTTTAAACGTTCCCCCTCTCACCTTAAATGCATGAAACACATGTCAAGGAGACAGGGGCAACACTCGGAAATAAAGGGCTAATGTGCCAAAACGCTTCCAACGTGAACATTATAATCACTTCCTGCCCAATTGACCGGAACATTCACTTGTCAATTCAGCACAAACTGCTTCTCAGTAACGGAGCATCTCTGGGCTTTCACTTTACTTAGTGAAGATAGTTTCTCCATTTTCAGCATCGGGGCAATCAGTTCATTGAAAGGTACAGAACCTGTGATGCACTAACAGCCAGGATTTAGCACCCTAGCTTGGTTCCAATTTCCAGTAACCATGGTTTGAAGCTGCCTCAAGGGTCTAAGTTATTCAGCTGAGGGTTACCTGTGTCATGGGGTCATTAGACACAGCTTTTGTGAAGGCGATGAGTGGATCCCTGCCCCTCTTCTGTCTGAAGGTAAATTGGTAAATTGGTTTATTATTGTCACATGTACTGAGGGACAGTGAAAAACATTGTTTTGTGTCCCATCCACACAGATCAATTCATCACATCAGTGCATTGAGGTAGTACAAGGGAAAACAATAACAGAATGCAGAATGAAGTGTTACATTTACAGAGAAAGTGCAGTGCAGGCAGAAAACAGGGTGAATCCATAATGAGGCAGATTGTGAGGTCAAAAGTCCATTTTATTGTATTAGGGGGCTGTTTGATAGTCTTATAACAGTGGGATAGAAGCTGTCCTTGAGCCTGGTGGTACGTGCTTTCAGGCTTTTGTATCCTCTGCCTGATGGGAAGGGGGAGAAGAGAGAATGTCCGGGGTGGGTAGGGTCTTTGATTATGTTGGCTGCTTCACCAGGGCAGCGAGAGGTATAGACAGAGTCCAAGGTGGGGAGGCTGGTTTCCGTGATGTGCTGAGCTGTGTCCACAACTCTCTGCGGTTTCTTGTGGTCCTGGACAGAGCAGTTGCCGTACCAAGCTGTGATGCATCCGGATAGGATGCTTTCTATGGTGCATCGATAAAAATTGGCAAGGGTCAAAGGGGACAGTCCAAGTTTCTTGGAATTCACTGGCAGGCTGTTTTTGGGATAGTTCAGGGGCAAGGGAGGAGATGTGTGAGTTGTTACATGCAATCTTGTAGAAGAAGCCCAGAGGAGGAGGGGTGTCCTGCACCCCTTGCAGGATGGGCTGAGGGGGAGGAGCCACAGATGTTACTCTGCTTGTCCTCATCCTCCCTGCACCCCAGAGCACCGCACAGGCTGCCAATGGTTTCCACAATGAAGGTTGTTCGAGTGTTGGTAAGGTGTCACAGGGAGTCTCACACGGAGCCATACAGCACAGAAACAGGCCCTTCGGCCCATCGAGTTCATGCCGATCATCAACGACCCACCAACACTAATCCCATTTCATTCTCCCCACACTCCCACCAACTCCCCTCAGATCTGCCCCTCACCCACACACTCAGGGCAATTCACAGCAGCCAATTAACCTTCCAACACCCATGTCTTTGGGATGTGGGAGGAGACCCACACAGTCACAGGGAGAACATGCAAACTCCACACAGACAGCACTCAGGGTCAGGATCGAACCCGGGTCTCCGGTGCTGCGAGGCAGCGGCTCTACCCGCTGCCCCACCGTGTCATCTGCCTCTCCAACCCATGATCAGTAGAACTAATATAACTGACCTCAAAGTCTGCTCCTGATCCGTTACTCCCCGTTGGGAGTCAGCGTCATCATCGTACTGATGGCCTCAAAGATCAGAATCAGGTTTGTTATCACTGACATATGACGTGAAATGTGTTGTGTTGTGGGAGCAGTACAGAGCAAGGCATAAAATAAATAAATAGCATAAAAGAGGAATAACGAGGTGGTGCTCATGGGTTCATGGACCATTCAGAAATCTGATGGCGGAGGGGAAGAAGCTGTTCTTAAAACATTGAGTGTGAGTCTTCAGGCTCCTGTACCTCCTCCCCGATGGTAGTAACGAGAAGAGGGTGTGTCCCAGGTGGTGAGGGTCCTCAGTGATGGATGCTGCCTCTTGAAGGTATCCTGGATGGCAGGGACTGACGGTACTGATGGGGATTAAAGAGCAGGGCTGGGCAACAGAGGGTGCTGACTGAGCCCAGGGGAGCCTGACGCAGGAGAGACACTGTGGCTGTCTGCACTATCCTTAAGTTAGTGACATTCAGCCAGGCCTCAGTTTACAGTCTCACACACAAAGGCAGTGGCTCCAACAGCACTGTGCACCCCTGGTACTGCACTGTGGTACCACTATGTGCATTTGTATAGCACCTATCAGAGTGTCACAAGCCAAACCAAAGGAGATACCAGGTAGCTGATTAAAAAAAGGACAGATGGGTGGAGATTGTTGAGGGGCTGATGCTCTTGTAGAGAATACTCCCTGGGAGTGATGTCTGCTTGGGCTTCTAGAAGTTCACTAACTATTGCAGAAAACATATCTGGGCAACCTGTTAAAATAATACCAAACAATTGATGTTTGCAGGAAAGGGAGATTGGTTGCAAGGTTAACCATTCAGCTCGCACAGTTTAACCTTCCATTCCCCTCCCATTTTCTGAATTAAGAGAAATTCAACACCTGACTAACGAAAAGCAATTGGGTCAAGTTCACAGAAGAGACTTCCCATTTCACAGGCAAATTGCAATCAATGTTCTTCTGTGTACTTTAACAAATATAACATTCATAGACGGTATGTTTTGAATATTTCCATAATGATTCTATGTCAAACATTTCCAAAGGTGTTTAAATTTAGTCTTATACAACTGTTTTGCTTATTAATCAGTTCCCACAGAAATTTCAGCTGGCTGGAAAAGAGAATTATGTGCAATTATTCTAAAGTGGACAGTGTGTAAACGGTTTATGGTCCTTATCTGCAGCTGTAATCAGGCCACAGTGTACAAATGCAATGGAACAGCACATCAACCAGAAATTCAGTCAAATAAGTTATCGCTTTCAGCACAGTCTGTAACCTGCAGGAATGGCAACTTTCCATTAGCATCTAAAATTCAATGTTTGCAGCCAAGAGCCAGGCCATGTAGATACTTTAGCCCCAAGTCCAGCTCCCTTGCCCCCCAACCCCACCATCTTCCTCCCTCCCATGTGTTTATCTAGCTTCCCCTTAAACCCAGCCCTGTTCTTCACCTCCACCCCTCCCTGTAGGAGCCAGCTCAGAATCTCCCCAGTCCCAAGGAAAGCAAGCTTCTCCTGAATTCCCAATTGGATTATTACTAATAATCTTGTACTGATGGTTTCGTGAAAACATTCTTTCTCCCTCAATCCTACTGAATTATTCCATAAATCTTAGCATCTCATTTAATTTTCTTATTTTGCTGTTCTTTATGTGAGCTTATATTTGACCTTACAGTCCAATAGTAATGTAAAGAAATGTGTGTTGAGCTGGTTACTGTATCACCTACTCACTAACCCATGTCTCTCAGTGGGGATGTCAAAAAGTAAATGTCATCTCAGCTTTTTAACATTACAAATAGCAATTAAGAACCTTAATGCCCTAGGAATTAATTAAAAACATTAATTAAAATAAATGTAGACTTACAGAGAGTCACAGAGTCATACAACACGGAAACAGGCCCTTCGGCCCAACTGGTCCAT
Source organism: Pristis pectinata (assembly GCF_009764475.1). NCBI lineage: Eukaryota > Metazoa > Chordata > Chondrichthyes > Rhinopristiformes > Pristidae > Pristis > Pristis pectinata. The sequence continues at coordinate 84,826,102 of NC_067415.1, forward strand.
GCTGACCAGGATGCCCCACCCAATCTGGTCCCAATTGCCAACATTTGGCCCATAACCTTCCCAATCCATGTACCTGTCCAACTGTCTTTTAAAAGTCATTATTGTACCTGCCTCACCCACTTCCTCTGGCAGCTCGTTCCACATACTCACCACCTCCTGTATGAAAAAAGTTTCTCTCCCTGCAGACGCTTCCTGACCTTCTGAGTATCTCCTGTATTTTCTGTTTATACACTGAAGTAAAATAAATCAATACTTACCATCTCAAATGCATGGGGTGACTGTACTTATAGCAGCCCTCCTGATGTAAACTTGTGGAGGAGAGAATGCAGAGTTCTTTTTTCCTCCCAGTTTAGGGTGTTGGTACACGGCCCTTGGACTCAGTGAACCCAATGTGGGAACAGGATGTCGGCTACGGGGTTTGCACAGTGGCTCAGCTGGCAGATCCGCTGCCTCACAGCTCCAGAGACCCAGTTCAATCCTGACCTCCGGTGTGGTCTGTGTGGAATTTTTACATTCTCCTGGCAGCGTGGGTGCTGTGGTTTCCTCTCACATCCCAAAGGCGCAAGTTAATTTTCCATTTCAGATTACTCCCAGTGTGCAAGTGAACAGTAGAATCTGGGATGAGTTGATGAGAATGTGGGGAAGATAAAATACGATTAGTGCAGGATTAGCATTAATGGTTGGCATGGACTCAGTGGGCCGAAGGGCCTGTTTCTGTGCTGCAGGGCTTTATTGACTCTTAAAACAACCTGAAGTCCCAGCATCGACATGCACGGTTCGATGTGTGGGCACAGAAGCCAAGGACAAGTTGCCTTGTGCGGTGCTGTTAGGGGACAGCTCTCTACAGAGGCAGTTTGCCCATTGCATTACAATCACTTGGGTCATTATCCACATCATTCCCAAAAATTCTTATTTTTTATTATTATTAATTTGAGAGATGTGGGCTGCACAGGCTGAACCAGCATTTACTACCCATTCCTAGTTGCCCTTGAGAAGGTGGTGGTGAGCTGCCTTCTTGAACCACCGCTGTCCTTGGTGTACCCACAGTGCTGGAGTTCCAGGATGTTGACCCAGCGACGGTGAAGGAACGCCGATATGTTTCCAAGTCGGGATGGGGTGTGGCTCGGAGGGCAACTCCCAGGGGGTGGTGTTCCCCGTGCTTTTCCTGCCCTTGTCCTTCTAGCTGGTAGAGGTGGTGGGTTAGGAAGGTGCTGTCTGAGGAGTGTCGGTGAGTTGCTGCAGTGCGTCCTGTAGATGGGACACACTGCTGCTACTGTGTGTCGGTGGTGGAGTGAGTGAATGGTGGTGGATCGGGCGCCTGTCAAGCAGGCTGCTGTGTCCCATGTGGTGTTGAGGTTCTTGAGTGTTGTTGAAGCTGCGCTCACCCAGGCAAGTGGGGAGTGTTCATCCTGATTTGAGCCTTGTAGATGGTGGACAGGATTTGGGGAGTGAGGAGGTGAGTTACTCACTGCAGGATTCCCAGCCTCTGACCTGCCCCCATAGCCATAGTGTGTATGTGGCTACTCCAGGTCAGTTTCTGGTCAATGGTAACCCCCAAGGTATTGATAGTGGGGGATTCAGAGATGCTAATGGCATTGAATGTCAGGGGGTGATAGCTGCATTTTCTCTTGTTGGCTCTGGTCATTGCCCGGCATGTGTAGTGTGAATGCTACTTGCCAGATATCAGCCAGGCCTGGAGATCGTCCAGATCTTGCTGCATTTGGACTGCTTCATTATCTGAAGAATTGCGACTGGTGCTGAACGTTGTGCAATCGTCAGCGAACATCCCTACTTCTGGCCTTACGATTGAGGGAAGGTCATTAAAACTAAGGGGCTATTTGCACAGTGTACCCGTCTCCAAATCACTACTTATTTTAACTGTTTCTGACCTTGTGCTTTCTTTATAATACTCACCATCCAAAGATTAGCCAGCTGAACAGAGGACAGTGAATGATCCACTCAACAGGAAATGAGTCCGCTAATCATTTGAGTTTTATTATCAATTTCTTAGAGGCATTGGAAGAATAGAGATAAGAGCATATTACTGCTTAGAACGTGGAACAATACAGCACAGAAAAAGGCCCTTTGACTCAGTGGATGTGCTGACCAATCAAAACTAGTGTCATTTGCCTGCACATGATGCGTATACCTCCGTTCACCGTCTGTTCACGTACCCGTCTAAATGCCTCTTACACCCCACTGTCATGTCTGCTTCTATCATTTCCCCTGGCAGCTCATTCCAGGAACCCCGTGTAAAAAAACCTGCCTTGCAAATCTCCTTTAACTTTCCACCTCTTGCTGTAAAGCTGTGCTCCCCAGTGTTTGACATTTCCACCCTGGGAGAAAGACTGTATCTATGCCTCTATATAAACTTCTGTCAGGTCTCCCCTCAGACTCTGACGCTCCAGAGAAAACAATCCAAGTTTGTCCAACCTCCCCTTATAGCCAATACTCTCTAATCTGGGCAACCTCCTGGCAAACTTCTTCTGCACCTTCTCTCAAGCCTCCTGTAAAGGGGTGACCAGAACTAGACACAATACTCCAAATGGTGTATTGAAAGGAACCCATTGATCAGTGACAACTTGGTGCAGAGTTAAAGAAAATCTTGTATTTCAAGTTTTACACAGCTGCAACATGACTTCCCAACAATTATACTCAGCACCCCGACCGATGAAGGCAAGCATGGCACAAAACTTCTTTACCACTCTGTTTACCTGTGTTGCCACTTTCAGGGAGCTATGGACTTGCGTCCCACGATCCCCCTGTACATTCTCCTAAGAATCCTCATTTACTGTATACATTCCCCTTGCATTTGACCTCCCAAAGTGCAACACCTCACACTTGTCCAGATTAAGCTCCATCTGACATTTCTCTGCCCACATTCCCTGCTGGTCCATATCACAAGATCACAAGACAAGGGAGCAGAAGCAGGCCATTCGGCCCATCGAGTCCTTTCCTGCTGAATCCTTTCACAACCTTCCTCACTGTCCACAATTCTACCAATTTTTGTGTCATCTACAAACTTACTAATCAGCCCACTGATATTTTTGTCCAAATCATTTAAATATATCACAAACAACAGGGGTCCCAACCCTTAAAAACTGTGGAACACCCCTGGTCACAGACCTCCAGTCAGAGTAACTCCCCCACACCACTACCCTCTGTCTTCTCTGGCTAAGCCAATTTTGAATCCAATCTACTAAGTTTCCTTGGATCCCACGTGCTTCTGGAACAGAGGGACCTTGTCAAAAGTCCAAGTAGACAACATCTACTGCCCTACCCACATCTATCATTTGTCATCTCCTCAAAAAAAGTAACCAAGTTTGTACAACATGTCCTCCCCTGGACAAAGCTATGCCGACTATCCCTAACAAGTCTATGCTTTTCCAGACACAAGTAGATCCTTCCTAAGAATCTTCTCCAATAATTTCCCTACCATTGATGTGTAAAGGTCACCGTGTGTGATTTCCTGGTTTGTCTCTACTTCCCTTCTTAAACAGAGGAACAACACTGGCCATTCTCCAGTCCTGTGGGACCTCGCTTGTGGTCAAATATGATACAAAGATCTCTGCCAAGCCCCAACTATCTCCTCTCTTGCCCCTCTCAACAACCTGGGATAGATCCCATCTGTGCCTGGCGACTTACCCACCTCAGTGCTCTTCAAAAGACCCAACACCTCCTCCTCATCACCTAGAATATTGGCATACCCCTCCCTGACCTCACTTTCTCCATGTCCTTCTACTTGGTGAATACTGATGCCAAGTACCCATTTAGCACCTCACCCACTTCCTCTGGCTCCAGGCATAAATTCCCTCCCTTGTCCTTTAGTGATCCTACCCTCTTGTTTTTCATTTATGCGTAGAATGTCTTGGGATTCTCTTTAATCCTACTAGCCAAGGACATTTCTTGGCCCCTTTTAGCTTCCTGATTCCCTGTTTAAATTCCTTCTTATGTCCCTTATATTCAAGGGTCCTGCCCAATTTCAGCTTCCTGAACCTTACATATGCTTCATTTTACTTTTTGACTAAATTTGCATCTCTCATCACCCAAGGTTCCCGAACCTTTCCATCCCTGTCCCTCTTCCTCACCGGAACATGTTGGTCCTGAATTCTGATCAGCTGGCCGACAAACGACTCCCAGATGTGGACCCAATACTAGCAGCTCCCAGTCTACTCTCCCGCATTATACTGTTGTAATTAGCCTGTCCCCAATTTAGCACTTTGCCTCAAGGTCCAGTCCTATCCTTATCCATAACTAAGAATTTATGGAATTGCAAACACTGCTCCCTAATCTAGTATGGCCCCTCCCTTGGTTGGATTATCTACATACGGTGTCAAGAAATCCTCCTAGACACATCTAACAAATTCTGCCCCATCTAAGCCTCTGGCACTAAGGGAGTCCCAGTCAATACTGGGGAAATTAAAGTGATCCACTACAACTACCCTGCTGCTTTTAAACCTTTCCATAATCTGTGTACATATCAACATGGGTTCTGTTGGGTAAACTTGCCTTCTTGTACTGGGACCCTTCTGTTATTCCATGGTATCTGCATTTTTTTTTAAAGAGATCCTCCCCTGGTTCAGCCTTCCCTGGTCTTTGTACTCACAGCTCTACTTATCATCGTTGTAAAACTTGTTCTGCATTTTCTTCAGTATCTCTGGATCGATTTTTGTAATGTAGAGATCAGAATTGTGCACAGCACTCGTCGGGGACCTGGGGAAATTAAAAGCTGGACAAGAGATTTATAAACAAAACAAATCATTAACAGTTTTAATGATGGTGCTAAAGGTGATACTTAGATAAGAACAACTTTCAGGCATGGAATCCACTTGAAGCTGGTGGTAACAATATTGTAATGTGAATTCTGCATTGAAATTTTGGTTAGGTTTTAAATAATTTATTCATTCACGGGATGCGAGTGTCACTGACAATGCCAGTGTCTGTTGCCTAGCCCTAACTGCCCCTGACATGAGGTGGTGGTAAGAGCCAACCACATTGGAGGGCTGGAACCACATATAGATCACACTGGGTGAGGATGACAGATTTCCTCCTCTGATGGACTGCGGTGAACAGGATGGATTTTTACAACAATCTGGTAGCCAGGAGTTTGAGGAGATTCGGTACGTCACCAAAGACTCTTGCAAATTTCTACAGATGTGCGGTGGAGAGCATTCTGACTGGTTGCATCACCGCCTGGTATGGAGGCTCCAATGCGCAGGATCACAAAAGGCTGCAGAAGGTTGTAGACTCAGCCAGCTCCATCACGGGCACAACCCTCCCCACCATCCAGGACATCTTCAAGAGGCGGTGCCTCAAGAAGGCGGCATCCGTCACTAAGGACCCTCACCATCCGGGACATGCCCTCTTCTTGTTACTACCATCGGGGAGGAGGTACAGGAGCCTGAAGACCAACACTCAATGATTCAGAAACAGCTTCTTCCCCTCCGCCATCTGAACGGTCCATGAACCCATGAACACTACCTCGTTATTCCATTTTGTTTGCACTATTTATTTTCGTAACTGATAGATTTTATGCTTTGTGCTGCACTGCTGCCGCAAAACAACAAATTTCACATCATGTATCAGTGATAATAAATCTGATTCTGGATTCAAGTAGACACATATCATCCATCTCTGTCCTATCCAACTCTTCATAATTTACTACCTCTACCACCATTCTCTCTTCCAAAGAGCCCCAGCACACACAGCCCTTCCTGACAGATATAGCATCTCACATCCATTATCACCCTCATAAATATTTCAAACCTGTGCCATAATTTTTAGTGATTTCTATCCACAGGCAATGAAATTTTGTTGCTCCTTCAGATCCCCGCTTTGCTTATCTACTTTTGATTAAAGCACCTATTGTTAATCCACCCTCAAATATCTAAAGTCCAGGAGCAGAGAGTGCCCTGGTGTCAACATTCAGTTCACGAGGAGGGGCCTCAAACTCTTCCAAAAATATTTTAATGTAGAAATTCGCCCTTGGTCAGTTGGTCCAAATGCACAATATAGCGGCTGTTGCATTTCGAAATTCTGGGATTACATTTCAAAAAAGGAGGGTAATGTGCATTTTACTATGCTTGATACAAGACACAGAGGAGGAAGTCCTGTTCCAGTGCTAAGCAACTGAGAAGTTAGTCTGAAATCACCCAAACTGCAAACACAAAAGTTAGAAAAGTCTGAAGTCAAATATTTATTGGACAAGCCACATGTACAAAACAAAACAGCTGGATAATGAATGAGCAAAATTTTGTTACAATATTTAAATTTACATACAGCAGGACAATAGTTCCAGTTTAAATAAAATTAAAATCCTCAACTTTCCCCAAATATAAAATTTCATTAATGTTTTCAAAAACAATTCTGATGGTAAAATGATTTAAGTTAGACAAAAAAAAAACAGTAAAAATGATTGCTGACAATTTTCTGTCACTTTGGCAAAGGAAGAGTATGTGCTCTGTGAGATTTTATCAAAAAATGTAACAAAGACTGTGTACATCTGGGATAAAGCTTAATGATGAATATTGCACTCAATAATGTACAAGAGTAAAAACAAAGGACATCTGTAAAATATACTGTGTATGTCACAGGAGTAGTTAAAATACCCTGGTCCAACTTTCCCTCAGTGACACTTTTCTTTGTTATAGGCAATTCTAGATTCTGGCAAAATCTCTATATTGTTCATCATTACAGCTCATGAAAATACTTTACTACAAACACGACTGTGTGTACAGAAAGCTACACGCACTTGGTGACCGGGCAGATAACGACTGTGTACACTGGAATAATTTTACATTTAGGCTCATTAGTGCACTGTGCCACTGCCATTATCCAGACTACAGCTGTGGGAAAGGGCAAAGCTACATGCATTAAGTATTTCTGCATGAAAACACATGCCAAGTGCACTGAATTTCACCAGAAGTAATGCAAGAGCACATTTTTCAGTCCTGCTTGATATAAACTCATGTAGCCAGTACAGAGTCTATTATGCCAAACCCATTTGTTTTTTTAAAACAGTGAAACTATAATCTCCAATTCTGTTGCATGGGACTGCAACATCCTATCTGGAATACAGCCTCCTCCTGCCACCTTGTCTTCAATAACTATATACAGGTAATAGATATGTGTAAACAGACAGCAAAAATATTGATGCTAACATTATTTCCCTGTTTTTTTTCCTTCCCAATATATTAAACATACAAAGTCTATACTTTTAAGACAGGTTTGAGTAGCAAAGCAATGGACCCAGTTCCACCACGGAATACTAAAATCTGTACAGTAATATGCAGACTAGCAAGGCTCTGCAGAGAACACTTAAAATTCAAATACATTCTCTGGAGCTCAAATGTGCAAACATGGTTTCCTTTGGGTTCACAACCCAGATGGCCTCACTTCTCTAAGAGTTAAGGCTGGACTCATCTGCCATCCTGTGTGGGAAGTATCCTGAGTGAAAACATGCAAGGTAAAGACTTTGCTGATGGTAACCTTCTACGTGCGAACTGTCAGACCAGGGAGGACGAGTTTGAGATGCCCTGGACCACAGTCCCGCTGGCCGTTCCACTGATTGCATTGAAGATGTGATATGAGTTGGGCAGGAGACTGATCTTCATCCCCTCATCCTCCGGTGAAATCTGAACAAGAGAACACACCGTAAAACACAGGCCAGGCAGAAAACTTCCACAAAAGTTTCGGTAACCCGTCTCGCGCGACCTTCTCTCAAATTAGGGAGCATGTTTCAAATTAATCCCTAGATGGCTGTACACACAAACACACTGATGCCATGCAGTTCCAGACTATTCAACAGGGACATTACCATCCAATCTGCTCACATTACAAGAGGGAAGCATTCAGAGAAAAGAAGAAAACGAGAGAACACACGGGTTAGTTTCCATTTGCATCACTGCGATTTCACATTCTTGAAGTACAGGCAACTGTAATATTCTGGGCTCATACAACTGATTTTTTGAAATATCTCAGTATTCCCGCTTTTATTTGAGTTTTCCATCAATGTTACTTTGCTTTTAGAACTTCCCACTCAGACAGTTAAATTCATACAACATTACTCCATCACATTTTACACAGATGGCAGTGTAAAAAGATTTCAAAAAACTAAATCTGCCCCACAAACTAGTGATGAAATTGGAAGGACTGACTGCAGTTATATTCAGCATGCCCTTGCTAGGGATCCATTTAATACAGTGTAACTGCCTGTTCAAGAACAGATTTAATGTGGTCGGATAGAACCGTAGACCATCAGTTGAAATGGTAAAACTCAATACGATTTTTCCTTTAAGCTCATTACAGTAGAAAGTCAGCAATAAGTTTTTTTTTGCTAAGTTTCTTCTCACCATGTCACTAATATCAAAACCTTTGCCCATCAAAGATTCCAAACTTCAAACAGATTGGAAAATATACACGGAAAGGAATAAAAGGTTGTTTTAACACAGATGGAACAATACTTATTGATCAGGATAAATATGTAACAGAAATGCAAAAGGTCTTTTTCTCTGGGGTCTTTAGTTCCTGCCTTTCTCCGCTGGAGACACAATCATTCAGGGTCAGGACTCCAGGATCTGATGAGGTAAGCAAACAGTTCCTGTTGACATGTTCCTTCCACCTTTCAGAAGATGCTTGGTCTTTGTAGCTCCAAGGCAGTGGCTCTCAATTTGAGCTACCAGTTCTCCTCAGGATGAGGGGGTGCCAAACACAGCAGGAGGGGTGGTTAGAAAGTTCCCCAAAAAAACTTAAAACAAAATGAATATATATTTGGTGTGCTTGCTGCCTCGGTTGTGGGGTTGCAAACAATCCCCAAGAAAGCCCCAACTCATTAGAAGGGGTGCTGTGAGGTCACCAGGGGTTTACAGGATGGGGGTGCAGATTTTAATGCGAGAGAGGAAATGGGACTTTCTGCCAAGAAGGTTTGGAATGGCTGCTCCGGGGGTGGGATTCAGGAACTGAGAAGGTGCAACTATCAGGAAACGACCCATTGGCTCAGGAATTTCACTGCAGAAAACTGAATGCTGATTGGTGACCTGATATTTTCGGATTGTGAAGGAGATTGCTCGGAGAGAGCAGAAAAGATGTTCCAACGTACGCCAGGGAAATGATAGAAAACAGTCACTCGTAAATCCAATCGGAAACCCAGGAGAAGTGGGGAATTGGCTCCCATAGGGAGGGGTGGAGGTGAAGAGCAGGGATGGGTTTAAGGGGAAGCTGGATACACACACCACGGAGAGAGGGCTAGAAAGAGACAGTGGGGATGGAGGGGGCTGGGAGGATGTTGGTGTGGAAGCAGATGATCCGAATGGGCTGTTTTGTGCTATAAATTTGAAATTAAAGCACTTTCAGTTCTGTGACAGACTACAGACCATTGGTCACACCTTGACTCATGGTTTGAAGGCTTTTCTGTACTTGTACCGTACTGTAAATTTCAAAGCAAGAACTTAAAAAGAGGTGAAAGTGAAATATTTGAAAGTAAAACACTCTGCTTATTAATATTGTCAGATAATTTGTTTATGACTCAGTGCCATGAGGAATCTTCACTTTGCCATCTAGGTCAGACTATGGGCAACCCAGGTCCTGATCACGGAAATCTCAGCAGGTGAGCTAAGAAGGGACTTCCCACCCAGCCTCTTCTGTCAAACCTTTCCAGCACACACAACTCCCAGTTCAGTATTACTCTGTACTCAACTCTTTGTTGTGCAAAAGAACGTAGAGATTGCTAGTTAGGGCCAGAACTGACGTCTCTTCCCACAGGGTTGAGGTTCGTCCCTCCCCCCAGGATCGGAGAATTCTCCGACTGACGGACACGTCCTGTTATTTCTTCTGATGGATCGCAGTGGAAACCAGGAAAGCTCTCAGCCAACCTGGGATGTGGGAGAGGCAGAGAGAGGGCCAGAAGGTACCGACACATGGTGGAGAGGGTAGAGTGTTGGACACGGAGGGGAAATCGTGGGGAGAAGCAATGAGTGGAGTGTAAATACCTGGGATTATAGGTGGGGCTGAAGTGGGAGGCCTGGAAATGGAGCTGGAAGCCAAGCGGGACAAGATGGCAGCAAAGAACAGTACCGAGGAACGGCATGTGTCTGTGGGAGGGAGGCTGAGTGAGAGTGTGGTCAAAGAGCAGCAGAAATCACGGGAGGGGAGCTGCGAGAAAGGGTCTCTCAGAACTCCCGTTGAAGACAGGTGGAAAACCTCTTCAAAGTGGGCACACCCTGGAGGGACTTGGCAGTGGAGCAGTGAAATGGAGGCACAGGAGACTTCAGATGCTGGAATCTGGGGCAAAAAACAAGATGCTGGAGGGACTCAGTGGGTCAGGCAGCATCTGTGGAGAGGGAAATGGACAGTCTTGACCCAAAACGTCAGGGAGCTGGGGACTTGGACCCCAAGACCACCCCCCCCCCCCCCCCCCCGTCCTGCCATTGACTGTGTACTGTCCCTTTACATTTGATGCTTTTAGTGAAGCTTCTGTGAAGTACTTCAGGACATTTTGCTATGTTAAAGGTGCTAAATAAAGGTGAATTGTTGCTGAAAGTGGAACAAAATATTTGGCCTGTGGTCTCTGTGCAGGGACTAGGACACAACACATTGCAGTGAGGTTCAATACCTTACATAAACACTTTAATACAAGCTGTATTTGATCTTTAAGTGCTCTAATCTAGACTTTAAGAACAATGTACTTTGGTGACACAAGAACTCATGAGGAATGTTGTTGATGGACTTGTTACTTGTTGCTGGTCTCACCTGTTCGTGCATGATGTTGGATAGCTCGCGGACCATCTCCCGGTAGTTGCTCTTCATCTCCTCCTGATATTCCAGCTGATCTTCCTTGATCAAGCGTTCGTTTACAACCAAGGCCTGTCCACAAGCTTCGACGAACTGCCTGTGAACACAGAGAGCGGACACTGAGCTGCAGTTTGCAAGCAAAGCCTTGGCCGTCACGGTTACAATGGGTCGGACACACCAGCACATACCTGAACACTTCCTTCAGCTGCTTCACTTTGTTGTCCGGGTACTTCTTCACGTTGGCCTCCTCCAGGAAGGCGCGGGCGTAAGCTAATGGCCCAGCATTGACCTATAGCAGTAAGGAAGTAATGGTACAGGGTGATCACAGTGCAACAGGAGCCAGGGCTAAATTAACCCTCCCAATGGGCACAGTCCTCCTCAATGCACACAATTATCTGTCAGACAGGTGGAGAGTGGGGGAGGGGGGTGGAGAGAGAGGGGGCGGGGAGAGGGGGGGAGAGAGAGCAAAGGAAAGAGAGAGAGGGGGGGGAGAGAGAGGGAGGGGGAGAGAGAGGGGGGAGAGAGAGGGGGGAGAGAGAGGGGGGGAGAGAGAGAGGGGGGAGAGAGAGAGGGGGGGAGAGAGAGAGGGGGGGAGAGAGAGGGGGGGAGAGAGAGGGGGGGGGAGAGAGAGGGGGGGGAGAGAGAGGGGGGTGAGAGGGGGAGAGAGAGGGGGGGAGAGAGAGAGGGGGTGAGAGGGGGGGGAGAGAGAGGGGGGAGAGGGAGGGGGAGAGAGACGGGAGAGAGAGAGGGGGGAGAGAGGGGCGAGAGAGAGTGAGGGGGAGAGAGAGGGGGGGAGAGAGAGGGGGGGAGAGAGAGGGGGTGAGAGGGGGAGAGAGAGGGGGGAGAGAGAGGGGGGGGGAGAGAGAGAGGGGGGGAGAGAGGGGGGGGAGAGAGAGGGGGGAGAGAGGGGGGAGAGAGAGAGAGGGGGGAGAGAGGGGGGGAGAGAGAGGGGGGAGGAGAGAGGGGGCGAGAGAGAGGGGGGAGAGAGAGGGGGGAGAGAGAGAGGGGGGAGAGAGGGGGGGGAGAGAGAGGGGGGAGAGAGGGGGGAGAGAGAGAGGGGGGAGAGAGAGAGGGGGGGAGAGAGAGGGAGGGGAGAGAGAGGGGGAGAGAGAGGGGGAGAGAGAGAGGGGGGAGAGAGAGAGGGGGGAGAGAGAGGGAGGGGGAGAGAGAGGGGGGAGAGAGAGGGGGGAGAGAGAGAGGGGAGAGAGAGGGGGGAGGGGGGGGAGAGAGAGGGGGAGAGAGCGGGAGAGAGTCGGGGAGAGAGAGAGGGGGGAGAGAGAGAGGGGGGAGAGAGAGAGAGGGGGGAGAGAGAGAGAGGGGGGAGAGAGAGGGGGGAGAGAGAGGGGGGGAGAGAGAGGGGGGGGAGAGAGAGGGGGGGGAGAGAGAGGGGGGGGAGAGAGAGGGGGTGAGAGGGGGAGAGAGAGGGGGAGAGAGAGGGGGAGAGAGAGAGGGGGTGAGAGAGGGGGGAGAGAGGGGCAGAGAGTGGGGGGAGAGAGAGGGGGAGAGAGAGAGGGGGGAGAGAGAGAAGGGGCAGAGAGAGTGGGGGAGAGAGAGAGGGGCAGAGAGAGAGGGGGAGAGAGGGGCGAGAGAGTGGGTGGAGAGAGAGGGGGGAGAGAGAGGGGGGAGAGAGGGGGAGAGAGAGAGGGGGGAGAGAGAGAGGGGGAGAGAGAGAGGGGGAGAGAGAGAGGGGGAGAGAGAGAGGGGGAGAGAGAGAGGGGAGAGAGGGGGGAGAGAGAGGGGGAAGGGGGAGAGAGAGAGGGGGAACATCGATCATCTATCTACCTCCCTCTCTACCCCTCCATACCCTTCTCACTTCTACCTCTTCCGTTAGCATTTCTTCTTGCACTACAATCTTTGCACCACTCTGTTGTGTTACACTCATCGCTGCATTTCTTGTTGTATTTATTATTACCCTGTACACTGTTTACCCTGTGAGCTTCACACGAGCAAGGAGTTTAATTGCACCCTGGGGTATATGACAATAAACTAATCTGAATTTGGATCTCCCTCACTGCATCCCTCCCCACAGCACTTCTCCATCTCATATCCAATCTGTTGACGGTAGGTTATGGAGTCATACAGCACAGAGACAGGCACCAAGTCTGTGCCGCTCTTCGAGCACCCATTGACACTGATCCCCTTCATTTACTCTCCCCACATTCCCACCTACTCCCCACCGATTCTACCACTTACCTACACAAGGGGCCATTTACGGTGGCCAATTAAACTGTCAACCCACACACCTTTGGGACGTGGGAGGAACATGGAGCACCCAGAGTGTTGCCTGAAGTACAACTTAAAAACTGCCACATCATTTCCAAATGGGCAGATTGTTGGTTTCTTGGATTCACTGAACGCTAACGGTGTTAACCTTGCAAGACCAGTTACTGAAAAGGTTACTGATATCCAACGTTCTCCCTCTACTTCAGTCTCACACAACTACTGTACTTGGATCCCTCCTCATCTTCTGTTGGTTTGCTCTGGTTTTAGCTCCTCTTTCACCGCATTTCTGCTCTGGGTTTTACAATCAATCATCAATTAGTTCTCAGGCCAGCCATCAAGCACAAAACACAGGGTCATCCTGTTCCCAGTGATCGCTGCTCAATCCAGGCAGAATTGGCCATAGTGACAAGGTAAGTGGACAAGTTTTAAATGTGACAGAGTTGGACCCAATGTTCCATGTTTCCTGCACTTTATTACATTGGTTCAAGATTCATTTGGCCCAGATTATGCCCTGTCCAAATCCCTGGCCCTGCCCCTCCACACCATCCCACCGGCTCGAGGACAGTTCATCAAACTACATTCATTTTCAAATGCAGCACTGCTTGGTAACTTTCATTTATCAAAAGAACGTTTAATTTACTAAGAATCCTACTGATGGAGCCAATGAACTGATTACACTGTGCAATGTTGCTTTTAAATGATCTGGGCACCGTTGCTGAAAATCCTCATTTTTGGTGATAAACCCATTTTCGGCTGAATGGATCAAACTGTCCTAGGTTCCTGCTCGTAAATGGGTACCAAACGCCTTGGGAAAGAACCTCTCAATTTAGAATGTAAAAGTCTAGCGTGGGCCATGCAAATGACTAAACGATTTGGGAACTGAACCAGGGCAATTCAGAGCAGATTTCATGTGCAGTTTCCCAACTGTGCATAAAGGGTAAATTCCAGATCATCGTCGGAAATCCCACCTGTACGATGACACTGCCTTGGAGTTTGAGCTGCAGTTTGATCATATCGACATCAGAAGAAGAACACAGTATCTGCAGCTCTGACACTTTATTGCTCATTTCGTCGATCGCAACCTCAATGGGATTCAGGTCGATGTGCTGCTGGTACATCACAGGGATTCTCTTCTTCACGTAGGGGAAGTGGTGCATAGCTACGGAAGACAGAACATAATTCACATCAGGAATGCTGCAACAAAGATATTGGATGCTTGTTCTGAAACCTCTGATCTCTCTGTGCTCAGGACCTGATTGCTGAGCTCCTGTTCAATGCCAACAAGAAGTTACTTGGGCAACATTCACGTAGCAGTTTCAATGCAGAAAAATGTCCCAAAATACAGAATGCTAGCATGCAACCAGAAGCTTGGTTAATTATGTAGGTTTTAAGGGAATCTTAGAGTTTAGGGGTGGAAGGGGATTCCAGAGCTTGGAGACCAGACAGCTGATAGTGGCTAGAATTGGTGAGTGCAGAATTGGTTTGTAGGCCTGGAGCTGGTTACAGAGAGATGGGGGGATTTGAGAATAAGGGTGAGAATTTTAAAAATGAGGCACTGCTTTACTGGGAGCCAGCTCGGTGAAGAGTGGTGTTTAAAATGGACGGCACTGGTTAGGATACATCTTGGCATGGCAGGAAGGAGGAAATCCCTCCAGAATCTGAGCAACAGCATCACAAGCACAAGGTCACAACTCAGTTACGAAGGAGCAAGGGCTCGTGAACCCCCTACGCTGAATACAACAAGGGCTGAGGAAATGCTGACAACACAAGTGTTGTCATGTGAACTTTGGACCAACTGTGGGCAACTTGTTGGTCAGATTTAGTTACAATACAGTTGAAGTTTATGACATCAGCACAGACCGCTGTGTAACCTTGAACAAGACACTGAATTGTTAACCCCACACAGGTTTATCCCAATAGTTACTTCTACGCTGCTGAACTAGTCCTAGCAACAGATTGTCTAGGATGAATTAGAAACAATTTAAGCACTTTCTGAAGATCTCAGGATCTCAAAGCTTGCCAGCAATTTAAGTCCTGAAATTCAATTCAGTGGAAGCAAGAGCCACTCAGTAACCTCCAAGTAGTCGCTACTGTAATGATGGAAACACTGCAGCCACAATGTGCAGAAGTTTTGAAGTGCTCCATCAAGTCACTCATTCCTCAGCCTTCCCCTCTGTGGAATACAGAACCCTTGCTGCTTTGATCACAGTGCCTCTCCTCTCTCCATTTCTGGGGCTTGCTAATTGCCCTTTGGTTGAATTCTGATCTTCATTTGCTACGAAATTAAACTTGCATTTACAATTGTACAAATCATTGTCAAGAGGCTCCCAAATAGTTCACAAAGCCGATGTACAGAAGAACAAACACGAGAGCTGCAAACAACTACAAGTTCCATTTATAGATTCCATCATAGAATACAGAACAGTACAGCACAATACAGACCCTTTGACCCACAATGTTGTGCCGACCTTTAAACCTCGCCTAAGACTATCTAACCCCTTCCTCCCACATATCCCTCTATTTTAAATTCCTCCATATGCTTATCTAGTAATCTCTTGAATTTGACCAATGTACCTGCCTCCACCACCGCCCCAGGCAGCGCATTCCATGCCCCAACCACTCTCTGGGTAAAAAACCTTCCTCTGATATCTCCCTTGAACTTCCCACCCATTACTTTAAAGCCATGCCCTCTTGTATTGAGCACCGGTGCCCTGGGAAAGAGGCGCTGGCTGTCTATCTATTCCTCTTAATATTTTGTACATTTCTATCATGTCTCCTCTCATCCTCCTTCTCTCCAAAGAGTAAAGCCCTAGCTCCTATAGTCTCCCCTCATAATGTATACTCTCTAAACCAGGCAGCATCCTGGTAAATCTCCTCTGCATATTCCATCAAAATCTTTTCCCCAGGGTAGAAATGTCTAATACTAGAGGACATACATTTAAGGTGAGAAGAGGCAAGTTCAAAGGAGATGTGCAGGGCAAGTTTTTTTTAAAACATAGAGAGCGGTGGGTGCCTGGAACAGGCTGCCAGGGGTGGTGGTGGAAGCAGATATGATAGTTGTGCTTAAGAAGCTGTTAGGTAGACACATGAATATGCAGGCAGAAGAGATTTAGTTTAATTTGGCATTGTTTTCAGCACAGAGATTGTGGGCCAAAGGGCCTGTCCCTTTGCTGTACTGTTCTATGTCCTACATGGCACTGTTGATGTCCCAACTGGAATGGTACAAAAGCAACCAACTCTGATCCAGAAGAGATGTTAGCACCATAACGAAAAGTTCTGTCAAAGAGATAGCTTTTCATAAAGAATTCCTTCAAAGGAGAAGTAAGCAGAGAGGTGCAGAGGTTCAGGCTGTGAATTCCAGTGCTGGGGACTCGAGCAGCTGCAGGACCAGCCACCAGTGGGGCAGTGATTACATCTGGGGATAGTCAAGAGGCCAGAAATGCAGGGGTCACACACACTCAGGTTACAGGGCAAGAGATCTTGGATTGAGAATAGAGAGAAGGTTCCACATATTTTTCCAACCTGTGGCATTTTCTCCTAGAGGGATGTAAAGGCCAAGTTGCAGAATATATTTAAGGAGACAGATAAAGTTCTGGGCACAAAAGGGGCCTGAGAGGAGAGCAGGAATATGGTACTGAGATAGAGGACTGGTCATCATTGTGCTGACTGAGGGGGCAAGATGAAAGGTGAAGGAATCTACTCCTGCTCGTGGTCCTATGTCCCACCTTGAGTACATACAGAGACCAAAAACGTGCTTGGTGATATGAGGTTTGGATTGGAGGAGTGCAAGAGATGTTGAGGGTTGTAGGAACAAAGGAGATTTCAAAGACTGGGAAGGGATATGAAAATAGTTAAGTGAGTGTTAAAATGGATGGGTTGAGTACAGGGGATGAGTAACTGGGTGGGATGATATTCACTGATGGGATCAAGTGCTGAGGCATGGCACTCACTGGTTAGGATAGTTCTTCGCTTGCACTGTTGATCCACTCCTCCTTGCTTCTTTCCCGACACCGTGAAAGGCATCTCAAATACAAACCGCTGAATGTTGTGGCTTTTCTCAAAATCGGTCTTCCTGTCCTGCAATTCCTTCTCATCAAGAAACGGCGTCACGTAGGTGACTTGAATGTAGGCGTACTTTGAGTCCAGGTCCTTTGGATTGACCTTGGTAGAAGAAAAATACCGTAATCAGAGAACATTGTGAGGAGTGCAGCCAGTATCCTTACGTCAAGGAACAAACCTCACCCAAGTTACAAACAGAAGATTCACAGGGGGAAGGAAGCAAGGGCATAACTGAAAGTCAAAAAAAAACCTCAGATAATGAAAATCTAAGACAAAAACAGAAAATGCTGGGAATACTCAGCAGGTCAGGCTAGTCTTCTACCTGAGAAGTTAACCCTGTTTCTCTTCCCACAGGTACGGCCTGACCTGCTGAGTACTTCCAGCATGTTGTTTTATTTTAGTATAATCAGTAGCCTGTGATCTTAAGCACGAGTCTATTGATGCAAATTCCCTCTAGTTTTCCTTCTGTGTCTCAGTATCGAATCATTCTTGGCAGATTAACAGGCCCTTCATCCAATTATGCTTCCGTGTGCAGAACGACTGCGTTCAGACCAGCGGGAAGTGTGCGCTCTGTTTCCCCAGGCGTTAGTGCTGGGTAGCACAGCTTCTTTGGAGGTACATCAATGACCCGGACTTGGTACATGGGTACCAGTTCATTATTTGTGAATGGTACAAAGATCGGAAAGAAAGTGAGAAGCAAGGAGAGAGCTAGCAAAGAATTCCCGGAGTGTTTGGACAGGCAGAGGCATTACGATGGGATCTGGTGCAGGGGTGGGAACAATTGTAGGACAGGTGCAAGGAGGAGGATTGGGGTAATCGGGCAGCTCTTTCCAAGAAAGCTTGTACGGTAAAAGTGCTCTGACGCAGGGTTTCAACCCAAAACATTGACAATTCCTCTCCTCCCACAGATGTTGCTCAACCTGCTGAGTTCCTCCAGCAGATTGTTTGTTGCTTTTGTACAGCAAAACTCCATTAATCTGGCATGCCAGGGACTTTGGCAGTGCTGGATTTTCTGGACTACTGGATGTTATTTCCATTAGTACCCCAACACACTTTGAATTCACTGTTTTACCAGATGTTATGTGGTAGTATAATGAATTTTCCAGTTAACCAGGTAAGTTCCAGGTAAGTTGAAAGAGAATGCTGAACCAGGGCCCAGGTGAGTTGGAAGGGAGGGCAGGAACCAGGGCCCAGGTGCATGGGAAGGGAGGGCAGGAACCAGGGCCCAGGTGAGTGGAAAGGGAGGGCAGGAACCAGGGCCCAGGTGAGTAGGACTACCACTACCAGGTGAGCCAGGTGCCAAACCACCGGGATCTCTGAATCGTTGGACAGTGAGTTAACAGAGTTTTACTGTACATGTGATGGAGCCAATAGGTTCCTTCACTCTGCATCCACCAACCATTTGAATGTCTTTTTAATATTGTGTTGTCTTTATAAAAAATTAGCTGCACTTTAGATGTCCACTACTGGTCACAAAGCACTTTTTCCTCTCACTCACTCAGGAGGATACTGTGGACAACTGCCCCTCCCTAATGAGAAGGTGGAGGTGATCCATCTTCACAAAGTGCTCCAGTCTTCATAGCTAAATGCCCAGCATAAAATTTATATAAAAATAAAATGAATACATATATATTACACGCATCTCTTACTGGGACACAACACACAGGCACGCAAGCATGCAGCAAATCCATTCAGTTCAGATGTAGGAGTTGGCTGAAGGTATTTGAAAACAATAGCCCAGATTGGGCTGAGTGTTTGAACCTTGTAAGTTTTTCAGAAGTGTTGAAGTTTTGGAAGTTCCCACAGTTATTACACAATTACTTTAAGCAAAGCAATGCCTCTGAGAGTCACAAGTAAGTGATAAAATGCTTATAAGGGCATAGGACTGCCAAAGAAGGTAGGGTTTTGCAAGACTGCTGTTCTTACCTTTCCATCATCATAGATTATCCTTACATTCTCCGAGC
Source organism: Pristis pectinata (assembly GCF_009764475.1). NCBI lineage: Eukaryota > Metazoa > Chordata > Chondrichthyes > Rhinopristiformes > Pristidae > Pristis > Pristis pectinata. The sequence continues at coordinate 84,845,136 of NC_067415.1, forward strand.
CAAACTTGTCTGAATAAAGCTTCAGGAGGCGCTGAGAGATCTCCGACAGCTGTGTCAGCTTTGGCTCTTTATAAATATACTCCTTTCCATCCTCATCTTCAAAGAAGCCCTGTCAAGAATGACATCAGGTGAGTGAAATGTACCCTAGCACGTGAACACATGAAACAATGAACCAAAGTCAAACCCATCAAAAACTTGAAGACAACAAACAAAAGATTCTCCAAAGTCTCCTCAAGACCACCGTTAACGCCAACTGATTTCACAACATTTTTTTCATGGATCCCACTGATACTAATTTCCAGCTTTAGGATTCCAAGGATTCACACCAGTCAGTGCCAGGGCATTTTATTGAACTTCGTGTAGTGTTATCATATGTTTTAGCAGGTAGAGCTAGCTTGGGGAGGAGAATCTGGCTGCTTTTGTATTTCTGTGAGACAAACAGATGTGAGTTTGCTGGCCGTTTTTACGCAGAAACACCTGGAACTGCTTTTCAGGTTAGTGCAAGGTCACCACATTCGAATCGCAAAGCTTGAACAGGACGGGAATAATAAACAGAATTATTTCACAAATCACAGTCAAGACTTTGCAACCAAATTAATCAAAGACATTTTGCAACAAGTGTTAGACTTTTGTTTTAAAAATTACATGGATTATGAAAAATTAGTTATTTTTGCTTTTCAATTCAAAAGAACCTGTGAAGTTAATTCTATCATTTCTGTTAAACAATTTCTGAGAACTTAATGATATTTCTGTAGAGGACTGGCATTTGGAAAGTATTGTTTCTTCAAATAAGAAGTAAGCTGTGTGATAAACTCCAAGGAGTTGGTCCTGTTATAATGCTCACGATACCTCAGCAATATTGGCCCTCAAAAGCAGTCCATATTGTGTGGTTCAGGTAGCGTTTCCCAGGGATTCATTATCTAGATTCAGGACCTGATGTACAGCATTGTCCCAGACCCCGAAGGTCGGCTCAGATGTGCAAAACAGGTACATGGGGCGTGGAAATAAACCGATCTTAACGCGGACAAATAACTGGGTGCGGCAACAGGTATCATTCCAGTTTTTGAACAGAATGGGTGATGTGTGAGAAGTCTTCCAAGTACAGATGATAAACTGACATTAAAAAACACTATCCACAGCAAATCAGTGCGCCTTTAATGCAGCAAGGCTTACTGCATCATTTGTTACCTCCACATCTTTCTCACTGTCTGTAAACTGGTATTGCTATAAAAGTTATAAGAGACAAAGAACAAAGGCGATAATTATGTTTTTTCCAAGTACTTACACTAGAAGTAATGACCTAAAACTAAAAACACACCAAACTTAACGACCAATTAAAAAAACTGCCATCAAACTTCAATCTTATACACACAAGTATTTTTTTAGTGGTGATGTAGTGCAGTGGAAGGTGAACTGCTTAGCCCAGACTTCTAGATTTCTACATGCATCACTATGAACAAAGCAAGGCTGTGAATGGCATTCGTAACACATCACCTCTTCCCCCGGCAGTTACGTGTAAGGTTACGACTGCAAAGCAGACAATGTCAGAAGCAAGCTAGCGAGGTCACACCAACAACACACTACAAGCTCACGGCTGACATGGAAGGTGTCGCTACACAACTTACCGCTGCCTTCAAGAGGAAGAAAAGGTGGAAAGGAAAATATTAGTGAAAAGTCTCAACACAAGCTCTCAGTGCCACAAACAGAAAAATCAATGAGCAAAACGTTTCATCTTAGTTATATATATATAAAAAAATCAGCATTCAAAAAATAAATCAAGAGTGGGATTTTGCTTCAGCCTCCTAACTTCCACGGGATTTTGATCTCCTGCAGGGACAATGACATTAAACGTCCATTTATCTATTAATGTCCCAATTTCAGCTGCTGACACCTTTGAGATCAGGCAGTGGATATTTGAAGTCCCCTGAGCGTTAATTAGGAAAAATCCTTAACTACTGCAGTTTTTTATAAAACAACACAGGAACCTACTTGGTACATTGTGTTTGTGTTAACTCTTTCAGAGAACTTGAAAAGTAGCCCCACTCCAACACTCTTTCCCCGTAACCTTTCTCGCTTTTTGAGCATTTACTCAGTTCCCTCTGAATGAACCTGTTTCCACTACATCCTTGGGCAGTGGGTTCCAGATCACAGCAACTTGCAGAGTAAAAACTTCATCTTCCCAATGACTTCTTCCCCCTACTCCATCCCATTCCACTCCAATGTCCTTGAATCAGTGACCTCTCGTTACTGCCCATTGGAGGTGGTCCCTCTGATTTTACTTAATTACCACATTTATAAGTTTTATTTAAAACAAAACTAGCAAAGAGAAGAAACAATCAGCTCATCCCATGCACTTGCTTACTGTAAAGACAGAGCTGTACACTGCCAACACTGACTACATCAGACACTGAAAGGAAAAGAGAAACTCACCTGCCCAAAAAAGCCGACTCGAAAGTAGGTGCCAAGAAGTCGCTTTCCTGTGTGCATAACCTCTGCGATTTTCTTGTAAGCTTGATGGAGGGTTTCATAGAGATGAGCAAGTTTCTGTTCAGGCATGAAACTGAGAGTCACAATAAATCTCTCCCCCACAAATTAATTTAGCAAACTTTCAATAGGTTAAAACAAAAGGGCTACTTTTGTTTCAGTTCTTTTGGAGAGGATTTTATAGCTCTGTGCCTGTGTTCCTGCCCTACCACCAGCCTCCTACCTCTCTCCATCTTCCCATCTCCATCTCCTGCTATGCTCCTCTCTGCCTCCTGTGTTTATACAACCTATCTCCGCTCTTCACCTTGACCTCTTTCTATGGGAGAGAGTTCCACTTGTGGATCAAGGTTTCTCCTGAATTTTTTGCTGGATTTAGTCACAATCCTGAATTCTGGTCTCCCTGATGTGGAACTACTTCTAGGTTGGATCACACAGAAATTTGAAAGACTCAACCTAACAACATGAGAAACGGGAGCAGCACTAGGCCACTCTGCTTCTCAATCCTACTCCACCATTAACCATGGCTAATCTAACCTTGGCCTCAGTTCTATCCCCCTGCCCAGTACCCCTAGCTCTTGGATTCCCATGTAGACCAAAATCAAACTCACCTTTGAATACACTCAATGACTGAGCATCCACAGCTCTCTGGATTAGACCCGCCAAGAAGAAATATCTCCTCATCACCATCTTAAATAGGCAGCTTCCTACCCTGGGACAATACTTATTAGTTCTAAGTTCCAACACCTGGGAAAACATCATCTCAATTCTGCTCTGTCACGTCATACCCCCTCAGCTGAATACATCACGGGCACATCGCTCCCCACCATTGAAAGTACCTACATGAGGTGCTGCCTCAAGAAGGCAGCATCCACCATCAAAGATCCCCACCATCTTCTCGCAGCTCCCATCGGGCAGGAGGTACAGAAGCCTGAAGTCCCACACCACCAGGTTCAAGAACAGCTACTTCCCTTCAACCACTCAGTTCCTGAACCAACCAGCACAGCCCTAATCACTACCTCAGTACAGCAACACTGTGATCACTTTGCAGTACAATGGACTTTATCTTTATTTTGATCTAATTGTGCTCTTTCTTGTATAATTTTTGTATAATTTACATTTAATTTATATTTTTCTTGTGAATGTTGTCTCTCTAATGCTATGTGCCTGTGATGCTGCTGCAAGTAAGTTTTTCATTGCACCTGTGCACACATGTACTTGAGCGTATGACAATAAACTTGACTTTGACTCTCAAACAAGCCACTTCTTAAGTCTTTGTCAGGAAAGCAGCCTCATCTTTCCTGCTAGTTCTCGTAAACCTCACTTCTAATTCCATCGTTGCTAATCTTTGTTCACACCTCAGAAGACATTATGACATTAACATATGAACTGTCGGTCAGTAACTTTCAGTCAGGAATGCCGAAGGTACAAGAGCGATTTACTTGGTTCTACAGCTCAATCCTGCTCTGTCACGTCATCCCCCCCACTCAGCCCAATACATCACAGACAGATTCACTCACCTCAAACTCCTGCCTTTTCTCATAAACCGGGATGATCAGTTTGTAAACATTGGAAATGAGTTCGTAACGTTCTGCCTTCCAGAGTCCGTCTGCACACTGTTCCAACAGCTCCATCAGCACATCCTGTCCAAACAGGCAAAGCACAAGTTTGTACTATAATCAAGTACCTGTTCTAGAACCAACAACAGAGAAGGATGTTCTTCACCCACTGGTGCCGTGCACGAGCTCCCCATTTAGTTGCACTCCACGACCTTTTAGCACAACTGCATTGAACTTGCTTCCACTGTCCTTTTAGGCATTCCTAATTACAACTATAACAAATCGTGCTTGCCCTGCCATTCGATAAATTCATGGCTGATCTTTCACCCTTGCACGATGTCTTTATTGGTTGGTGCACTGAGTACAAGAGTGGGAAAGTCACGTTGCAGCTGTATAGAACTTTGGTTAGGCTGCACGTGGAGCACTGTGTGCAGTTCTGGTCGCCCCATTACAGGAAGGATGTGGAGGCTCTGGAGAGGGTGCAGAAGAGGTTCACCTCTTATCTAGGTGGCTTTTAAATGTTGCTAATGTGGTCGCCTCAACCACTATTTCTGGCAGCTCATTCCAAATACGCACCACCCTTTGTGTGAAGAATCTGCCCCTGATGTCCCTTTTAAATCTCTCGCCTCTGATCTTAAACTTATGCCCTCTTGTTTTTATCATCTCCTCCCTGGGAAAAAGAGGCAAGAGGCCACCTAGATAAGTACATGGATAGGAGAGGTTCAGAGGGCTATGGGCCAAACGCGGGCAGTTGGGACTCGCTCACTGGGCAACACAGTCAGTGATGGACGAGTTGGGCTGAAGGGCCTGTTTCCGTGCTGTATGACTCTGAGTTGCACTGCTCCTAGATTGTGCTTGAAACTTTCCAATCTTTAACAGGGTGACTAAAACTAAACACAATACTCCAAGTGAGGCCTCACCAACATCTTATATAACTGTAACATAACCTCGCAACTCCTATACTCAGTGCCCTGACTGAAGGCCAGTGTAACAAACACCTTCTTCACCACCCTGTCTACCTGTGACGCCGCTTTCAGCGAACTGTGCACTTGCATCCTCGGTCCCTCTGTTCCATAATACTCCCAGGGCCCCACCATTCACTGTACAAGTCCTACCCTGGTTTGATCTCCCAAAAATGCAACACCTCACATTTATTTGGATTGAAAGCCATTTGCCAATCCTCAGCCCACATACCCAGCTGATCAAGATCCCCCTGTAATTTTTCATAGCCTTTCATAACCATGGTAGATGGAGTTCAACCTGGAAAAGTGTGAAGTGATGCATTGGAATATCGAATTTGAAGGCAGAATACAAGGTTAATGGCAGGACTCTTAGCAGTGTGGAGGAACAGAGGGATCTTGGGGTCCACATCCATAGATCCCTCAAGGTTGCCGCGCAGGTCAATAGGGTTGTTAAGAAGGCGTATGGAGTGTTGGCCTTCATTAGTCAGGGGATTGAGTTCAAGGGCCACGAGGTAATGTTGCAGCTCTATAGAACTCTGGTTAGGCCACACTTGGAGTATTGTGTTCAGTTCTGGTCACCTCATTATAGCAAGGATGTGGAAGCTTTAGAGAGGGCGCAGAAGAGACTTACCAGGATGCTGCCTGGATTGGAGACCGTGTCTTATGAGGATAGGTTGAGTGAGCTAGGACTTTTTAAAGAGGAGGAGGATGAGAGGTGACTTGATAGAGGTGTACAAGATGATAAGAAGCATTGATTGAGTGGACAGTCAGAGACTTTTTCCCAGGGCGAAAATGGCTAGCACGAGGGGACATAATTTTAAGGTGATTGGAGGAAGGTATAAGGGGGATGTCAGGGGTAAGTTTTTTTACACAGAGAGTGGTGGGTGCGTGGAACACACTGCCGGCAGAGGTGGTGGGGGCAGATACATTAGGGACATTTAAGAGACTCTTAGATATACACATGGATGATAGAAAAATGGGGTGCTATGTGGGAGGGAAGGGTTAGATAGATCTTAGAGCAGGATAAAATATCGGCACAACATTGTGGGCCGAAGGGCCTGTACTGTGCTGTAGTGTCCTATCTTCAATCTTCTACACAACCTACAGCACACCTATTTTAGTATCATCCACAAACTTACTAACCATGCCTTGTACATTCACACTCGAGGCTCTGTTTTCTTTTTGCTGGTTCAACTCGCCATTGTGCTCAACCCAGCCTTCATGGTTAATCACAGCCCTTGAAGCAGAAATTTAAACCGGCTCTTTTGAGTCCCCAGCTATCAGCCACACTTGATCAATTGATTTAAAAATAATTACTAAGAAACAGATGAACAAGCACCCATGAAACTGATGAATTTGAATCATCTGGCACAGAAACAGGCCCTTCAGCCCATCACATACATGCTGACCATCATGTACCCATCCATACTAACCCCAGTTACCAACACGTGATCCATGACCTTCGATGCCTTGGCAATTCAAATGCTTCATCTAGGTACTTCTTAAGTGTTGAGAGTAGCTACCTCCACCCCCTCAGGCAGAACGTTCCAGATTCCAAACACCCTCTGGATGAAAAATTCTGCCTCAGATCCCTTGTAAATCCCTTACCTCTTATCCTAAACCCATGCCCTCTAGTTTTAGATTCCTCTGCTATGGGGAAACGTTCCCTGCTATTTACCCAACCTGTGCCCCTCACAATTTTGTACACCTCCGTTCAGCTCTCCCTCAGCCTCCTTCGTCCTAAGGATAACAAACCCGGCCTCTCCACTTGCTCCTCAAAACTGAGACACACCACCCCAGGCAACATCCCGGGGAATCTCCCCTGCACTCTCCCCGTGGGATAAGTTTTTAAAACGTCACGCGTCTGCTGTGATCTGGGACCTGCTGCCCGTAAGGGTGTTGGAGGCAGATTTGACAGGAACTTTCAGAAAGGAGAAATTGTAAGGATGCTCATGGCAGTGGGACTGAGACAAGACGTCCCTCGTGACATAGGGTCACTGTTTTTTGTAATAACACGATCTAGCCATTATGTAATAATGGTCTTTTAGCATTTATTCCAACAATACTGTGTGAGACATCACCACTGCCAGGGAGACCAGGCAGAACTCCTTTGCTCTTCCCCGAGACCATGGCGTGGGAACTGGCAGCACCCCAGTTCAAACATCGAACCAGAGGGACAGGTCGTTGAAAGAGCAGGCACTAGTACAGTGGGCTGAATGGCCCACTTCCGAGCTGGATGTCTGTAGGATTCTAAATCTCTGTACAAGTGAATTGCCTGCCATTAATGCACAGGAAAATGAAACAGCAACAACTTGCTGGGAGACTGCCTCACCCGAAAGAGCACAGAAAATCTGCAAAGTAAGCCTTCAGTGCCATAAACATCAAAACTGCAACATAATCTGAATATAACAATCAAAATAACTGTGCTGTAAATATAAGTACCACACAATCAGTTGCTTCTGTTATAAAGACAGGCCACGTGATAAAAAGAAGTATGATAAGCAATAAAAGTGGCCACAGCAATAAATCCATAACCAGTGCAACAAAGGTTGTAAAGCCCATAATGTTTCCTGGTTTACTGTATCCTAATAATGAAAAACAAATCTGCTGGAAGTTAACTGGCTCCTGAAAAAAAGAGACAAGCATTGCAATTTTAGTGGACTCTGCCCAATACATCACGGGCACATCCCTCCCCACCATCGAAAGTATCTACATGAGGCGTTGCCTCAAGAAGGTAACATCCATCATCAAAGATCCCCACCATCCAGGCCATGCCATCTTCTCGCAGCTCCCATCGGGCAGGAGGTACAGATGCCTGAAGTCCCACACCACCAGGTTCAGGAACAGCTACTTCCCTTCAAGTATTCAGTTCTTGAACCAACCTGCACAACCCTAATCACTACCTGAGTATAGCAACACTATGACTACCTTGTGCTACAATTTTGTTTTTGTTCTTTCTTCATATTATTTGTTTAATTTATGCTTTTGCTTGTGAATACTATGTCTCCAATGCTATGTGCCTGTGATGCTGCTGCAAGTAAGTCTTTCATTGCAGCTGTGCACACATGGACTTGAACAAGCCACTACTAAAGTCTTTGCCAGAAAAAAAAAGCCTAATCTTTCCTGCTAGTTCTTGTAAACCTCACTTCTAATTCCATCCTCGATAATCTTTATTCAGACAACAGAAGATGTTTTCATTGCACCTGTACATACTTGTGTATACGACAATAAACTCGACTTGACCTCAGAGCAAAACACCCTGGTATCACTGAAAATGGCCCGACCAAATACAATCAATGGTTTATGCATGTGGAAATCTAACAGAACGAAGGACTTGGAATTTTACAATTCACTTCTCCCGAACTCAACTTTATTTTCCAAATTTCTCCGTAAGATTCAGTTCCATCAGAAGCCAATAAGCCTTATCCATTGCCGTTATTACCTGCAAAAGATGCTATTTCAACACTCACCTGCCTCCATACTCTGTGTGAAGTTGAGCCTGTCCCGCACTCTGTTGCCTGTTGACTAATTTTCCCAAACCCTGGTCCTCCATCATGGGGACACCTTTGCTCCTGACCCAGCTAGTCCAAGGTTTTAAAATTCTCACTTTCATTTTTAAATCCCTCATGGTTTCATCTCTCTCTCCCCCTCCCCCTACAGTCCTCCAAACCCTCTACATTCCTCCAGTTCTGGCCTCTTCAGCACCCCAGATTTGACCTCTCCACCACTTGTGGACCAACCCTCCACTCCCTGGGCCCCGAGCCCCGGGATTCCCTCTCTAGACCTCCCCACTTTTCTTCCAACCATCCTGACAAGCAACGCCTTTGAACAAGTTGTTCAACTCTGATGTAGCTAGGTCTGAAATTTTCATTGAAAGCATCCTATCCGGATGCATCACGGCTTGGTATGGCAACTGCTCTGCCTGAGACAGTAAGAAACTACAGAGAGTTGTGGACACAGCTCAGCACATCACGGAAACCAGCCTCCCCTCTGTGGACTCTGTCTACACTTCTCGCTGCCTCAGTAAAGCAGCCAAGATAATCAAAGACCCCACCCACCTCAGTCATTCTCTCTTCTCCCCCCTCCCATTGGGCAGAAGATACAAAAGCCTGAAAGCACATATCACCAGGCTCAAGGACAGCTTCTACTCCGCTGTTATAAGACTATTGAACAGTGCCCTAGTACGATAAGATGGAGCCTTGACCTCACAATCTACCTCATTATGGCCTTGCACCTTACTGTCCTCCTGCACTGCACTCTCTCTGTAACTGTAACACTTTATTCTGCATTCTGTTATTACTTTCCCTTGTACTACCTCAATGCACCATTGAACCAATTTACCAATCTTTCTCTTATTGTTTGTCACATCACAAGGACCCGCACTGTCAGCTGGCATTTATGTTCCATTACTGCCTACCTTATCGCATCCTTCTCCCCCTTGTATGCTTATCCAGTTTCAGGTGACAATAACAAACCAATTTGCCAATTTATCTCTGTGAAAAACTTTGAGGTGTTTTGAGTGGGTTAGGAGTTAGGACACAGCTGGCAAAGTTTAGAGAGGGTGGAACGAGGGAGGTCAGGCCAGGAGTGGACCTGATGGTTACTGGGGCACGAATGAGGGTTTTAACAGTGGTCGAGCTGGAGTGGGGGTGAAGATGTACAGGACCTCCCCAGGTTGTCAACACTCGACTTATGTACAGCCCATACACATGAACGAGTGTTTGGGAGACCAGTGGGATAGATTTGCTGGGGGCTGCAGGTATCTTCTGCCACGTGGGAACTCACTTCTCAGCAACATCATTGCACTTTGCAGAGAATGGTTGAGTTGGCCACCCTGGTTTAACTACATGTTGCGCTTGGTTTTTATTTAAATATATTGTTGATGCCTGCGTTTCTGACCTGCGAATTGCTTGGGTTATGAACAGTTCTCAGGAACGGAACCCTGGGGAGGACGTGTACGGTGTCACAGAGGTGGGGAAATGGAAGTTCTAGTGGTGGTGTGGGTACTGACTCATCTCTGGGTTAAACTGGAGCACATATCTGATTACTTCCTGTAAATCTCCATCTCCATGGTGCTGCCTTCTTCTGCCTCCAATTAAAGGTGACATTGTGTGAAAAAAAACATTTTAAAAGTTTCAGCAATGATTTATCAGACTGACACAAACAAAGTCAGCAGAAGGAGGGTGAAATGAAGCACTGTCAGCTTTGGCTTATCACAGGTTCGATAAGGATTGCCTGGTGATACAGCCATATGAATTATACAGAGTAATGTTCACAGAGTGCACGCTTCCCAAGGTAGAAACACCCGACTATATAAGACAATAGATTCCCTCCAAGCAGTCCCTCTGGTTGGGGAACAGCAGTGAGAGGCAGTTGGGAGCTTATTCTGCTAGGGTATCCTCCACACTCGAACCAGATTCCACTCACTGTCCAATGGGAAGGGCTTAACTCACATTCCCGTTCTAAGTTGCTTCTGAATAATCTTCGATCTTCCACAGCTGACTCAGGACAGCCAAAGCACATCTCGAGTGGCAATTATCAGTAATTCAAATTAACACTGCAAGCAACTATAACAAGCATCAGTTTAAATATTGATTATGATCCAATGGATGATTAACATTTGCTGCTATAACTTGGTGATAAAAGGTGAATAGTCCATTAAGGGAACGTGCATTTCTGAAATAGCTGATAATTAAATTTGCAACATCAGTGCATTCTTATCAGCCTGAAGTTTGCTTACAATGTACATTCTGCAGTTACTGATAATGTGGCAGGCTGCAATAGGAAAGATAGCACGTCTATCCGCTGTGACACTTCAGCCTCTGGAGTACTGCATGCCAGTACTGAGGCAGCGCTGCACTGTTGGAGATGAAAACTTTCGGATGCAAAGCCAACTCTCAGTTTTGAAGGGACTCAGAAGATCGCAGAGCTCGAGGCCAAAAAAGCAAGGCTCTCCCTGACTCAACATCTCCAAAACAAGGTCATTATCACGCTGCCACTTCAATTCACCATCCCATTGATGTCTGATGTCACCTCCTGCACTGTTACAACCAGGCCCAACACAAGCTTGAAGAACAACCCCTCATCTTCTCCTCCCCCTCCCCCTCCCTTCTTATTCTGGCTTCTGCCCTCTTCCTTTCCAGTCCTGACGAAGGCTCTCGACCCAAAACGTCAACTGTTTATTTCCCTCCATAGATGCTTCCTGACCTGCTGACCTCCAGCATTTTGTGTGTGTAACTCCTCATCTTTGTCTGGGCATGTTCCAGCCTTCTGGTTTCAACACCGAATTCTCCAGCTCTTTGTTTCTATCTGTCTCAGAATTGGCCACTTGTCTTCATGTTGGCTCAGTTTTTCTTATTCTATTTGTAGGTTGTCCCCTGGGCATGTCCCACAGCCTCACTACCTACAACACATTACATAGTGAAAGAAGCTAATGTGCTGCTAACTGCCCTCATGAATCCATTTGGACTCATCCTATCACAGACATTCCCATTATACCATGCACCCCTCCCCCACCTTCTCTCCTGCTGAAGACCAGCCTGTAATTCTCTCCCTCCCAGTTCTGAGGAAGGGTCCTGGACCAGAAACGTCAACAGTTTCTCCCTCTATAGATGCTGCCTGACCCGCTGACCACATTCTTTTTCTCCAGCACCTCCAGTTTTGTTCTGACTGTCTGTCATTCTCAAACTGCTGTTTGTGGGATCTTGCTGTGCATGGGTGGGACTGCCGGGTTCCCTACGTTACAACAGTGGCCACATTTCAAAGGGTCCTACACTGACCATAAAGCACTTCAGGACACAGAGGTTATGAAGGATATGGTAGAAATACAAAACGTTTCCCTCATGGAACTATTATCCTGAAACACAAATTTATTTCTAGGAAGACTGAAGCTGGAAGATATCTTCACAAAACTCTTGATGTCCTTGACATATTTTATCATAGTGTTATGCACCCCAAAATAGAATATCACATCCAACTATTAAGAAAGTTATATCGACCCATCAAAGCAGACAGTCCGTCAATGGTTCAACAAACACAGACACAGACACAGACACAGACACACACAGTACTGATCAGAAGGAAATGCCTTAGCAGAGTAGAAACACTGAAGTAAGAACTGTGATACAGGAAGAAGGCATTAACAGTGGCAGGTTGTGATCATGTCCAGGTCAACTCACCTCATTATAGTGGACATCTTGCATTCCTAAATCTTCCATCATTGCTGCTTCCTCATCGATGTTGGGTGTTATCACCTTAAATGCTGAGCAACCTTGCTTAAATATACCTGGAGAAAGGGGAAAAGTAACATGAGAGTGCATCTACCTCAATGATCTGTCCGTGTGTCATTTCCAACAGCCATTTCATAGAACACTACAGCAAACAGGCCAGTCGGCCCTTCTAGTCTGTGCCGAAACTTTATTCCGCTAGTCCCATTGACCTGCACCCAGTCCATAACCCTCCAGACCTCTCTCATCTAGGTATCTATCCAATTTATTCTTAAAACTTAAGAGTGAGCTTGCATTTACGACGTCAGATGGCAGCTCGTTCCACACTCCCACCACTCTCTGAATAAAGAAGATCCCCCTAATGTTCCCCCTAAACCTTTCCCCTTTCACCCTAAAGACATGTCTTCTCATGCTTATTTCTCCTAATCTAAGTGGAAGAGCCTACTCGTATTTACTCTGTCTATACCCCTCCAAAGGGTGCTTTGAACATTGCAGAGTTCCCCAAAGAACACCATTGGAGCAATGTCAAACAGAACTTGGGCTGTGGTTTCACCAAGAGCTTTGTGGGTCAGTGAGTACAGAGGTGAGATGACAGCGAGGGTCAGACATGGGCGGCTGAGTTTTAGATCCCTCAACACCTGGACACTTGATGATCTTGCTCAATGTGCCATCTGCCCTCGTAGATGACTATCACTTTCCTCTCTCCGTGCATATATCCAGCTTCCCTTCAAACCCATCTCTGCTCTCCACCTCACCCACTCCCAATGGGAATGAATTTCACACTCTGGGGAAGGGAAGTTCTCCTGAATTTTCTAAAATTATGGTCCATAGTTCTGATTCCCCAACAAATGGAACTTGTTTCTTTACATCATTCCCTCCAAACCCCTTGGATGTACGAAGGTCCTCCATCAGGGAACTCCTTCAGAAGAAAACAGTCCCAGCAACTTCAGCAGTTCCTGACAGTTTCTCAGCCGGGATCAAGTGACGATTCATTTTGACATCATTTTAAGTGGTTATGGAATGTAAACTGACATGTCCATTGGAGTAAGAGCAAGTCAACACAGACAAACTGAAGGTATACACACAAGGATCTCTTTTATCCAAACTATTGCTTGAAGTTGGTTAAAAATGGAATAAATACTAAAGAGGGGAAACAGCTTTTGGGGGAAAGTTAAAGTAGGAAAGCGGCATGGAGAGGCTTTAGATGGGAGTCTCAGAACGTGGGGCCCAGGCAGTTGAAGGCATGGCTGGTGTGGTGGTGAACGAACTGGGGATTATTAAGGGGCCTGAGTAGGGGGAATATAGAGATCCGGGAGGGTTGTGGGGTTGGAGGGAATTACAAAGACTGGGAGGAGGGAGGTTGGGGAGGTATTCGAAAACCAGGATGGGAATCTTACACTAAAGGTCCTGTTGTACAAGGAGTTGGGAGAACAAGTAATAGAGGCAGTGGGTGAATGGGTTTCAGCAATAGCAAAACAAGGGAACTCAACTATGATTTGTAGATTTTGTGAGCGTTCCCAGAAAAGACCTTTATGATACATTTTTTCACAGCATAGAAGGAAGCCACTTGGCCCATTGAGAATATACTGGCATCAGCACATTTCCAACAGTCCTATTCCCCACATTATCCTGCAACCCATTCTCCCTCATTGACTCCCCCCAATTCTCCTGCTCCCCACCTACACCACGGGGTAATTTACAGCAGTCAATCAACTTACCAGCACATCTTTGTGATATGGGAGGAAACAGAGGAAACCCAGGCATTCAAGGGAGAATGTGCAAACTCCACCCAGACAGCACCCGAGGTCAGGATTGAACCCGGGTCACTGCAGTTGAGGTAGCAGCTCTACTTTTGGAATATCTTAAGGATGCAGGAAATGATATAAGAACAAGAGATCATGCAGTCCCTTGAGCCTATTCTGTTAGCCAATCAGAGCGTGGTAGACACACAGCTCGGTTGCATTTACCCATGTTTGCTTCCCAGCTCATTATGCAAAACAAACTATCAACCTTGACCTTGGAAATTGCAATTAATCTGTTGTACCCACATCCTTTGGAGGCAGCTAGAGAGAAAAAAACTTGCCAAATTCTCTCTGAATTGACCAAGGTAATAAAAAGCTATCTTTCTTCCCCACTGGTAAATTGGACAATGGTCATGGAACAAAATAAATCATCGGATACAACTGTCAGGTTGAGAGGAAATCAGATGAAATGAACTCATGACCTCTAGTGGTTGCTATGTTTCTTTGGTGAACATTTGAAAAGCAAAACACTATTGCTTGGTGGCTAGAAGTTAATTTAAAATCAAAACATTAGAGCTGTACATATTAATTTTTTCCAATATTTCCAATTTTTCAAAGGAAAGTTTCATGCATTGCACGTTTTGGAAAGAGTAAGGGCACGACTGTCAGAGATGAGTGTTTCCATCTTCGGGGTTACTGAACTTCTCTCTGGAGAGTTTGAAGCCCTCCATCAGGACACCTCTTTGACCTCCTAAACAATCCAACATCAACCAGATTCAATGAAGTTTTGCAACAACATGATTCTGAAGCAGACCATATTTGCTATGCTGTGATTTGCTGAATTGCAAATGGAAATAAGATTAGATTTATTTAATCAAACCTATAGGATTTGGGAGCCAATAATGTTTCTGCTCATGGCTGAAGTGAATGGGGTGTTCACATGTTGGATTTCTGTCAAGTTTCAAACAATAAATTAACTCCAGTATCAGGAACAACTTTGACCTCAGCTTCAGCTGCCCTCAACACAGGCATTACAACTGAAGATTAGAGAAGAGCACCTGAATGCTCGGACAACCAGCAGTATCTGGGCAACACTCTCTCCTCCAAGTTACAAGGTGATGGGTACAAGTTTCACTTCAGTAACTCAAGCACAGAAACCTAGGCTGAGCCTCAGTAGCACTCCTGAGGGAGTGCTGCACTGCTGCAGGTGACACCTTTTTGGGGAGATATTAAACCAATGACACTTCTACTCATTCAAGTGTATGTAAAGGATCTGATTTGGAAGCAAAGCAGTGGAGTTCTCCACAGTGATCGGAAGTCAATACTTATCCCTCACCCTGCATTAACAAACCAGGTTATTTAGTCAGCACCTTGAATATTGTGGAATCTTGCTGGCTGAAGACAAGTTGTTGGGTTTCCTTCATTACTGCCTCAGTAAAGCAGCCAACATAATCAAGGACCTCTCCCACCCTGGACATTCTCTCTTCTCCCCCTTCCCATCAGGCAGAAGATATAAAAGCTTGAGAACACATACCATTAGGCTTGAGGACGGCTTCTAAACTTCTTTTCCTTGCTTCTAAGTTCTTCCACAGCCTCTCCCGACTCTACCCCGCTCTGCAATCTCCTCTGGCCCCACAACCCCCTGAGATCTCACCTTCTCCATTTTTGGTTAATTGATCATCCCAAAATTTAATCATAGAATCACAGAACAGTACAGCACAATACAGGCCCTTCGGCCCACAATGTTGTGCCGACCTTTAAACCTCGACTAAGTCTATCTCACCCCTTCCTCCCACATATCCCTCTATTTTAGATTCCTCCATATGCCTATCTAGCAATGTCTTGAATTTGACCAATGTACCTGCCTCCACCACCGCCCCAGGTAGTGCATTCCATGCCCCAACCACTCTCTGGGTAAAAAACCTTCCTCTGATATCTCCCTTGAACTTCCCATCCATTACCCTAAGGCCATGCCCCCTTGTATTGAGCATTGGTGCCCTGGGAAAGAGGCACTGGCTGTCCACTCTATCTATTCCTCTTAATATTTTGTACACCTCTATCATGTCTCCTCTCATCCTCCTTCTCGCCAAAGAGTAAAGCCCTTGCTCCCTTAGTCTCTCCTCATAATGCATACTCTCTAAACCAGGCAGCATCCTGGTAAATCTCCTCTGCACCCTTTCCAATGCTTCCACAATCTCTCCTCTACCGGCAGCCGTGGCTTCAGCTGCTGAGCTCCTGGGCTTGGGAATTTCCCTTCTGAATCTCTATGTTCTTCTCCTTAAACCCCACCTTCCAGCTGCAGCAATGTTTCACATGATAACTTCATCCAGTATTGTGCACTGTGCTCAGTGCTCACAATGTTGTCTCCTCAGCAATGGAGAAACCAACACAGATTGGTTGACTGCTTTGCAGAACATATCCCTTCAGTTCACAGGGGTGAACTCAAGCTTCCAGTTGCCTGTTTCTTTAATACTCCTTCCCATTCTTATTCTGACCTCACACTGTTCCAACAAAGTCCAACATAAGCTCAAACACCTGTCAGTGGACAACTTACAGACCTTACACACTGCATTCAACAATTTCAAACAGGTAGCCTTTGTTTGCTTCAGAGCCGGCCAGTTCTGATGAAAGATCATCAGCCTATCTGTTGAAGTACTGGTTGCATCATGGTCTGGGACGACAATTCGAATGTGCGGGAACGTAAGAAATTGCAGAAAGTAGTGGCCTCTGCCCAATACATCACGGGCACATCCCTCCCCACCATCAATCGTATCTACAGGAGGCGCTGCCTCAAGAAGGCAACATCTATTATCAAAGATCCCCACCATCCGGGCCGTGTCATCTTCTTGCAGCTCCCATCAGGCAGGAGGTACAGAAGCCTTAAGTCCCACACCACCAGGTTCAAGAACAGTTACTTCCCTTCAACCATTCAGTTCTTGAACCAACTGACACAATCCTAATCACTACAGTTTAGCAACACTATGACCACTTTGCACTAAAATGGACTTTATTTTTTTTTATTGTTCAATGTGTTCTTTCTTTTAAAAATTGTGTATAATTTATATTTAATTTTGTTTTTCTTGTGAATAGTGCTTCTATGATGCGATGTGCTTGTGATGTTGCTGCAAGTAAGTTTTTCATTGCACCTGTACACACATGTACTTGTGCATGTGACAATAAACTAGACTTTGAGTAGTGGACTCAGCCCAATACATCATGGGGACATCCCTCCCACCATCAGAAGTATCTACAGGAGGCGCTGCCTCAAGAAGGCAACCTCCGTCATCAAAGATCCCCACCATCCGGGCCATGCCATCTTCTCACAGCTACCATCGGGCAGGAGGTACAGAAGCCTTAAGTCTCACACCACCAGGTTCAGGAACAGCTACTTCCCTTCAACCATTCAGTTCTTGAACCAACTTGCACAATCCTAATCATTACCTCAGTATAGCAACACTATGACCACTCTGATCACTTTGCACTTAAATGGACTTTGTTTTGTTTTGTTCTAATTGTGTTCTTTCTTACAAAAATTGCATATGATGTATGGTTAATATGTTTCCCTTGTGAATGCTGCTTATCTGACGCTATGTGCCTGTGATGCTGCTACAAGTCAGTTTTTCATTGCACCTGTGCACACATGTTCTTGTGCACATGACAATAAACTTGACTTTGATCTCTCAGCTGCTTGACCTGCTGAGTATGTCCAGCCTTGTTTGCCTATCTCTCTTGGTCACCCGCCTTGGTATCTCCCTATGTGCTATCTACTTTGGAAGCACACCTTTGGATGTTTTACATCACAGGTGTTGAGTTGCCATAAGCTGATGTCACTTTCCCCAGAGGTGCTGCAGTTACCAATGATCCTGCTTCCTGAAGCCCCAGGTAAAGGATATATCATACCTTAACGTTAACTGTTACTAACGCTGCTGCCTGGACAATAAAAGAAAAATCTAACAAAACACTGCAACCATGGAAACAAAAGCGTTGAATTTCCTGCTGCAAAATGTCCCTCCCAGACTTTGCCCCATTGTTCCCCACACAAGGGCACACAGCACAGTAGCAAACTCAGCCTAGAACATCCATGCTAGCAATCCACACTGTTGCATCTCCCCGTGCTCTGTCCATGGTGTGGTGGCTTAGAGAACATCAGGTGCTTGCCCAGGTACATTTTAATTGTGGGAGGGTTTTCTGTCCCACCACTTCAGGCTGCGAGTTCCAGACCCCATCACATGCTGGGTCACAAGTGTTCCTTCAAATCTTCTTCCTCCATTTGCCAACTTCCTTAAATCCAAGCAAATGAGTTGTTGGCGTCTCTGCTGAGGGAAGCAGGTTCTTCCTGTTAACCCCAGTTAGACCCCTCAACACTTTACACATGCCGTCTTCCATTAGAGAAACAAACGACTACAGATACTGGAATCTAGATGAAAAACACGATGATGCTGGAGGAACTCAGCAGGCCAGGCAGCATCCGTGGAGAAAAGCAGGTGGTCAACGTTTCGGGTCAGGACCCTTCTTCAGGACTGAAGATAGGAAAAGGGGAAGCCCAATATATAGGAGGGAAAAGCAGAGCAGTGATAGGTGGACAAATGAGGGGAGGCGGGGTGGGCACAGGGTGGTGATAGGTAGACGCAGGTAAGAGTTAGTGATAGGCAGGTGCGGGGGAGGCGGGCAGAGCAGATCCACCGGGGGATGGGTCAAAGGTAAGGAGGAAACAAGGGTAGAGAAAAGAGGGATAGGGTCTTCCATTGGTGATTCTCAAAGGGGTGCTCACTGCTGAAATTATTTTGCTGCTTGGTGAGAAGCACAATTGACTTGCCGGCGTAGGTTGCTTCAAGCATGTGGAATGTGTGTAATTAACTCCCTCCCTGACTCCTTGCAAAATTGATAGGGAGGGAATGATTCATGTTCAAATGAGGACACAAGCCCTCTTATGCGCATATGGCTGGTACTTCGAAAGGTACATTGATAGATGCCTTTAAGAGCCACATGGGTTGAGCAGTGCAGTGGTTACATCACTGGGCTCGCAGCTACGATTCTGGACCATTGATCCAGAGGTACGAGTCCGAATCACACGATGGTGGCCGGGGAATTTAAATTCAAACAAGTAAAAACAAATCAGGCATCGAGAAAGTAAAAACTTAGTGTGAGCATGAAAGTACTGCGTTGTTGTAAAAGCACACCTGCCTTACTGATTCCAAATCAGTGGTCCTGACCCAGTTGGGGCATTGGCATGAATCCAGGCTCACCGATATCATGGAATCATACAGCATGGACCTTCCAGCCGACTGTCTGGTACACACCTACACCGATCCCATTTTACTCTCCCCACACTCCCATCAACCACCATCCTCCCCCCCAGCCCCCCGCCCAAGATTCTACCACCCACCCACACACTTGAGGCAATTTACAGCGGTCAATAAATCCACCGACCTGCACGCTTTTGGGATGTGGGAGGAAACCGGAGCACCCGGGGGGAAACCCACGCGGTCAGAGGGAGAACGTGCAAACTCCAAACTCCACACACACACACACACACACACACACACACACACACACACACACACACACACACACACACACACACACACACACACACACACACACACACACACACACACACACACACACACACACACACACACACACACCACCCGAGGTCAGGATCGAACCCGGGTCTCTGGAGCTGTGAGGCAGCAGGTCTACTAGCTGACTCCTCAATTCAGCTCAGGATGGGCAATAAATTCTGCCTTTGAGAGAAAAATTCACATCCTGCAAATGAATAAATAGGAGAAGTGGAGCTGTGCAAGGATCTGTGCTAACTACCATTTATTACACATCACCAAAGTGGTTGTTTTATTCATCACATTGCTAGTCATGGGAGCTTACTGTTCAGGCACCCTCCAGCCTTCATCTTCCCCCTCATCTACCCCACCCGGATCCACCTGCCTGTTTATCTCCGTCTTTGTCTGCTTCCACCTATTACCCACCTGCCTCTGCCTCCCAACTCCACCCGCACCCCCCCAGCACCAGCCCATCATCCTTCACCCCTCCTCAGTCCACCAATCACCTTCCGGCCCCCGTCTCACCCCTGCCCCTCTCCTCTTTATTCCAGCTACACCCCCCTCAATCCCGATGCAGGGTCTCGACCCGAAATGCTGACAATTCCTTTCCATCCGCAGATGCTGCTCGACCTGCTGAGTTCCTCCAGTAGTTTGTTCCTTGCTGTTGGTAACAAGTTGGTACTTTCTGCAGGTAACACTGACCAAAGTGAATATCACCAACAGCCTGTCCTGGTCCAATCACATAGATGCCACGGCCAAGAAAGCTCACCAGCACCTCTACTTCCTCAGGAGGCTAAAGAAATTCAGCTTGTCCCCTTTGACTCTCACCAACTTTTACTGATGCACCATAGAAGGCATCCTATCTGGATGTATTATGGCTTGGTACGGCAACTGCTCTGCCCAGGACCGCAAGAAGCTGCAGAGAGTTGTGGACACAGCCCAGCGCATCATGGACACCAGCCTCCCCCCCCTTGGACTCTGTCTTTACCTCTCGCTGCCTTGGTGAAGCAGCCAGCATAATCAAAGACCCCACGCACCTGGGACATTCTCTCTTCTCTCCTCTCCCATCAGGTAGAAGGTACAGGAGCCTGAGGGCACGTACCACTAGGACAGCTTCTACTCCACTGTGATAAGACTATTGAATGGTTCCCTTATATGATGAGATGGACTATGACCTCATGATCTACCTTTTTGTGACCTTGCACCCTATTGCACTGCACTTTCTCTGTAGCTGTGACACTTTACCCTGTACTACCTCAATGCACTCTGTACTAACCCAATGTAATTGCACTGTGTAATGAATTGACCTGTACGATCGGTGTACAAGACAAGTTTTTCACTGTATCTTGGTACAAGTGACAATAATAAACCAATACCAATAAAGGCAATAAAGTGTTTTCAGTGTTCCGAGGCAGTGAGAGATACAACAGAAATGGCAGCCTCTCTTTCTTTCAATAAGGCTGCAACATCCCCGTCCCTAAAACCAATGGCCCAGGGTATTTCAGGAGAATCAAGGTGGTCACCTTACCTTTCCTTCTGAGGTATTCAGCCACCAGAGCTGCTACATGGACATAGCACATGGCTGCCTGAAACCGAGACAAAAAGACAGCAACCAACAGTCAGCAACTGAGACAAAGTTTTAAAAAAGAAGCCAGAGCTGAAAGTAAGTTGGTAGAGGCCAAAAGAAGGTTTAAGTGATGCTTTCTCTGCGATATGACTGTACCCATGAGAAATTTAAGTAACTGTCACCAAGCAGCAGAAAGAATAACTAAAAATAGTTCCTGATGTCTCAGGAAGGCAACCTCCATCACTGGGGACCCCACCATCCAGGCCGTGCCCTCTTCTCGATGCTGTCATCAGACAGGAGGTACAGGAGCATGAAGACCCACACCTCAAGGTTCAACAACAGCTTCTTCCCCACTGCCCTCAGGTTCTTGAACCCACCTGAAAAACCCCAACACCACCTCGGACTAGATTTCTTTTTCTCTCTTCTTGAGAGAAGACTTGCACTGGTGCCTTTATGTTTATTTTGTTGTGTAATGAATGTTAATTTAAGCTTATGTTATGTCTGTAATGTACTGTGCTGCTGCTGCAGAATGCTAATTTTCATGGCATTTATACCCTGGGTATGTATGCCCATGACAATAAACTTAGTGTTAAAAATATTTGATATTCTAATGTCCTTGCCCTTGCTTCTAAATTTCATTGTTTGGTAACTTCTGAGGCAAGTTGGTTCTAGTTCCCAAACAGTAATCAAACCAAGTTATATAACACCAACAACGCCTTGGTGGGTTGCACAACTCATTTATGTCAGGGGGCGTGCGTTCAAATCTCATTCCAGATTCCAGCTCCTCACAGCAGTACTGTGGGAGTGCTGAACTGTCACCGGGGTTGCCTTTAGGATGAGATGTTGAACTGAGGTCCCATCTGAATGTAAAAGATTCTATGGCAAGAACAGGGGTCGATCAACATCACAAAGGCAAATTCTACGGAGAGATACAGCATGGAAACAAGTCCTTCAGCCCTCCGAGAACCACCCATTTACACTAATCCTACGTTAATCCCACCGTCTGTGGGAGCTTGTTGCTCACAAATCGGCTGCCACATTTCCTAAACTTTATTTAGTGAAGACGCCCAGGATGCCTTGATGTCAGGAAAGGTGTTACAGAAATGCAAGTCACTTTCAGAAAGGGGGTAACAATTCTGGTTAAATTACCTCAGAGAGGTCCCCGTTTTTGACGTGGATTTTTGCCATGCTGTCCAGCCAGGTTTTCCTCAGCTCGGGAGTGCTGGCGTAGGACTTTGCCAGACTGTACTGAAGATCCACCAGCATTTCCGGATCGTTTTCATGCTCCTTCATTTGAGCTGTGGCCATCAGCACCGTGCGAATGCGTTTGGTTAGGTCTTTGACTTCAGAAGGGAATCCTGTGGACTGCAACCGTGGCAACGAATGGTTACCCACAAGGTCATTCAACCTATCTAGGACCTCTGGAGAGAAAATGATTCAGGGCATTCCCCCCAACTTTCCTCACTGGTCTTTGTATTATTTACCACACCCCCCCCCCACCCTGCCAAGTGCCCATCCAATTCCCTTTTGAAAGCCCCAACTGATTCTTTTTCCACCTCCCTTAAGAGGTTCCAGATCTTAGCTAATTCCTGTGCAAAAAACGTTCTCCAAAAACTGTCATTCACTTTGGTTCTGTGCTCCGGTCCCTAAAGATTCAGCTTCACTCTACAGACTCTGCCTAAACCCACCCTGATCGCATCCGTAACATCTCCTCTCAAACCCCCTTGCTTCAAGAACAACCATCCTCAGCTTCTCCCGTGCAATGTTGGAGCCTGAAGTCCCTCAGTCCTGGAAACATTCTTGTAAATCTCCTTTGCACATTCTCTGGGATCGTTACATCCTGCCCAAAGCGTGCTGGTCAGAACTAGGCGTAATAATCTAGTTACGGCTCAACCATAAAAATTCAGCCTACTCTTAATGTTACCAAGATCTAGGTCATTACAGGAACACCCACCACACTTTGCCCCGCATATTGGAGGTCCTATTTTTCCCCAAAAGGAGTCTGTTACAAAGTGAATCCCAACAGATTCTAAAGAAGGGAATCTTGGGTTGTGAAGAAAAATGGACGTGACTGCAGATTTTGGACATTTCCAATTGCAGTGCAGAGGAGATTTAGTTGAATGGTTCCAAGAAGAGGGTCTCTGACCCAAGAGACTCTCTCTGGCTTGGGGCTGGTCTGTACTGCCTGGTTCTCCCCATCTTTCTATCCAGTGTTTCTGCCACCTCTTCTCTCTCTCTCCCTCAGGCATTCCCTCCATTCTCTCTCTCTCTCTTGCTGTCATTCACCTGTATTTCCATCTCTCCATCTGACCTGACCTTTATCTCTTCCCCCAGTTCCCCCCTCACTCTTCTCCAAATGAGATGAATCACTTTGGGGGCACTCAGAAGGCCTGGATATATACAGTCAATGGTAGGGGCCAATGGGAGAATTGAGAAACAGAGGGAGCTTTGTATGCAAGCCCAAGGACTCCTGGAGGTGGCAGCACAGGCAGACAAGGTGGTGAAAAAAGGCACACAAGATCCTTCATTAGCCAGGGTATAAAATGTAAGAGCAGGGCAGTGATGGCACAACTTCACAAAACCTTGGTTAGGCCTCAGCCGGAGCCCTGGTCACCACACGACAGGAGAAGGTGCAGAGGACATTCACCAGGGTGTTGCCTGGGAGGGAATGTTTCATTCCTGAGGGAAGACTGGATCTGCTGGGTTTGCAGTGGAGGAGGCTGGGGGGGTGGACACATATACAAAATAATGAGGGGCATGGATAGGGTAGATAAAAAAAAAGTTCCCCTGGCAGAGGTGTCTGAACTGGAGGACATAGGTTTAAGATGAGGGGTGGGAGATTTTAGAGATGTTTTTAACCAGGGAGTGGTTGGAATCTGGAACACGCTGCCTGAGGGGATGGTGGAGGCAGAGACTCTCACAGCATTTATTTACACGAGCACTTGAAACACCAAGGCACAGATGGCCAGGGGCGAGAAACCTGGATGAGTACAGATAGGCTTTAAGGCTGGCATGTTCAGCTGAGGTGCATGGCCCAGGTCTGTAGCCCAGGACTCTCTCTTGGTGGCCTCACCTCTGCCTCTCCCTCATGAGTCTGTCTTGTATTTGATTCTGTTGTGACGTAAAATGAAAAAAATGGGTTTGTAAAAAAAATCAGCAAGTACTACACTTTCTCAATTGCTTCCCAGTTCATACTCCTTGACCAAACGACACTTACATAGGCCAATCATCTCAACCAATGCAAATGAACAAGCATCTGAACAGCAGCAAGCTCAGGAAAATATTTACTTCTTTGTTTCACGTACAGTAAACTCTCGTTTATCCAGTATTTGTGCATCCGGTAAAAATTTGTTTTTAGGAAAATAAGCTCAAACAGTGAATTTTATTTCAAGTGTTATGCAAAGTAAGTGTGTAAAGATATTTTAAGTTTATTCATTTTTGTACATAAGGGTAGTGCAGTTGGAGGCTGATTAGCAGCAACATGTTTCCCTGGAAGTTATGTTTCTATGTTTCTAACATCCTCTTTGAAGATTTGACACTTCATGTGACTGAGGATAATCATGTAATTTTGCTGTATTTTACATTAATAGAATATTGAGAAACTTTTAAAATATAGAAATGCAATGTAAAACATTGGGAAGTGAATGACATAGTTCACCAATTTATTTAAAGGTTTATGCATAGAATACTTGTGTGACGGGCAGTAATGCTTTTACTGAGCAACTCTCATGTAGTCAACACCCTCCCATTCCCCATGGACACCAGACAGCCGAGAGTATACCGTCCACAGAATGAATCAACTCGTGAGGGAATAAATATTTACTCAGCAAATATCCTTGGTGAAAGCCAACTGCCTATTTCTGACACTAACAGCAGACTCCAATTGAATTCAGCACCCTAGATTGGTCCACCAGTCACCTCTGGCCCGTCTCACCACTCCCCCTCTCCTCTTTATACCGGCCATCTCCCCTCTCAGTTCTGATGCAGGGTTTCGACCCAAAACATCAACAATTCCTTCTCCCCCCCCCCCCACCCCCCCCAAAGATGCTGCTCGACCTGCTGAGTTCCTCCATCGGATTGTGTGTTGCTCCAGATTCCACCCTCTGCTGTCTCCGGTGTCTCCACCCTAGTTTATTTTGGTGGTTTGGGGGGGGGGGGGGGGGTGAAATGGCAGAGAAAGGTGGGGGTGCAGCTGGGGTGGTGTTGAAAACAAAACCAGCCTCTGCTGTTGTTCAGATCGTCTCTGGTGAGGGATTTGTTGTGAGCAACAGGTGTCGAGCAGGTAACGAGGAGCACGGGGTGGATCTGGGCTCGAGCTGAGGCACAAGATTAATGAATAGTGAGCTAAATAAAGAAAGATACGTGCAGGCAATGGCATATTACAATGGTGTGTATCTATATAGTGCCTGTAACTGGAGTAAAACTTCCCAAGGGATTCACAGAAATATTATCAGACATTGAGCAACGTGATAGAAGTATAAGTTGGTAATTAATTGGTAACTGGTTTATTATTGTCACAAGTACTGAGGTACAGTGAAAAACTTAGTTTTGCATGCGACCCATACAAATCATTTCATCACATCAATACATTGAGGTGGTACAATGAAAAAGCAATAACAGAATGCAGAATAAAGCGTTACAGTTACAGAGAAAATGCAGTGCAGGCAGGCAATAAGGTGCAAGGCCACGATGAGGTGGATTGTGAGGTCAAGCGTCCAGCTTATTGTATAAGGGGTCCGTTCAATAGTATAAAGTTATAAGCAGCATCGAAAGGGTAGATAGTCAGAGCCTTTTCCGCAGGGTGGAAATGTCAAATACCAGAGGGTATAGGTTTAAGGTGAGAGGGGGAAAGTTTAAACGAGCAACACACAATCTGGAGGAACTCAGTGGGTTGAGCAGCATCGGTGGGGGGGGAGAGGAAATGTCGACGTTTTGGGTCGAAACCTTGCATCAGGAAAGCTTAAAAGGAGGTTTATGTGGCAAGTTTTATTTTTAAACACAAGGAATGGTGGGTGCCTGGAATGTACTGCTGGGGGAAGTGGTGGAAGCAGATACAAGAGGCATTTAAGAGGCATTTAGACAGGCAGGGAATGGAGGGATATAGACCATGTGCAGGCAGGTGGGATTTTAGTTTGGCATCATGGCCAGCACAGACATCATGGGTCAGAGGACCTGTTCCTTTGCTGTACTGTTCTAAGTTCTACGAGGACATATTAAGAAAGGCGACCAAAAGCTCATTCATGGAGGGAGGTTCTAAGGATCTTCTCGGAAGAGGAGAGGGAGTGGGGAATTCAGTGAGTGGATGCCAGAGCTCGGGGCTCAGGCAGCTGAACGTATGGCTGTCAGTGGGGAAGTGCTGAAAACTGGGATTCACGAGAGGCCAGCACTAGAGGGCAGAGATCTTGGTAGGTTGGAGGAGAAAACAGAGGGAAGAGATTGCAGATCGAGTGGAGATCCAAGGGTGAGCATTCTGAAATTGAGGATTTGTAAAGCGTGAGCCAGGGTACGGTGGAGAGCATTCTGACTGGTCGCATCATAGCCTGGTATGGAGGCTCCAATGTGCAGGATCGCAAGGGGCTGCAGAGGGTTGTAGACTCAGCCAGCTCCATCACGGGCACAACCCTCCCCACCGTCGAGGACATCTTCAAGAGGCGGTGCCTCAAGAAGGTGGCATCCATCATTAAGGACTCTCACCATCCCAGACATGCCCCCTTCTCATTACTACCATCGGGGAGGAGGTACAGGAGCCTCAGACCCACACTCAATGATTCAGAAACAGCTCCTTCCCTTCCTCCATCAGATTTCTGAACAGTCCATGAACCCATGAACACTACCTTGTTATTCCTTTTTTTGCATTCTTCATTTACTTTTGTGACTTATAGTCATTTTATGTCTTTGCACTGTACTGTTGCCGCAAAACAACAAACTTCACGTCATACGTCAGTGATAAATTAATCTGATTCTGAAGGTCAGCGAGTGATGGGGGGGAGCAGACCCCGTGACAGTTTGGACTGCCAGCAGGGATTGGAATGAACTCAAGGTAATGGAGAGCAGAAGGAGGGAGGTGAGCCAGGAGTGAGTCCAGTCCACAGGCAACAAAGGATGGACAGGGAATTCTGTCAGGGGACGAGTGGGGTCGGGAGAATGGAAGTGATGATGACACAAACACTAAAGCTGGAGTCTGGGGAACAACAGCCACATGACACAAGGGCATCGATCACAGATGCAATAATTATACAACGATAACTGACTCACCTTTACAGCTCTATCACTATTGGCACAGTTGTTAATAATGGCCAACGACTGCTGGAATCTCGTTCCTCCTATTCCAATCACATCAGCTATCAACTGGCTGACTGCGATGATCACCTGCAGAACGAAACCCCATCAGTTAGATTCTAAACAAAACACTTGCCCATATCCGTACAACATTAAACTTACAGCAAGAAACAAGCCAGTCGCTATTTGATCCCTGTTGGTAATTATGCTCCATTGGAATTTCCTCCTTCACCTGTTCCTCTCAACCCTACCAACAGAAGTGGTGCTTCTGATGTCATGAAGCCAGTAATTATCCCTCTCCTAGCATTGCCAAAAAGAGATTCGGTCAATATTACACTGCTGTTTCAGGGAGCTTAGTACATATCAGCACAGTGATGTGTTTTCTACACAGCAACTGTGACAACCTTTTGTTGGTTGTAAAGCACAGGATGTCCTCAGATTGTAAAGTACAACCTGGTAAAGCCAGTCTATGTCCTTCCTGCTCCAAGTGCAGGAAGCTCCCTGTTCCAGCTGTCTTTCCAAAACTTACATTCCCTCAACTTTCAATCCTGTCAGAAGGAATGTGTCTAATCTATCACCCTTTCCTTGTCCGTGTAACTTACCCCCTGCACCAGCCAAACTCACAAAAGTGCCATTTTCTGCTTGTGGAAACGAACAGGTTTAAAGATTCAGTAAGCACAGACCTCCCAAAATCTTTTACTTTCTCCTCCATAAATCCAAGAAGGTAGAACCTCATCCTTCATCACTCACACCAGACGGGTCTGATGTAACAGGAGCTGTACCTTGTACCCTCTTTTCAAAACTCAGTTCCATTCAAGTCTGTTCTATACAACACCTTCAGGGCAAGAGGCCAAGGATGAAATTCTACTCCCAGGTCTTTGTAGCTCAGTAGGTGGTAGGGAACAGGGTTCATAAAACATCAAGCAGCCAATACGAACAGAAACTCTTCCTGATCAGAATATACAATGAGTGCAACCTCGCCCATTTTATTCACCTTCCAACATCCATCGTTAAGGACCCCCACCATTGGGGCTACGCCCTCTTCTCGATGCCGCCATCAGGCAGGAGACTGAAGACCCACACCTCAAGGTCCAACAACAGCTTCTCCCCCACTGCCGTCAGGTTCTTGAACCCACCTGAAAAGCCCTAATTTCGGGCTATATTTCCCTCAACTTGCACTAATGTCATTATGTTTATTTTGTAGTGCAAGTTATAATTAATGTTAATGTAAGTTTATGTAATTTGTCATGTTTGTAATGCGCTGTGCTGCTGCTGCAAATAGCTACTTTTCATGGCATTTATACCCCGGGTATGTATGCCCATGACAATAAATTTGAATTTGAAACTTGAACTTGAACCTTAATTCACAGTATCCACACCAGATGGTTATTTGCATTGCCAAGTTCAAATGATTCAGCTGTTCAAATTGTTCAGTGGAAAAGAACTTTTGGAAAAATCAACTTGCAGAAAAATCTAAGCACTTTAATGAATTTAAACTATGCAAGAACTGGAGAGCAAGCTGATCTAAAATGTGTTAGCTAAAATATGTGGAAACTAACTTTTCTTCCTTTTCCAAATGAGGTTTACTCAGTGATTACAGCATCACATTCCTATAATACTACAGTATTCCAAGATTCACACTAGTTACAATCAACAGCTTCAAATTACAACACAGTCATCTCTAATCAGAATGCACTTGAACCCCTGTGGTGCCCACCAGTCCTGGAAAGCCCCTATTGTACCCATGGATACTGCGTGCTCCTTCTCCAGGGACACACGGGTTGCTCCTTCCCCAGGGACACACGGGCACGGACGTAACCCCAGAAGAGGGACAGGCAATCAGCTTCGAAACTACCCGTGTCACATTCAAAAAGGGAATACCTTCAAAAGTGCATTAAATTGACAATCGCCCACCTTCTAGTGGACCTTGCATTTGCAGAGAAGGTCAGGAAAGGGATGCAGTTATCCCAGTCAAGGGTGGTCCTGAGCTGTTGGGTAATATACAGAACATTGCACTCTCCGAGCTGTTCCTAGGGACACACACCAAGGTAAACATTGACTGCTGCTGGAAGACCTTCAACAGTGGAAGATGCCTATAACTTCCTGGTCTTCCAGTGTAGGGAGGCGTCCACTAGTGAATGCTGGCAATTGGCACAGTCCAGGCTGCAGGAGTACATACCAATCGATGTACTGAAGCTCGGTGCAGCCAAAGCAAAGGCTCTGTTCTGTGGGGAAGGACCACAGTCTGAGGACCTGCCACTACTTCATACTGAGGAGTTGGGCCCTGTGTAACACCCTCTCAAATGTTTCAAGGATGCAATGTTTTAAGGATGAAGTACTGGTGACGTTGACATATTGTAAGGGAATGTGTTGAATTGCTTGGTACAAGGAATGTAGATAATGACATTTCCCAATTACTTTTACTTTGGAAAAAAAAATCAGGGTTATGTGGAATGGATGGGAAAGTGGGACTAAATGCATCACTCTTTCAAAGAGCTAGGAAATACATGTTGGGCCAAATGGACTCCACTGGTGATATATGAATCTGCACACTTGTCAAATCTCACATGATCAGATGGCTGCCTCTAGTCGAGAACTAGAGGGCACAGGTTTAAGGTGAGAGGGGAGAGATTTAAAGGGGATCTGAGGGGTAAGTTTTTCCACCCAGAGGGTGGAGAATGTCTGGAAGGAGCTGTCGGAGGAGGTGGTGGAGGCAGATACAATTACTACATTTGAAAGGCATTTGTACAGGGATAGGCAAGGCGTAGAGGGGTGCAGGCGAATGGGATTAGCATAACCAGGTATCACGGTGGGCACGGACGAGGTGGGCCGCAAGGGTCAGTTTCTGTGCTGCATGACCCTACAATAGTTCCCCCACTACTAACGCTGACCTGCAGGTGAGTCCTCACAAAGGACCTCCTCCTCGTCCACTCAAAGTTGTTCTTCATCAGGAAATAGAGGAGTGTGGATGCGTCGCCCCGGATCGTGCTTAACTTCGCGTTGCAGCTCTTCAAGATCTCGTAGCACATGGCAGCGCACATGTCGGCCCTGCCTTCGAAGAACATGGATGGAAACTGGGGGAGAAAAGGAGGTAAAGTTCCTTATGGATCTGGGGAAAGGCCAGGGAAGCGGTCACAGATCACCCACGACGGCACTCCACTGGATCCGACTCATGGTCACCATCAGTGCAGGCCAGCTGACCCCCACCCTTGGGACTCTCTGGCACCCTTTGGTGGGAGGCAAAGCAATGGGCAGGGCTTCACCTACTGTCAAAGTTCTCAAGGACTTTGAGTCCTTAAAAAAAAACCTGTCAATCAGTGAACCTATTAAATTATGAAAATAATTTTAAAAATAAAAGCTACTTAAAAATCAAATTTATACAAGGCATAAACACTTAATGATAATTAAAAACATTAAACTAAAAGTACAATAATTTGAAAAACAATTACATGTTCTCCCTCCAACCATTGTCTCCACATCTATAGGCTGAGAACATGCATTAAATCAATGGGGCCTTTAATCCGGTGCCGGGGCTGTTGTTAACGTAAATGGGTGGCTGATGGTCAGCATCGACTTGGTGGGCCGAAGGGCTTTTCCCGCGCGCAGCTGTGAATCCCAGCAAGACTGAGCTCCCCAGGGAGTGCAGGGGCAGCACCATCCACCAGCCACCAAGTATTTATTGGATTCTGAAGGATTGAATGGTCCAATCACATAGCTCGACCCCTGGAGGCAAGATTCGGTCCACTGACAGGAGGAACATATTGGAGAGCTGAATGGCCTCCTGCTGCTAACCCAGCAACAGGCTCCTCCCCAAACCTCAGGGGTTGCTGAGAAGAAATAGTCGGAAGTGGGGGCCATACCTTGTAGACCAGGTTCCGCAGAGCAGCAAAGACGGACTTCAGTGCTGTTTCCGACTGATTGATCCTCAGGAAGCAGAGGTGGACATCGAAAACCTTCTTCATCAAAGGGTTGTGTCCGTGGTCGGCGAGCAGTTGGCCCTGGTGACAAACACAGCGACTTCAGACTGGGCGATCAGCTGCTCAGCACAGCAACACATTCGGGGACATTGGGTTGCTGGCGAGACTGAGGTTGGCTGTGAGAAGCAGGCTGACCTGGATAGAATGGATGCACACCAGCGCCTCTACTTCCTCAGGAGGCTAAAAAAATTCAGCATGTCGTCTTTGACCCTCAATTTTTATCAATGCACCATAGAATGCATCCTATGTGGATGCATCACAGCTCGGCACGGCAACTGCTCTGCTCAAGACCGCAAGAAACTGCAGAGAGTTGTGCTGAGCTGTGTCCACATCACAGAAACCAGCCTCCCCTCCATGGACTCTGTCTACACTTCCCGCTGCCTCAGAAAAGCAGTCAACTTAATCAAAGACCCCACCCACCCCGGACATTCTCTCTTTTCCCCCATCCTATCAGGCAGAAGATACAAAAGCCTGAAAGCACGTACCACCAGGCTTCTATCCCGCTGTTTTAAGACTATTGAATGGTTCCCTAGTATGATAAAATGGACTCTTGACCTCTCAATCTACCTCATTATGGCCTTGCACCTTATTGTTTGCCTGCACTGCACTCTCACTGTAACTGGGACACTATTTTGCATTCTGTTATTGCTTTTCCCTTGTACTACCTCAATGCACTGATGTGATGAAAAGATCTGTGTGAATGGCATGCAAAACAAAGTTTTTCACTGCATCTCGGTACATGTGACAATAATAAACCAATTTACCAATTTAGCCTGGTTTCAGGGTACCATTCACACTACACTGCTGCAATCACACACACAGGCCAAACTGGGCAAGCATTGCTTCCCTGAAGCATATTTGTGTCCCAGGTGTTTATGAAATAGGAGCAATATTAGGCCACTCAGCCCATTGAGTCTGCTCTGCCATTTAATCATTGGCTGATTTTTTTTCAACCCCATTCTCTGGTCTTCTCCCCGTAACCCTTAATCCCCTTACCAATCAAGAACCTGTCAATCTCTGCCTTAAATACACCCAGTGACTTGGCCTCCACAGCCCTTTGTAGAAACGAATTCCACAGATTCGCCACCCTCTGGCTTAAAAAATTCCTCCTCAGCTTAGTTCTAAAGGGACATCCCTTTATTCTGAGCCTATGACAATCTATCAGTTTCACGGTCACCATTACTGACATCAGCTCTTGACTCCAGCTTTATTTCATTGAATGAATTCAAACAGACACACATTCAAATCTCACAACAGTAGCTGAAGAATTTCCAATTTTTCTTCTGATGACAGAGCCGCTGTCTCACAGCTCCAGGACCCAGGTTCAATCCTGACCTCAGGTGCCGCCTGTGTGGAGTTTGTACGTTCTCACTGTGACCACATGGGTTTCCCCCAGGTGGTCTGGTTTCCTCCCACATCCCAAAAACGTGCAGATTGGTGGGGTAATTGGCCGCTGTAAATTGCCCCTAATATAGGTAGGTGGTACAATTGATGGGAGTGTGTGGAGAACAGGTACAGTGAAGATTAGTGGGGGGGAATGGAACTGCTTCTTGAGCCAGCATAGACTTGATGGTCCAGATGGCCTCCTTTGACATCATATGAAAAAATGGACATTCCTCAGCATTCATTAGTATAATTCCATCGTGGTCTCGACCCTCTCTACTTCCATCACCACGTTCAGCCCCATGACCCTTGGGATCTCTGTAACCCTCCAATATCCATTACTCTACCACTGCTAGCTACCAAGGCCCTGCACTCTAGAATTCCCTCACTAAGCCCCTCCACTTCTCTCCCTTCTGCTCTGTTGTGGGACTTGAACTTATGTTTCTGGATCATCTGTCTGGCTTTCTGGATAGCTTGGCCAGTAATACAACTACTCTTTGATCATTTGGAAGAGGGCTCCCCCAACAGATACCATAGGGGAGTGGGAGCAGAGACCAGGAGTATTGTCTCCTATCATCAAGGAGGAAAGTATCTCACACAACACTTTCCTTTCAGTAGCAGTGCAGCTCAGACACCGGGTTCTCCAAGTTGGGTGTGACCTTGAGTAGGAGGGGAGCGGAGGGGTTTAGTGAGGGAATTCTAGAGCACAAGGTCTTGGCAGCTACTGATGTTAGAGTAATGGATATCAGAGGAGTACAGAGATCCCAAGCGTCGTAGGGCCAGATGTGGGAATGGAAGTCGAGAGGGTCGAGACCACAGTGGGGTTATACTAATGAATGCTAATATATTACAATAATATGCCAGCTAAGATAAATTTGACATCACAGTAATAACTAAACATGATGCTTACAACAACCCAGATAGCATATTCAAAACGATAGCATATTCAATCCTACATATTCAAAACGAGGATCTTAACAGGTTCTTTGCACTTGTATATGGTGACCGGATGAGATAGAAGAATTGGGAAGAGGTTCATAGATGGGCTGAAGGGCCTCCTCTGCTGTAAACTCCCGTGTGCAAGACATGTGTGTGCAGGGTAGCAGACAGGATTGCAAGTGGCCACTGCTAGCGAGGGAAACGGTAAACGACAAAAACCATTGCACATGGAAACACCACCGTCCATACCTTAAAAACATGGGTGAACAAAGACATTATATCCAGCACAGTCAGACACACTTCAGTCGCGATGTTGGCCTCCAAGAGTGACTGATGAATAACATCAGCATCAGAATGTCCGTAGCCTGGTTAAAGGAAGAGTATTGTTACCACAACATTCAATCTGCTGGCCCGCCCAAATCACAGCTCACAGGCATAAAACTCACAGCTTAAAATGAAGCAAAGGACATCTCCAAATAACACTGGTGGCTTCTATGCTGCTGTACAAGGCATTAAAATGATGGAGTTTCACAATCTACCTAAATCTATCTACTGCTTTGTTGTAAGATCCCAGCACATAGTGAAGACATTGTCACGTTACTTATGTGTTCAGTCTACTTCACAGAAAGACCACTCGGTCCCTGTGCTTCATACTGGTGACTGTTCCACACCAGCCTCTTTCCAGACTCTCCATCTCCCCCTATCCCTCTCTCCCTCTAGTGCTTCCCTTAAACCCATCCCTGTAATTCACCTCAACCCTTCCCTCTGAGAATGAGTTCCTCATTCTCCCCTCTCCCCAGGGGAAGTGCTTTCTCCTGAATTCCCACAAGATTTATTAATGCCCAACCTGTACATATTTGCCCCTGGTTCTGGGCTCCCCACAAGTGTTATCTACACTTCAATCCCATCAAACCCTGTCAACGATTTAAGGGCTTTTCCTGGCTCTTTCCCTTCAGACACCCCTTTTCCAGAGGAAAGAGCCCCACCTACTCAGTTCTGGTACACTCTTTGTGGACTTGTTCCAGCATCTTCCCCTGCCCACCTTACCCATCTTTGAATGGTGTTTTGCTTCATGCTCTTCAGAACACTGACCCCTCAGGAATGGAGATAAATAAACCGAGAACATTTCCCTCATCAGCTGAGCCAACTGCCCCACAAACACAACATCAAAGGGTCAACTTTGGCTGCAGCCTTGTTCTCTCAAGATGGATGAAATGCATTACAGGGCAGGCAGCAATGAGGTTTCGGTCTGCTAGTGTCTTCACCAAGAAGTGTGAGGGGATGCACAATGGGTACGGCTTCTTCTAAGGAGTGAAGACTTTGTTAAATGAGAATAAGTCCCTTCCTCTGCCTCTACTTCACTAAGACTCCCCATGAAACCACCTTTGCCCGAGCTTTTGATTGCACGTTCTACACTCTCCTCTGGCTCGCTGCTGTTTGCTCCAGAGGTCCCTCAGATGTTTTACTGTGCTCAGGCACTATATGAATGTGCAAGTTGTTGCTGCAAATGCTGATCCACTGGTCTTTAAATAAACAAACTTCACTCCTTTTATTCCTTATTTATACATTGTTGGCAAGGCCAGCATTTACTCCCATTCCTACATGGGGTAGTGGTGGAGGCAGATATGTCGGTCAAGTTCAAGAGATTGTTAGATAAGCATATGAATTTAAAATAGGGGGATATGTGGGAGGAAGGGGTTAGATAGTCTTAGGTGTGGTTTAATGGTCGGCACAACATGGTGGGCTGAAGGGCCTGTATTGTGCTGTATTGTTCTATGGTTCTATGGTCCTTAACTGACTCTCAAGCCGGTGGTCCTTGTCCTCCTTGGTGGTAGAGGTCGTGGATTTGGGAAGGTGCTGTCAGAGTAACCTACAGTGCATCTTGTAGATGGTCCACTCTGCAGCCACTGTGCAGCAGTGCTGGAGGGAGGTCAATAGGGTGAAAATCTAGTAGATGCTTTGTCCTAGCTACTAAGGAGAGATCCCAGATTCCCACTGTCCTCCTGACTTCACTCTTTAATGGCCTGGCTCAAATTGTAACGGTACCTGGACACCTCCAACAAGAGAAAATAATTCTCTAAAACGCCACCACATCTTAGATTTTGCTTGTACATGTTCAATGTCAACAATATCAGGCTTTACAGTTGAACATCTTTATACCGGTTACGTCTAACCACCCCCCCCAGCCAAAGTATTGGCAAGTGTGCAGGACCCAATAATCCCTGTGATTTAGGAATAAATGTAGAGAACAGGAGGTCTGTACATCTGGAACAACAGGGTGCTGATGCTGATTTGAATTTTACCACAAAACATACCCTCAAAGCTCCCCCCTTCCCCACACTTGTAGAATCAAATCTCAACTCAGATTATAATAAATGTGACACTTAAACAGTTTAAAGAAATAGGGAATGAAATTTGCCTCTGGTTAAGACAATACAATAATGGCTATTTGTTGTATTCCATATCCAAAATTTGGTTTCCCTGAAGCCACCTGACCTGGATTGTGGTCATCAGGTACAAGGCACAGCCACCACCATATTGCAAGCTACCAAAAATAAATTTCTCCCTCTTTGTCTCTTGAAGTTCTCCAATGCTCTCAGAACATGCATATTATAACAAGATGCCAGTTGATGTTTGCACGAAATTATCCCCATCAGAGGTTCCCAAACTGGGGGGGGGGGGGGGAGTTTATTGGACTGAACTCCCCAAACGGCGATGGGTGGACCTTGTGCTGCTGCTTCTGGTCAACTCCCAGCGCAGATTCTTAACTCTCTCAAATCCCCTTCCCTCCAAACACTTCCAGCTCATGGGCATTCTCACTGCTCCGTGTGGAGTTCAATTTCTTTCTGGTTGCAAAAAATTGTCTCTCCTGCTCTGATGTCTCTATGTGGTATTAACGAAAGTGATGCCGTGCCCCGAATTCTGGTGATGGTTCTAGGGAGAAGATAAATCATCCTCCTCCATAATGTGCAATCTCTTCACCAACACTTTGTTGGTGTTGCAGATAGTGCAGAAAACTGCCAAAGGATACAGCAGGATATAGATCAATTGCAGATATGGGTGTAGAAATGGCAGATGGAGTTTAATCCGGCTAAATGTGAGGTGTTGCACTTTGGGAGATCAAATGTAAAGGCAGGACCCTTAACGGTGTTGGTGTACAGAGGGTTGTCGGGGTCCAAGTCCATAGCTCCCTGAAAGTGGCTGCACAGGTTGATAGGGAGGTAAAGTAGGCGAACGGGAGGCATGCTTGCCTTTATTAGTTGAGGCACTGAGTTCAAGAGTTGGGAAGTTATGTTGGAGCTTTATAAAACTCTAGTTAGGCCGCATCTGGGGTTTTGCATTCCATTCTGGTCGCTCCATTACAGGAAGGAGGTGGAGCCTTTGGAGAGGGTGCAGAAGAGGTTTACCAGGATGCTGCCTAGATTAGAGAGCATGTGCAATAAGGAGAGGTTGGACAAACTAGGGTTGCTTTCCCTGGAGTGGCAGAATCTAATGGGAGACCTGATAGGGGTCTGTCAGATTATGAGAGGCATAGATAGGGTAGGCAGCCGGTTTCTTTTTCCCAGGGTTGAAATGTCTAATACTAGAGGGCATGCATTTAAGATAAGAGGGGGAAAATTTAAAGGAGATGTGCGGGGCAAGTTTTTTTTTCTTTTACACAGAAGGTGGTGTGCGCCTGGAATGTGGAAACACATCTGAAGGGAGACACCACAAGAATAAAACTGTTTGGGAAGCTCTGTCCTACCGGGATCAGAGTTGTAGCAACAACAAACCAACAATGTAACCTTGCTGGGTCTTACCATTGTCTACAGAAATCCCAAGAACACTGGAAACCTTTCTTACACTGGAAACAGAGATAAGGTCATTTCATTACAAGGATCCTGTCACCAGTAACACAGTCTTTACATGGACCCACATTCTCATTGGCTTTTAATAAGAGTAAAATTGTAAAAATAATTTACAGCACCAAATCTTGCCTCAGTTTATGTACCTGGAGCCAAATACTATACACATTCGTTTTGATGAGTCCCGCCCACTTTAAAGAAGTGACATTTTGCAGAATTGCAAACATTTCCACGGTCCATTAATAGTTTTTAAAAGTTAGCAACACACACACACACACACACACACACACACACACACACACACACACACACACACACACACACACACACACACACACACAAAATGCTAAATAATAAAGATGGTATGAACCCTGACACACAGTAATCTGTTACGCAGTGAGCTCAGGACTTATCATTCTGTCGAAACATGTAACCAAATTGAAGTTTTAATTCTCGACTGCAACTACCCAGAAAAACACGTCTTGATTTTTTTTCCCTGTTTTTACCAAAAGTAACTTTAAAAACAAACTTGGTCTGCAGTCATTTTTCCACACCAGATGCACTCTGTTGGCGATGTATCCTACAACGCCAGCATGCAGAATGCAGCTTCCAAAATGCAGTTATTGAGTTACGCACAGACCACTGAGCAATCATATTTGTGTGTCGGTAATGGTTAGTGGTGCAGTCAGCTAACTGGGGGAGCAGACTGGGTTAGTGGAAAGATTGGCAGCAATGGGAAACTTTCAACTTGCAGGGATTAGTGCAGTCATTGCCAATGTAGTTGTAGATTATTATAGAAATTAAAATTTGTTGCTTTTGCCTGTGTTTTTTTAAAAGACTATTACACCAAACAATATTAACCAAAAAGCAAACTAAACCAAAAGTAAAATGAAACTTTAAATCCTATTAGTATCCTTAGCAGCTTGTTACATTTTGCTGTGAAAGATTGTTCATGTTGTTGAAATAATTGATGACTTTGAGTTTTTATAAGAATTCTCAAATGTGGATTCAGATAAAGGGAATTAATCTTGTTTAATCTTGAGACCTGGCTAATTCCCATAAACCCAACATCTGCAAAGGGTTTGATGATGGATCACAGTGAACCACTTTCAGGGGCAGGAGGGTGGGTGGAGTGCGAGGGATTGGCACAAGAACAGGGGGGAAGGGGGGGAAATTGGGAAAAATTGGTGCTTCTTTCATTCAGCAAGTTGTTGTGGTTTGTAACATGAAGCTTGAACTGAAGCAGATTCAGTCGAAGAAATATTGTTAAAAACCAACAGGAGTTGTGGGGAAAGGTACAGAGGGACCGGCTCCAACTTGACGGAATTTTCAAAGAGCTGACAGACACCAATGGGCTGAATAGCCTGCCACTGTATGACTGGGTTTCATTCCTACTTCCAGTGCTGTCAGTGTGGAGTTTGCACATCCTCCCTGTGACCCTGTGGGTTTCTCCCCACATCCCAGAGACGTGCGGGTCGGTGGGTTAACTGGCCGCTTTAAGTTACCCTTTTGGTGTAGGTAAGTGGTGAAAGAATCAAAGGGGTGTTGATGGGCGTGTGTGTGAGAGAGAATAATTGGCAGGGGTACGGGGAAATCAGGAGGAGTGAGACCGAAGGGATTGCTCCCCTGGGAACCAGCATGGACCAGATGGGCTCCTTCTGTGTTGTCATACATTAGTTGAGAATAACGTGGAACTTAGCAACAGAAAACTCAGACCTGCTTTGCCAATAACATTGGGCTCGTTAACAAATACATAGTGGTACCTAAACAATGGCAGTAACTCCTCTAACTATCTGTTCACCAGAATAAAAACCAAAACTGTTCATTAATACATCCTCATCTGATGATACAAATCACACTTTATGGACCATCAAAAGGTTATGATTTGCATCTGCAAAATGTTCCAAATAATCCAGTTCTACCTCAAGGCTCGGACTGCAGTCCAATCCTTCCCCAACTGATTTTCATTGACGTGTACGGTTTCAGCCAATGGGGAATGTGGAGGTCCACAACCATGCTCTGGGGGTGGTGTGCTACGTCTGTACAAAGGAGGAGTTGCATTGATACCCTTGAGCCTCCCTAGATGCCACGTGACTTACTGTGGTTAAAGGTGTAAGAGTTATCCAGGCTGCTTAGCTGTTGCAATCTGGCATGCATCATTCCTGCTCTATTGCGAGAAACAGGCAACGTTTGAGCTCTTTTTTCATGTGTAATAGTCATGGGTCCTAACCCCTCTTGGTTCCTGCAAGATGGGGAAATGGGACGGAGCAAAGGTTAATGTCAGCACAATGTTGCTAAAGCCTAAATGTTAGTGAAGCAGTCTTACTTTATTGCATGTCACATGGAGGCTGAACTGGTTAGTCTACATTTCCAATATTAACTGCACTTGGCCTCAATTGCGACCATTTAAAATGGAGGTGTCTGCACTCATCAGTTTTCCAAGCAGCAAGAAATTTTTGGTTCTCAGAATTTAAAAGCAATGGGAACAACCGCACAGATTTGTGTTCATGATCTGTAATTGAATGCTCAACTCCATTCAAGTGCATGAGACAATGTAAAGCTCTAATAATTACAGGCAAGTGTGAGTGAGGGAACAGCTCTCTAGTGATTAAAGGCCAGAAAATCAACAGCAATAGCAAAGCAAAATAAAAAAGGCCCCACCTACAATTAAATGTTTTCACCCGCTACAGAGGTTCCCAAGCAGCAGAACACCCAACAGCGCAAACAACACACACAAGTGATGGGGAGCACACAACATGCAAAGCAGCATGGAGTCAGATCTTACCCAAAGGGGGAAGGAGCCATACACATTTACTGTTTGGGTTTAGCGCTTGCCAGCGTGCAGGTGTAAAATGGAAAGAGAAAGTAGAATTTGTGTTAGGAGTAACTAGTGAATTCACTGCTTCATACCACCACCCAGAGCTCATTATCACAGAGACCAAACCTGGTTAGTTTGTAAAGGATTACTAGAAAATACAACCAATCCAATAAGAAAATTAAGTCAAAACAGTTGCATAAAATTGACAAAACTCCCATTAGTCTCAGAAATAAAGCTTCACAATTAGAGAAATCAAACTAGTATTTGGAAAAACATTTTGAAGTATCCTGTAAAACAAATTCACCACACATTAATTTGCAATTGTGCATTTAGGGATTATTAAAGGTACTTGGGTGAATGTGGGATCATTACCACATATTTCAGGATTCATTGGGAACAGAGTTATCAGTTTTGGCTCAACTAGGAACTCATCATCTGTCACGGCAATATTACACCAGCCTGGTTCCTGTTTAAGACCCAGCTAAACTATATTTGTGTGATCATCAGTGCAAGATCTTCTGCACATTATTGCAGTTGGGTAGTGGAACAGAATGGAAGAATTTAGTTCCATTCAAAAATAATTCTTAGTACTATTTAAGACTGGAGTTTCATTAAAGCAACTGAAGATGGATTTATCACAAAACGCATTTTAAGATTAGCAATCCTATAACTAACTGGTTTCAGGATCAGTGCGATTCCAGGGCAAAACTCGCTTGTTCACTAGTTCAATTGGTATCCACACGTCAGTCCCTTAGTAAGAGGAAGACTTGCGCTCCTGTGGTGCACTTTGTGACCACCGGATGCCATGGCCAATGAAGTGCTTTGGAAGCAAGGCCACTGCTGTGGTGTAGGGAATACAGCAGCCCATCTGTGCACAGAAAGATCCCACAAATGTACTATGATAATGGTCCAATTATCAGTTGTAGCCCTTCTGTTTGGGTGGTAAACATTACCCTGGCCATGTGGCATGAACTTAAGAACCATAGATTTACAATAATATTTAAAACACACTTACCAGTGCCCAAGATCATGAGGGAAACAGAGCTCGAAGAGGTTCCTCAAAGGGATGTGTTGAATGAAACTCATTACACTTGGGAATTTGACCCAGGATGGATGGGGGTTGGCTTTGGGAAAAATGAGTTTTCAATTCACATTGATCGACCAGATGGTCCTGAACAGCACTGAAGGACGGCTGCTGAAAACAACAGCTGGAAATTCTACCCCGCTTCTTGATGTGACAGAGAGCTCGCTGGGAACCATTGCCAGTCTGTAGAAGTGAAGAGCTTGGCAGTGGCTAGTGTGCAGCCCAACAACAGAAAACAGTCTCCTGTAAACAGCTGCTGCATCAACCCATTTGGTCTCACCCTACGGGAGATATTCCCTTTACCCTGTCCATCTCACCCCCACCTTTAACTTTCCCAGTTCTGACAATAAGGCTTGGCCAGGGGAGAGCTGCAGCGTCAGAGGGGCGGTGCTGAGCGAACCCTGGACTGTGTGATGGACGGTACTCAGGGAACTCTGCACTCCCAAGGCAGCCCCACACCAGCAAAAAGGCATCACCAAGGGATGCCCCGCCATCTGTGGATGGTTTCGATGAGACATTAAACTAAGGATGTATCTAACCTTGAGTGGGCATAAAACAAAACACACACATCCACAATTTACAGAGGAAGGGAGATCCCGTGTAACCTCATCATTAATTTTTACCCCTGAACCAACATAGCTAAAAAGGAGTTACCTGGTTAAAGCAGCCAACGTAATCAAAGACCTCACCCACCCCGGACATACTCTTTTCTCCCCCCTTCCATTGGGCAGAAGATACAAACACTTGAGAACACGTCCCACCAGGCTCAAGGACAGCTTCTATCCCACTGTTATAAGACTATTGAATGGACTTCTTGTATGATAATGGCAAACTCTTGATCTCCAAATCTACCTTGTCAACGCCCCCTTTATTTGTCTACCTGCACTACACATTCTCTGTAACTGTAACACTATATTCTGCATTCTGTTACAGCTTTTCCTTTTGTACTACCTCGATGTACTGATGTATGGAATGATCTGTATGGATGACATGCAAAACAAAGCTTCTCACTACACCTCAGTACACGTGGCAATAGTAAACCAATTACCAATTATTGCATCACTGAGAGATCTGATTGTACAGCACTTGGCATTTGGGACTTCCTCAAAGGTACTTAATTGACAATGAAGCATTTTTGTGGGGAGTCCTTTGATTGAGATGGTCCTATAGCAATGCAAAAGTTTCTGTCTCCTCAAGTGCAATATCCTAAAAGAAACACACACCGATGTTCCTAAATAAT
Organism: Pristis pectinata; assembly: GCF_009764475.1. NCBI lineage: Eukaryota > Metazoa > Chordata > Chondrichthyes > Rhinopristiformes > Pristidae > Pristis > Pristis pectinata. Next base: position 84,887,799 of record NC_067415.1, read on the forward strand.
GAACAGGATCAGTACCTTGCAATGTATCGTTTTCCCATATAGCGGAACTGGTGCAGACAGACTCTGTTGAGAAGGAAGATTTAATATTCAGCATAGCATTATTGAACACATTCCCAGACACCACATGGACCAACAGGTTAACGATTCACCAACACCAAAGACCGGATAGCACATTGCAAACAAAGAAATATGCTTCCAGCTTTCAGTAATAAATATTTTTTGCCTTAATAAGGAAGTCAGAGGTGAGATGAGGAAATGGTGTTTCACTGACTGAGTACGATCTGGACTTCAGTGAATGAAGGAGTGGTAGAAAGAGATAGACTTGGCATCTACAAGAGGCGATGTCTCAGGAAGGCAACATCCATCATCAGGGACCCCCACCATCCGGGCTGTGCCCTCTTCTTGAAGTTGCCATCAGGCAGGAGGTACAGGAGCCTGAAGACCCACACCTCAAGGTTCAACAACAGCTTCTCCCCCACTGCCTGCAGGTTCTTGAACCCACCTGAAAAACCCCAACGCTACCTCGGACTACATTCACTAATGTCACATTTGTTTTTATTTTGGCATGTACATTATGTATAATTTATGTCAATTTAAGTTCATGTAATTTGTGTTTGTCGTGTTTGTAATGCACTGTGCTGCTGCTGCAAAATGCTCATTTTCATGGCATTCATACCCCGGGGTACGTATGCCCGTGACAATAGCACAGTCACCTGCGCTCTGTCCGTAACCGCGATCTGCATCTCCCCATTGCCAGTCACTTCAGCTCCCCCTCCCACACTGTCACTGATATGTCAGTCCTCGGCCAATTCCAAGCACAAGCTGGAGGAACAACAGCTCATGTTCCGTCTTTGTACCGTGCAGCCTAACGGCATGAACACTGAGTTCCCCCACTTTAGGAAATCCCCACCCCACTTCCCCACACCCCCCCCCACCACGCTTCTTCTCTTCTTCCCTTTCCTAGCCTCTTTTTTTCAACCTTTTTTTCCTCTCTCTCCTTACCTTTGACCCATCCCCCGGTGGATCTGCTCTCCCCACCTCCCCTGCACCGGCCTATCACTATCTCTTGCCTGCATCTACCTATCACCACCCTGTGCCCACCCCACCTCCCCTCTTTTGTCCACCTATCACTGCTCTGCTTTTCCCTCCTATATATTGGGCTTCCCCTTTTCCTATCTTCAGTCTCGAAGAAGGGTCCTGACCCGAAACGTTGACCGCCTGCTTTTCTCCACGGATGCTGCCTGGCCTGCTGAGTTCCTCCAGCATCATCGTGTCTTTCATCACAACAGAATTGAACTTGACTTGAACTTTACATTAAGATGCCCACAGACCCATGAAGGAGCATCACCGGCAGTGCAAAAGGAGCAGGGATGTAGGATTAATTATGGAGCTATTTCAAACAGTTAGCACAGGCAAAATGGGCCGAATGGTCTTAAGGACAACATCATTCTACCTTACTGTAGGATATATCTGCAAGGATCCAGTGCTCAAATACACTCACTCTAAGATCGTAAAGAAGTCCATCATCTCTGGGGTAGAAGCTTTGTTCCAGTAAGTAATCAGCGCATCTACAAAATAAACAAGTAATTTTGCATTATTCTCTCAACCATAAGATTCAAGGATGTGATCAAAGCCTCCTTGAAGAAATGCAACACCCCCACTGACTCCAGGGAACCCCTGGCCCATGATGTACCCCAGGTCAGCAGGTCACAGAAAGGCAACCAAGCACCAGGGTTGGAAACACTGGAGAGACTTTCAGAAACTGGAAATCTGGAGCAACACACACAAAATGCTGGAGGGACTCAGCGGGTCAGGCAGCATCTATGGAGGGAAATGGACAGCCAATGTTTCAGGCCAAGACCCTTCATCAGGGCTGGAAGGACCTTCTATTTCTAGAAGGATAGAAGTGAAAAGTAGGGAAGCTGTACAAAACATAAATCAAAACTCAGTTCTGATTGCCAGAAGATGCAGAAGAAATGGAGAGAAAGTTTACAAAGAGGATACCAGAACAGGGAGGGTAAATACACCAGGATAGTTCAAACTGGGCAGGCTGTTCTACTGAGGCTAAGGCTAACCCAGTCAAAGTCTTTGAAGTCATGTCGGTCTGGGAAGATTGAACAGAACGAGTGTTGTTTCATTTGTGGAGAAGGGCATAACTACAGGCCACCGACACTAGACGGTCACCAGGAAATCCAGAAGCTTCTTCACCCAGAGATTGACGGGACTGTGGAACTCACTCCCACAGGGAATGGGTGAGGGGAATAGTGTGGATGCAGTTAGAAGGAGGCTGGACAAGCGTATATGAGGGAGAAGGAAACAGAAGATACACACTGATAGATTGGATGAGTCAGTTTGAGTGGAGCACAAATGCTGCCATGGACAATCTGAGCTGAAAGGCCTCGTTCTGGCTGTATACACGGAGCAGTCCAAGGCGTCACTGGTGAGTGTTGTAGACCTTAGTCTGGTCTCTCCAACTCCCACCAACACATTCATAAATTGTAAACACGCATCAGAACATACATACAGGATACTGGTGAGGCCGCACTTGGAGCATTGTGTTCAATTTTGGGCCCCCTGCTATAGGGAAGATGTTATTAAACTGGTAAGAGTGCAGAAGAGATTTACAAGCATGTTGCCAGGACTTGAGGGAGAGGTTGGACAAGCTAAGACTTTATTCCTTGGAGCGTAGGAGACTGAGAGGTGATTGTTTAGAGGTGTATAAAATCATGAGGGGCATAGATAGGGTGAATGCACCCAATCTTGTTCCCAGGGTTCAGGAATCAAGAACTAGGAGGCATAGTTTTAAGATGAGAGGGGAAAGATTTAATAGGAACCCAAGGAGCAACTTTTTTTTACACAAAGGGTAATGAGCTGCCAAAGGAAGTGGTTGAGGCAGATACAATAACAACATTTAAAAGACAGTTGGATAGGTACGTGGATTGGAAAGGTTTAGAATGTTATGGGCCAAACACTGGCAAATGGGACTAGCTTGGATGGGGCATCTTGGTCAGCATGGACCAGTTGGGCCGAAGGGCCTGTTTCCGTGCTGTATTACTCTATCAGAACACCCCTTGGTTCTTGTAGCTCCTAAACAAATGGAAATTCCCACCTTTCCAAGGGAAAGGAAGCATTTAGGAATTGGGGGTGAATCTGCTGCTGGACGATAGGGTGGGTTTAGTGTGCTGGTGGCTTACCATCAGACATGCTCTTCAACACATGTAGGAAACACATGAGCAGACTCCTGATCTCCGACTGCTCCAGCTTGTCACAGCGCACGACACAGCTTCCAACACATCCGTGGTTCTGAGAGAGACAAACACACTGGTGAAGACAGTTTAACCACCTCACGGGCTGTGTTGAGCTGCTGAACAGATTTGTTTATAACATTTAATATAAAGATCAACCGAGACCTTCATACAACATTGGTACAACCACCAAACCATGCAATAATCAGTCCGTTGTTGTATGATGACACACGCAAAATCAGTTTCGTTTATCTAGCACCTATCAGACAGTCACCAGTGGTAGAGCACTGAATTTGAGGATGATCAAGAGGTTAGAATTGGAGGGGGGAAGCCCAGGGTATGCGGGGTGCAAGGAGGTTCAAGTGATAGGGAGGTGGGCCAGGGAGCTACAGTGCGGGATGTGAAAACAAGGATTAGAATGGTGCTGCAGTCGGCATCAGTGAGCCAAGACCAAGGCATGGCTTCTGAAGTGGGACCTGGGCATTCCTGCAAGACCAACATCTATTGCCCACCCCCCTCACTGGAGGTGGAGGTGAGCCTCCATCTTGAACTACTGCAGTCCACGTGGTGAAGGTACTCCCGGTGCTGTTGGGAGTTCCAGGATTTCAACCCAGCAATCGATTTCATTTGGTATGGTGCTGAATGGTAGAGAGTCCTACAATTCTACATCTTCCTTCATTGGAAAAAAATCAGGATAAATGGAGGATAACCATCAGAGACATAAGTGTCTCTAACCATCAGAGTTATCCTGCAGGATTAGCCCCATCAGTCCATCTCTCACTGACTTCAATACTTAGCTGGACAAAATGATGGCATCAGGTTAAGCTTATACCACTGATGTGATCTGCTGGGAGTACTGGTGATTAACATGATTGTGCAACCATGTTCTTGCCCATCTCTTACACCCAAACACCAAATGTCACACAAAGCAACACAATAATCATCAAAGATGCAAGAGCTGTTATTACCAACTCCACCTCAGTGACTAGACAACCTGATCCAATGGTGGCTTCCATTCAGTGCAACTCAAGGGGTTAATGATTTGGTTTAAAATGGTTGAAAATTACGTACAACATTAGTTCGAGGGGCTGAATGTCCTCCTCCTGCCTCCACCCTTAAGTTTCAGAAGGTAAGAACGCGATGGGGACGTATTTGATTCACAACTTACAATAAGGTACGTGTCACACCAGGCACTTTCTAAAGTCACAAACTGTGGCTGGAGTTGTTACTAACAGGTTAGTTCACTCAGAGAGTCCAATGCACAAGAGCTAAGTACTTCAAGGAGTGGGAGTGACAGGGCTGCATGCAGAATTCTCTCCGGAAGGGCTGGGATGGATAAAACTGAAAAATCCATGGTAACACAGTTCCTTCGTGCGGACTTTGAACTTTCCTCAGTCTCCTGGTTAGTCTGCATAGCCAAAGCAGAGTGCCTCCTTACAAGCCTCTCCCTCTGTTAGTACAAGGAAGCAAAGTGATGTGGTCAGGTTTAAAGCTCTCAAACTAAAACGTGCCGGGCAAGACTGACATAAATGGCCAGGCTTTGGTGCAGTGACGAACATGACTCATGGTGGCTGAGGTGTAAATCCTTCAGCCGCAGAAGTCACCGTATCAATCACCCATTTAGCTCAGAGACACAAGAGATGGCAGATGTTGGAATCTGGAGCAACACACAAAGGACCTCAGCGGGTCGAGCAGCGTCTGTGGGAGGAAAGGAACTGTCGATGTTTCAGGTCGAAGCCCACAATGCCGACAATTCCTTTCCTCCCACAGATACTGCCTGACTCACTGCGTTCCACAAGCAGATTGATTGTTGCCCCCCTCCCCCCCCCCCTTCCAGCTTGCTGGGAAAGGTTAGGGCTGGTACTTAGCAGCGCAAGGAGCCTCCCAACGATGTGGAAATCGGTGATGCTTCCTGCTCAATGTCTCTGGCCCTGATTGTGAACAACTAAAGGTGTGGAATTGCATTCCTTCAAGTTGTGAATTGTTCACAGAGATTCTAATAGTGCCAAGTTCTGAACTTAAAATCAACTCAACTCCCTCGTTGCTTCTCAATGTAACCTGTTGATTCCTGGTTCAAACATAATTCACCCACTTCTTTTGTAAGCCTGAAATTTCGTGGGTGAAGGAGACGCTTGCCCCCTTCATATCTTGCTCCCAGGACCCCGACGACCTCTGGTGCTCGGTTACCAGCTCGAACTCCCTGCAGGTTAGGACCTGGCCAAACTAGCGAGTCAAAGGCCAAAGAAGGGCACCAGCAAACTCTGGGCCGGTTGGCAGATGGCAGACACAACACAGCCAACAGGATGAGTCCTGTCCTGAAGCCAAAAATCAACAGTTAACCAACTTGGAAGGACCAAAGTTTGGCAACTTGAAGGAGAGACGTTACCTTATCTAGCGAATTGCTCTTCTCTGCATTTCGTTCAGGGAGACTGGTGCCAGAGTCCGTACTTATCAAAGAGCCTCTGGAGTCGGCATGCCTCACGGCACTGATGGATGGGGTGGAGGATCCATGTGGAGAAGCTGTGGATGGATACACATGTCAGACTTCTATTGTATATTTGTCTACAGGAAGGATCCCGGGAGTGAAAGGCTTAACCTATGAGGAGCGTTTGATGCCTCTGGACCTGTACTCGATGGAGTTCAGAAGGATGAGGGGGGATCTCACTGAAACCTACCGGATACTGAAAGGCCTGGATAGATGGACATGGATGTTTCCATAAGTGGGAGAGTCTAGGACCAGAGGGCACAGCCTCAGAATAAAGGGATGTCCCTTTAGAACTGAGATGAGGAGGAATTTCTTCAGCAAGACGGTGGTGAATCTGTGGAATTCGTTGCCACAGAGGGCTGTGGAGGCCAAGTCATCGGGTGTATTTAAGGCAGGGGTTGATGGGTAAGGGGGTGAAGGCAGGAGAATGGGGTTGAAGAAACAAGGCGGCCATGATTGAATGGTGGAGCAGTCTTGATGGGCCGAATGGCCTAATTATGCTCCTATATCTTACGAGTTTTTTATCCCATGAATCCCCACTGTCGTCAATTTATTCACCGCAAGCTCCCACAAACAACCACGAGAGATGATGCTTGAGTGAAGTCGGCTGAAGTACATACATTGGACTCTGAATAGGAGCAGGGAGATATCCCCAGAGCAAAACACCTGAGAGGGGCAGATGGGAACCTTGGCTTAACATCTTAAAATTAGGCACCTCTGACAGTGCAGCACTCCCTCAGTACTGCACTGAGAAGCACCCCTGAATTTTGGCTCTGGACTTGAATTCACGACTTTCAGACCCCGAGGTCAGAGTCCAACCCCCGAGGACTTGGTGTAACAACACCAACAGCAAATAACATGCACGGCTGCAGAGAATCCATCTACTCCAGAGATCACCCCGCTCTCGACCACTGAAAGTAACACAGACTGCAGATGCTGGAAATGTGAAACAGAAACTGAAAATGCTGGAGACACTCAGCAGGTCAGGCAGCGTCTGTGGAGAGAGAAACAGGGTTAACGTTTCAGGCCGAAGGTCCTTCGTTTGACGTTGCACCAGCTCCTTACCTGTACCGGAAATGACGCCAAAGACATCCCTGTGGATGCTGTTGTCCAGCGAGTTTCCAGACCTCTGTGGAGTCATGGTGGCTGTTCCTGTCTGTAAGATGTGCAAAGGATCTTCCTTTCTTCCCTGGACGGAAATACAACGTTAGTTCATCTCTCGCCCTTTCCCTGTGCTCATGTAAAAACCAGGAGCTCTCCAACTTCTCCCCAACTCTGATGGAAGGGCATTGATCTGCAATGCTACCACCGTACTCTCCTCACTGACACTGCCCGACCAGCTGAGCATTTCCTGCTCTTGTTTCATTGTACAACTTTACCCACATTAATCAAAACTCACTGAAAACAACCAGGTGGCTCCAGAAGTTAACCAGGGATGGAACCCTGCAAAAGTTTTACATCACCCACTTCTTGAGCCATTTAGATCACAAGCGCAACCTTCATTTACCAAATGGATTGAACTTAAAGAACTTTCACTCCAAGCACCGTTCCCCAAACCTTGCTTGCCTTCTTTTAGACATTCCTTAAAACCTCCTCTTTGATCAGGCTTTTAGTTAGTTGCCCCAATATCTCATAACATGGCTTGAAGTCAAATTTTCTTGACCTCCTTGGAACATTTTACCACATAGTGGGGACTATGTAAATGGAAGGTACTCCTGAGTCGATCACATGGGAACACCACCCACTGCAGTTACTTGCCCAGGCTACTCCAGCAGCACCTCCCAGACCCACCAGCTCTCCCACCAAGAAGGACGAGGGCAGTGGGAACACCACCACCTGCAGGTTCCCCTCCAAGTTCCACCATCCTGACTTGGGATTAGATTGATGATTCCTTCATCACTGCTGGGTTTAAATCCTGGAACTCCCTCCCCAACAGCACTGTGGGAGCACCATCACCACAAGGACTGCAGTGGTTCAAGAAGGTGGCTCATTCCCACTTTCCCAGGGTAATTAGGGAAGGACAATATATAGTGACACTGACTAATCCCATTTTTGAACTTCTGTGTATCTTCTTGTGCTTTATACAGGTGGATCTGGGTTTTGTTCGTCCCACTCGATAACTGTTAAATGCTTCATTTACCTTTATAATTTCATATTTACTCTTACCCCTGAACTTTCGGAGACCTTTCTGCAGTAATAAGTTCTCAATACCTGGTATAATCTTCACTTTTTCTAATCTTATTCCAACCCGTAAACTCCTTCACACCAATGGGAGTCCCATCACTATTCTTTGTAGAAAGACATTTGGTTTGAACCCAAATTATCTGCTCCTGGGATAGTTCAGTGTCCAAAGCTTCAAGCAGCTGTTCCAACAACACTTTCACAAAATTACACCTCAGGCTCATGAAACTGGGTTTACCCCAGCTGGGAATGTCCAGTCCTGAACAACCTTTGCCCTTTTCCATTAACGACATTAAATCTAAATAACTTATGATTATTATTACCGTAATGCTCCCCCCAGCTGCCCAGCTTCGCTTCCTAACCAACTCACATGCACCCGACTTTATTACTCCCTCCTTAAGGAATGTGTTGAAGAATTCCTAAGCTGCAACATTCCGCATGAGATGGGAGCCAGGTTTTTGAAGGGAGAAGGAATGCTGACCTTCAGCCTGAACAGTTACCTCCTGACTGTGAACAGTGATGGGCAGAAGATGCTACTCACGTTGCTAGGCTGGTTGATTGGGAACGGTGAGCAGTCTTTGACGTTAATACGTTGGACATTGTCCAGGAGAAGCCCAAACAGCGGCAAGTACAACGTGGCGATCCTGGCCTGCTGGCTCTGTGAGGAGATGGATATTCAAGTGAGCATCTATTCTGCAGGTCAACAGTATCTGCACTCACACTGCGCTACAGTGACACACACAATAAAACCACTCTCCAACATTTACACCCTTGTCTGCGAATATCCTTGGGGAGCAAGATGCATTTCTGGCTGGAAATCCTGCTCCAAGGCCTTGCACAACTGAAAACAGCATGAAGTGCAGCTCTCCTTCACACAAACACAAAAAGCTTAGCAAATAAAACTTTGAGCTGGCTGGGCCACACTTGGAGTATTGTGTGCAGTTCTGGTTGCCCCGTTACAGGAAGGAATGTGGAGACGGTGCAGAAGAGGTTTACAAGGATACTGCCTGGATTAGAGGGTATTGGCTACAAGGAGAGGTTGGACAAACTTGGGTTGTTTTCTCTGGGGAGACCTGATAGAAGTCTGTAAAATGATGAGAGGCATAGATAGGGTGGATAGCCAGAATTTTTTTTCCCTACAGTAGAAATGCCAAATACTAGAGGGCACAGCTTTAATGCAAGGGGGGGGGGAAGGTTTAAAGGAGATGTGTGGGGCAATTTTGTTTTACACAGAGAGTGGTGGGTGCCTGGAATGTGCTGCTAGGGGTGGTGGTGGTGGAGGCAGATATGATAAAGGCGTTTAAGAGGCTTTTAGGAAGGCGCATGATCATGCAGGGAATGGAGGGAGATGGATGACGTATAGGCAGAAGGGAGTGGTTTAATTTGGCATTGTGTTCGGCACAGACATCGTGGGCTGGTCCTGTGCCGTACTGTTTTACTATGTCAATAACATACAGCCTCTCACTTGTTACAGTTGAAATTCACAAAAGGGAAGGGAGGCTCAGCTGCAAATTTCAAGAGGGAATTGACATTGGAGATAAAGGAAGGGAGAGCGAATGAATGGGGAGTGCTGGCATGGGCGTGATGGGTTGAATGGTCTCCTGTGGTGTGTGGTTCTACACCCTGCTTTAGGAATCATGCCAAGCAGCTCTTTTCGTGATGCACCCCCCAGGGGAGCGGGTGATGAACTAGTTCTATTAACATCAGACGTCAGACTGCTTCCTTGTTCGACTGGAAGTAAAAATCCCAAGGAACATTCAACGTTCCCCCTGAGCAGCGAGGTCAGTCACCAGGGGCAGAGACTTCAAGTAACTGGTGTTACAATGAGAAGGGAGTGGAGGAGACTTCTCACCCGGAGGTGGGGTGTGGAACTTGCTGGTTGAGAGTGAGGAAGAGAGACCCCCACCTCAAGCAGCCTGGATTTTAACAAGGTTGGCACATCCGTCCCCACCATCAGTAGCATCTACAGGAGGCTCTGTCTCAAGAAGGCGACATCCATCATCAAAGATCCCCACCATCTGGACCATGCCATCTTCTCGCAGCTCCCATCGAGCAGGAGGTACAGAAGACTGAAGTCCCACACCACCAGGTTCAGGAACAGCTACTTCCCTTCAACCATTTGGTTCTTGAACCAACCGGTAAAACCCTAATCACTACCTCAGTATAGCAACACTGTGACCACTTTGCACTAAAATGGACTTTTATTTTTGATCTAATTGTGTTCTTTATTGTAAACATTGTGTATAATTTATGTTTTTCTTCTGAATGCTGCTTATCTGATGCTCTGTGCCTGTGATGCTGCTGCAAGTAAGTTTTTTATTGTACCTGTGCACACATGCACTTGTGCAGATGACAATAAACTCGACTTTTGACTTTGACTTTGAGTTCTTTTACGTTCTGAGAGCTGAGAGGAGATTTGATGAAGGTGTACAAGACTATAGTGGGTTGAGGTAGGGTCAGTGGAAGTCTGCCAAAGGCAGATGGTTCGAGGACCAGGGGCTCAGAATAATTTGCAGTGCTTACGGGAAAGAGCAGAGGACCTGAACTGACAGAATTGCTCTGACACAAGAGATTCTACAGATGCTGGAATCAGGAGCAACGCACACAAAATGCTGGAGGAACTCAGCAGGTCAGGCAGCATCTATGGAAGGAAAGAAACAGTCGACATTTCATAGATGCTGCCTGACCTGCTGAGTTCCTCCTCCATTTTGTGTGTATTGACAGAATTGCTCTATTAGGAGCCAGAATAGACTCGATGGGCCGAACAGCCTCCTTCTGTGCTGTAGCACCATTCTGAGTTCATTGGCGCCTGACCCGCTGTATCCCAGAGCATGAGGGCACCGGGAGAGGACTGGAAACAGAAATGCCAGTCGAGCAGCATCTATGGAGAGACCAGGTCCAAGACACTTCAGCTGGGGAGAGGATTCGGCGAGGCAGCCCCTTCTCAGCCGACAGGGTCACAGTGGGCTGAATGGGCTCCTCCTGTGCCATAAATCTCTCTGAGAGACTGGGCAAGATTCAAGCAGCTCTGCGTGAGAAACAGATTGTTGGCACAACATTGATTTCTTTATCGTCCAGTACCACTCCCCCCCAGTTTCTTTTCTGCTCTCCCGTGCTCCCCCCTCGGTTTTCCCCTTATCTGTCTGGCCCCTTTACCCCGCCTCTTTCCCCTCCCCTAACCTGCCCCTCACCCACACCTTCCTCCCTCTGGTTCCCCACCTCCTTCCCTTTATTCCGTGGTCCACTGTCCTCTCCCATCAGATTCCATCTTCTTTAGCCCTTTGCCTCTTCCAGCTCTCACCTCCCAGCCTCTCAGATCATTCCCACTTACCTACCTTCCCCCCTCACCTGGACTCACCTGTCATCTGCCAAACTCGTGCTCCTCCCCGTTCCCTTTTATTTCGGCCTCTGCCCTCTTCCTTTCCAGTCCCAATGAAGGGTCTCGACCTGAAACGTCGACTGTTCATTTCCCTCCACAGACGCTGCCCGACCTGCTGAGTTCCTCCAGCACTATGTGTGTGTTGAGGGTTGTTAACCTCAATGTTTTGGCAGACGGAACAGTTCCGGAAGAGGGCGATCTTACACGAAATTCCATTTCAAATGGGATCTTGGGCGCCCTGTGGGGCTGGGTGCACTGGCTCTTATTTTATACAGCTAGCAACTGCAATATTGAACTCTTCCACCAGGTGGTGAGATCGAGCTGTGGAACAACACTGAACCAAGCCCAACACGGCATCCAGCATGGGAAGTCATCTTTGGAAACACAACGTCGGGGAAAGAAGCCTCAGATTAACCTCGGATTTAGGGAAGCTTGCAGCACTGAATCCCAGCCCTCCAATCAGGTCTGCCCGCCACCTCTCACCCCACAACCGTGGCAATTTTGACTCCAAGGACCTTACCAGTTTCTTTCACCAAGTTCCTACTGAATCCGCTTCCTTCAGGCAGCACTTTCCAAATCGCAACCCCTCCTCTCTCCTCTGGTTCTTCTGCTGATCCCCTTCACTCGGTGTTCCCCGGCACCCACCCTCCAGTCCCTGGACTTCCTGCATTCACTCCATCCAAACCTTTCCTGGTTTGGAACGCCTCCTTTACGTCTTCCCTTCACCTTCTCAAGAGGAAAGGTTGAGCTGTACTCGAGGAATTTAGAAAGGTGACCTTATTGAAACGTGTGAAGTTTCTGAGGGAGGCTGTAAAAGGGGCCAAAACAGAATCAGTGTCGTCCAAAGAGATTGGGGAGGAACTCGAGAAAGGATAATTTGCAGGGTTGCGGGGGAAAGAGCAGGGAAATAGGACATAGTAAATTGGTTTACTATTGTCACAGGTACCGAGGTGCAGTGAAAAACTTTGTTTTGCATGCCGTCCATACAGATCATTTCATCACATCAGGGGTTGCTCTGCCAGGAGGCAGCACAGACCAGAAGGGCCGAATGACCTCCCTTGGAGACCACAAACCCAGCTCCCCCAGGTCTTTCCTCACCCCTGGGACAGTCCAGTAAATCTCTGCATCCTCCCCGAGGCTCTCCCGCCCGTCTTGAAGTGAGGGACTCGGAATTGGACACAATCGTCAACGTCGTTAATCCAACATTGGAGTTACGAGGAATTTTTTTTGAGGCAGTGAATTGTTTTCTTCGGAAACTCAGGTGGCTTAAAGGGGATCAGAACCCCAAACCAAAAGTTTCTAACTCAGCAGCAGGACCTAACATCAAATGCAACACAGGCCACTGGGTCAGAACATCCAAAGGCAGCACATTAACACAGCCCGCAGCAAGTAACCCAGGTCCGACGAGACTTGAAATCGAGGGTCTCTGTGACATTACTCTCATCCAATACCTTCTGGGAGGCAGGACACACCACCAGTGGAAGGACTGCTGCCGTCGGGCAGGAGCCTGAAGTCCCACCCCACCAGGTTCAGGAACAGCTACTTCCCTGCAACCATCAGGTTCTTGAACCGACCTGCACAACCCTAATCACTACCTCAGCAACAGGACATTATGGACCACCTCTCGCACTGCCATGGACGTGTCTTTTTTCTTCACTGTCTTGTATAATTTACATTCTGTGTGTCGTCTGAACCTACGTGCCTGTGCACATGACAATAAACTCGACTTGAGACTTGAGAAAACCCAAGTGCAATCACACAGAGAGAATTAAAATGACAGACAATGCCCAATATTAATTTTTGATTTGATTTTTTAAGGAGAGACTGCAGTGGGAGAGCCCTTTCAACTTTGGGCATGTATTTTGACTGCTGACCTGACCAATGCTGAATGAGCTATTTTAACTCAGAACTGTGTTGTCTGAACCCAGGCACCTATGATGCTGCTGTACAGGAGGTTTTCACTGTACCTGCACCTCACCGCACCTGTGCACATGGCAATAAACTCCACTTGAATTCACTGGATGTTCAGGGGACTGGATGGGGTGCCAATCAAGGGGGCTGCTTTGTCCTGCACGGTGTCGAGCTTCTCAAGAGTTATTAGAGCTGCAATCACCCAGGCAAGAGGAAAGTCCCCGTCACACTGACGTGTGCCTTGCCAGGGGAAGGAGGGCTCTGGGGCAGTGCGCTGATGTGCTGCAGGTTATTTTAATCTATTGCTATAAATGATTTGCAACGATGGGGAACACCAAGAGCAACCCGTTTGCAGGAAGAACAAACAGGAGCAGGAGTAGACCATTTGGCCCCTCTATCCCATTCAATTCCACCATTCACCTCAGACACTGTTGCCCTCAACTTGCACTAACGTCGTTATAGAACACAGAACATTACAGCACAGTACAGGCCATTCGGCCCACAATGTGGTGCCGACATTGTATCTTACTCTAAGATCTATCTAACCCTTCCCTCCCACATCGCCCCCTATTTTTCCATCATTCATGTGTTTATCTAAGAGTCTCTTAAATGTCCCAAATGTATCTGCCCCACAACCTCTGCCGGCAGTATGTTCCACACACCCACCACTCTCTGTGTAAAAAACTTACCTCTGACATCCTCCTGATACCTTCCTCCAATCACCTTAAAATTATGGACCCTGGTGTTAGCCATTGTTGCCCTGGGAAAAAGTCTCTGACTGTCCACTCGACCTATGCCTCTTACCATCTTGTACACCTCTATCAAGTCACCTCTCGTCCTCCTCCTCTCCAAAGAGAAAAGCCCTAGCTCGCTCAACCTATCAACCTATCAAAAATGACCTTATGTTTATTTTTGTTTTATTATGTGGTGTAAGTTATGTACAATTTGTGTAATTTATGTCGTGTTTGCAATGCACTGTGCTGCTGCTGCAAAATCCTAATTTTCACAACATTTATGACCCAGGTATGTATGCCTTTGAATTAGGGCTTGACAGATCTGATCTTGACCTCTGTTTCACCTTCCCACCAGCCTCAAAATGTTGATACCCCCCTCCCCAGACCAAAAATCTTCCTCGGCCTGAACATAATCAATGACTCCACCTCTACCACTCCCCGGGGCAAAGAATTCCAAAGATCCACCTCCCTCAGAGAAGAAAGTCCTCATCTCCATCTTGTGGGAAATCCTTGTTCTAATAACGCAGTGTGTTCCAGACATCAACCACTCTCTGCGTAGAAGAAAAACTTACCCCTCAGATCCCCTCCCTCTCACCTCATGTCCACAAGAAGATCTGCCCTCCTTCTGAAGTTCAGGGAGCATAGATCCTACTTGCTCAACCTTTTCTCAGAAGAAGCAGTGAACCTTCTCCAACGCAAGTAAATCCTTCATTAAGTAAGGAGACCAAAACAGTATCCAGTACTCCAGGTGTGGCCCCACCAATGCAAGACATCAGCACCCCATCCCCCTCAACAGAAAGGTCTTGAGACATTTGTGGGGAACTGTGCATACCTTAGCCATGTATCGATCATCAAAGGTGTGCTTAATCATCAAGCTCTTGAGCACGCTGATGGCCATCTGACGCACATCTCGGTACTCCTGCAGGGCACTGCCGACCTCCCGCAGAAGGAGTCCCACCAGGAAGTGGTTTTTGCAGAAGTCGTCCGACAAGGTAAAGTCAAGTTGCAGGTCTGAAAATTTAGACAGGCAGTTTAAACACTGGCAGAGCCAATCACCCCACACAGGGAGAACACAGAGGATTGGTCTCCGTTACACATTGCACGCTGTGGGTTATCGACTCAATGCTATCAAACACCGGGCTGGTCCATCACACATCATGTCCAAGCCTCAAGTCCTTGTCAGATTTCGGGAGCTGTGGTCATAACAGTCTGGCTTATTCCCATCTATACCGCTTGGTAACTCAGGAGGATTCAACAGATATCACCTCAAAATGTCAGTGGTGACCCAGGGTTTGTTTTCTTGGAAGCTGCATCTCTGCCAAAGAGCTTTCCATCTCTCCACCAGTCCCCAGTGGCCGAGCACTAAACCACCAATCCCAATCCTTACCTGGAAGGGTGAAGGGATGGGGGACGGCCAGGGGTTCAGATGTACACTATGTGTTTGCGTGTGTGTGCGTGTGTACGCGCGTGGTTGGGGGTGTGTGTGTACGCGCGTGGTTGGGGGTGTGTGTGTGTGTGTGTGTGAGTGAAGCTCTTGTGTTATGGTTAATCTGCAGCCAGCCGTTCAGTCCAGCGGCCCCGTTATCTCTACATGAGGCTCCTCCCAGCCCCATGTCCCTGCCTGCTCTTCCCCACAACGCCACACATTTCACCCCTCCCAGCAGTTCCCCAATCCCCTCTGGAATGCTCCGGCTGCATCTATTTTCACCACATGTTCCCGACCACAGACCCTGAGGGCTCTTGACAGCTGGGAGTGGAGAGGGAGCAGCAAACAATCTGCTAGAGGAACTCAGCGGGTCGGGCAGCATCTGTGGGGGGAAAGGGATGGTCAACATTTCGGGTCGCGATCTCATTATACCGGCTACCTTCCCTCTACACTCTCAATCCCAATGCAGGATCCCAACCTGAAACGTCGACCATCCCGCCCCCCCCCCCCCCCCCCCACAGATGCTGCCTGACCCACTGAGCTCCCCCAGCAGTTTGTTATTTGCTCCAAATTCCAGTGTCTGCATCTCGTGTCCCTGGTGTGGGGAGGCCGTTTCCTCTTGTGGGAGGATCTGGAACAAGGGCTCACAGTTAAGAATAAAGAATCACCATTTAAGGCAGAGATGAACAGAATCTTCTTCTCTCAAAGGGCGGTGAGTCTTTGGAACTTTTTTCCTCAAAGGGCAGTTGAAGCAGAGCCTTTGAATACCGTAGGTTACTGAGGACAGGTTGGAGTTACCATGATTTGGTGGGGCAGGTCAGGGGCCGAGTGACCTACTCCTGCTCCTAACTCATACGTGTGCACTTGCTGCAGACAAGGACACATTGCCGATGGGTGTATGAAAGGGGATGGGGATATGTGTACATAGAACATGTGACAGACTTTGTACATACAAAGGAGGCGTGGAATACAAGAATTGGGGCGTTATGTTGCAACTCTACCAAGCACAGGGTAGACCACACTTGGGACTTGTGTGCAGTTGTGGTCACCGCACTGTAGGAAGGATGTGTTTGCGCTGGAGAGGGTGCAGAGGAGATTCCCCAGGATGTTGGCTGGATTGGAAGACTTCATTTATAGGGAAAGATTGGATAGGCTGAGCTTGTTTTCCCTGGAGCGAAGGAAGGACCTGAGAGAGGTCTACAAGATTGTGAGGGGCACAGACAGGGCATACGGTCAGAATCTTTCTCCCATCGTTGGGATATCAAAACAGGAGGGCAGAGGTTCAAGGTGAGAGGAAGGAGTCTTAAAGGGGATTTGGGGGTAAAGTTTTTTTTATTTTACACAGAGAGGGGTTGATATCTGGAACTCGCTGCCAGAGGAGGCGACGGAGTCAGATCCAAGGGACATTTGGACAGACACCTGAACAGGCAAGGCAGAGAAGGATGTGGTCTTAGAGCGGGCAAACGGGATCAGTGTGGTTGGGCAAAAGAGTCAGTATGGATGCAGTGGGCCGAAGGGCCTGTTGACTTAATAATCCTCAACACGATTGGTTTGTTTCTGTATTAGAATTGAATCCGGAGCTGGGAGGTTTAACTCTCCTTGTGATAACATTAAAAAGGATAAAATATCGATTGAGTACAGATGATGCAAAACTCCAGATGGTTTTGATGGTGTGACCAAGGAGGAGCTGCTGTCAGAGGGAGGGGAGAGACGGAGTGAAGGACGCGGAGGGAGGTGTTTCAGCACAGCAAGTTGCAGTGATCAGGAACAGGCTGTAAGAAAGAGCAGTGGGAACAAATCCCACAGGAACTTTCGAAAGGGAACAGGGGAGGTGTGGGGAGGGGGGCCTGTGGCAAGGGAGCAAGGACTGGGCCATCTTGTTGGGGAGAAACCCTTTTGCTTCACCGATGTCCCTTTGGGAAGGAAATCTGCCCTCGCTCCCCCCCAGTCTGGCACAGGTGCGACTTCACCAGGTGGCTGGCTCGACACGTCCCTCTGGAGACGCAGGCTGAGGGTGGGGGGTGAGGAGTAAACATTGGCCTTGCTGGAGACACCCACATCCCATGAAGGAATTTTTAAAAAATGCATTCTACATTCTACACCAAAATTGGGCCTCCCTTCTCTGTGTGTGGCCCACAGGTCACGGTGCTCAGCCAAGTGTCTCTCCCTCCCTCCCAGCCCCCAACACTCCTCTCAACTCCCCTCCAACCCTTTCACCAACCAACTCAAATCTGTACCCCCTCCTCCACCAGCGACTGACCCCTCCACAGGGTGAAAGCTCCTTCCTATCTACCCCAGCTGCACCCGATGTTTGTACACCCCGATTACCTCCCCAGTAGCCAGTCCCTCCTCATTGCTGTAGCTCTCCTGCCCTGCAACCATCCTGGCAAATCTCTCCATAGGCCACAACCCTCCCCGCCATCGAGGACATCTTCAAGAGGCGGTGCCTCAAGAAGGAGGCAGCCGTCACTGAGGACCCTCACCATCCGGGACATGCCCTCTTCACGTTACTACCATCGGGGAGGTGGTACAGGAGCCTGAAGACCCACACTCAACGATTCAGGAACAGCTTCTTCCCCTCCGCCATCAGATTTCTGAACGATCCATGAACTCTACGTTATTCCTCTGCTGCACTAATAATTTATTTGTAATTTTTACATATTGCACTGTGCTGCTGCCGCAAAACAAATTTCATGACATACGTCAGTGATAATAAACCTGATTCTGATTCTGTGCTGTGGTGACCAGAACTGCACACAGTGCTCCAGCTGTTTAATACAGTTGTAGCCTCACCACCCTACTCTTGACCTAGGGGAAGAGAAATGTAATTTGGCAAACATTGTGTTGTAGGATCATTTCCCCATTGTGTGAATCTCCCCACTGACAGCATCACAAACAATCCCATCGCTCTCCTGCAGAGAAAGTGCCTCTCACAGCTGACACTGGAGCTCGGCAAGAAAGTAGTCCCATTAATCTAGTCGTAGAACCAGTTGTTACTAAAGGCACAGCTCCCAACACAATGAAACAATTCACTTGCAAAATTAAAGGGAGTTCTTTGATCCTGATCATTCAAGGAAGTCTGGCATCTTGCAACAGGAGTACTGCCAAATTACTGTGCAGTGCATTTCAATCACCAACACAGGGGGGAGAAACCATGCCAGAATTTAACCAGACAAACTAGATACAAAGTGCCAGAATGAAGGAAAAGAGGAATTTTAATGTTGTTTGGGTCAACTAATCTGCTTAGATCAACATTGAACTCCAGTGCATGCAATAGTTTTCAGTCTCACAAGCTATGCCCTGAAGTCAAGAAAAATATGCAAAGGTACTCAGAGCTAATTGCAAGGAGGAGAAGTTCTTCCAGGGTAAAGCAAAATCCAGATTTAGACGAGCAAATTATAAGAAGCCCATGCAGAAAATAACAAGGCCATTAAGAAAGCAAACCAGGATTTAGTGCTCAATTTCAAGCAACAGAACTGAACAGTGCAGATGTCACGCACAACTTGTGTGGACCTTGGTCAGATCTTGGGTAGATCAAGGACTCAGAACATCCCGGAACACATGCTAGCCATCGAAGTG
Organism: Pristis pectinata; assembly: GCF_009764475.1. Lineage (NCBI taxonomy): Eukaryota > Metazoa > Chordata > Chondrichthyes > Rhinopristiformes > Pristidae > Pristis > Pristis pectinata. The sequence goes on from NC_067415.1 coordinate 84,906,739, forward strand.
CAGACACCGTTGCCTTACTGGAAGGGCAGCACACAATTTGTGCACAGCAAGATCCCATACAAGCCACATGATAATGATTGGATCACCTGACTTTTTCTCTGATGCTGATTGGCTCTGGTCACTGGGGAAGACTCTTCACAAAAAAAATAGCGGGATGGGGTCTTTTGCAACCGAACGAGAGAGCAGACTGCACCTCTGATTAAAGATGTATGTGGGAGGCAGTGGGGTGGGGTGGGGGGGGGGGAGAGGTGGGAGGATTGTGGGGGGTGTTGCAGGGTTTCAGGGTTACCCAGGGTTGAGCCCTGAAGCGTGGGACAAACTGACCAGCGAGCAGAGATGACTGGGCGATGGGCCCGCGCAGAGGAACTGGCTTCCAACTGTTCACAACCCACACAAAATGCTGGAGGACCTCAGCGGGTCGGGCAGCATCTGTGGAGGGAAATAAACAGTCGACGTTTCGGGCCGAGACCCTTCATCAGGATCCTGTTTATTTCCCTCCACAGATGCTGCCTGACCTGCTGGGTCCCTCCAGCATTTTGTGTGTGTTGCTCCAGATTCCAACATCCGCAGAATCTCTTGTGCCTCCAACTGTTGGGCCGTTTTGGAAGAGCTGGTGCACATCTCCCAATCCCCGGCCTCAGGTGGCTCAAACCCTTGGAAACCAGATTCGGAGGCTGCACATTACTAGGGAGGCTGTCACAGACACCCAGAAACTCCGATTTAAAGACACCATCGCTCGAGTCCACGGGTTAAAACCCAGGAACGACAAGGGAGAAAGACCAGAGTGAATCATTTCCCCACGGATCGACAGTGCCGTGGAAGGAGACCGAATGTGTGAAAGGAGAAAATTAGAAGTGTTTCAAATCAAAAGAGCAAGCGATCGATCACAAGGGGAACTTTCTCAGCAAGGCACAGCCTGTCAGCTTCAAGTGCTCTGTCCCAGGACAGGTACAGGAGCATGGGTACCACACAGCCACTGCCCGTTATCCAACCAAAACAATGTGCAAGGGGTATAGACAAACTGAGAGCCACACAGCCTTAGACACAGCAAGCCAGCCCGCGGGGATGAGGGGTTGTGTAGCCCGGCCTATCAAACAGGAGGTGAAAGGCGTCAGGGTGTTCTGGCACAGGCTCTGGGTCACAGGAGGTCAATTAAATCGAGCAGCCAATCAGTATGCGAGGACGTGGCGTTGCCACAAGCAGGGGGCAGGGTGTTGCTCCTGAGCCCCACTCGAGTGGGCCGCCCCCCAAACGGCGTTACCAATGTCCCTGTAAACCCACACACCCCCCCTCCTCCCTGTCAACCCTTCCAGTGTTGGGGGCAGAGAGTCTCTGGAAACCACAGGGTGGGGGGGGTTGGTCCAGTCCCCACACCCCTCTACCCAAGGGGCGATGTGGAGACTGGACCACCAGAGGAAACAGATCCACATTTGAACACTCCGGAAGTTCCAGTCCATAGGGAACTGGCACAGGGGCGGAGACGAGCCCTGGGGCAGAGCAGCCACGACCACATTGAATGGCGGGGCAGGCTCGAGGGGCTGAGTGGCCTACTCCTGCTCCGAGATTTTTATGTTCCTACCCCACTCTACTGGAGTCAATGGAACTGAAGATGGAGGGAGTGTACAGAAGCCACGCTCTCCTCACACGCCCACGCAGCGTTGGGCATCCTACATCTCCCCAACTCAAATGACCACAAGTCACTCCCCAGTTCCACATCCAGAAGAGTGAGAGACAACAGCTACAGTCCCAACCAGGAACTTCCACAATGACTGTCCGAGACCTAAGGGGATATTGGGATAATCCCATTGAGGGGATAATGGGATAATCCCGTGGGCAGCACAGTGGTGCGGCTTGTAGAGACCCGGGTTCAAAGCTCTAGAGACTCCAGTTCAATCCCGACCTCAGGTACTGTTTGTGTGGAGTTTGCACATTCTCCCTGTGACCGTATGGGTTTCCCCCGGGTGCTCCGGTTTCCTCCCACGTCCCAAAGACACACTGGTTGGTTGGTTAAAAACAACAGGGGAGACTCTCCCACTTGCAAAGTCAACGGCAAAGATGGACAGGCCTTGAGGTTGCGCAGATCCCTGATCTCCGAGGGTTAAACTATGAGGAGAGTTTTCCACCAAAATAGAATCTAGGAGTTGTTGAGATGATTTGATTGAAGTTTAGGGCACCACCAGGCAAGGTGGGAAGGATCTACGTCCACTGGTTGGGGAGACCAAGGTTTGGCTGCTCAGGTCTGAGAATGTGAGCCAGGTTATCACCACGACACTCCAAGAGCAGGAGAGGCTTGGAATGGGAAAACGGATGCCGGGCCAATTGTTTAGGTTTAAAGACGGGGTCATCCACAGTGGTGATTTGGTCTCAGTGGGAGGACGGCCAGGCTTGGGGGGTGCTGAATGGGTTTCAGCTGTTCCCATTCCAGCAACCGATGAAGGGAGTACAGGGGTGGGGAGACTGAGAGAGAGAGGATTAGATGATCTCCCAAAATGCATCCATGAACACAGGCGAAAACCATCAGGGAAATCCCAAAAGCAAATGAAGTGGGCTAAAGACTTAACAGAATCTAGAATCCCATTGGGCAGTGAAGAAACTGGTTGCATTCTAATTGGTTGCGTGAAGACAGGGCATCGTGGTGATGGACATGCCGTGTGACCAATGGCAGAAGCGTAGGGGCAGGGTTCTGGTGTTGGTGTTGGGTCATACCTGGTTTTCAACAACCTGCCCCACCAGGGTTTGCTGAATTAGGAAGGAAGGGAAAGCAAAGAACTGGAAAGAACTGCTTCCGGTGGCACGGGTACCAAACCCCACAGGTCCATAACACCACCAGGGACCCGAGATGTCCAGGTGCCCAGCAACTGGAGAAAACACGGTGCCAATTCACAAATTCAAGGGCAACAGGATGATGCTGAAAATGGTCTCAGGGCTGAAAAGGTTATAGTCACAGATAAAAACACACATCAAACACAAGCGTGGCCCTGTTACTGTAAGACCCAATGAATGATCATTCATGATCCAAAGGCCAGGAAGCTCCTTTCACACCCTCTCACCTCCACTCCAGCTAAAGTTCATAGCCCGAGCCAAATTCATCCACTCCAATTGATCTAAGGATTCTTTATCAAATACAGTTCAACCTTCCCACAATATTCCAGCTCTCAATAAGATTAAATTGAGGAAATATAATTATGGTCCCAGATTAAAAACACAAAGAGCTACATTTACAGAGAATTGTCCGGGATGAGTGACAGGGAAATTGACTGTCCACCCTAACCTGTGTTCACCCACAACTCCTCGCCTTTCCTACCAAAAGTACCAACACAGCCCTTGATTCCCTTGTGTGTTTATATAGCCTCTCCCTGAAGGAATACTGGAGCTATGTAACCTTGGTGAACAACTGGAAGCTGGTTAACTATCTGAAAGGGCTGTGAGGAGAGGGCAGAGGAGTGAGGGTCAGCTGGATTACTCTTGCACAGAACCGGTCTCTATGGGCTGAATGGCCTCTTTCTGTACCGTAACAATTTTTAACAACTTTTAAAAGACAGTTGGACAGGTAAATGGATAGAAAAGGTTTAGAAGGTTATGGACCAAACGTTGGCAAATGGGACTGGCTTGGATGGGCATCTTGGTCAGCATGGACCAGTTGGGCCAAAGGGCCTGTTTCTGTGCTGTATGACTCTATGTATTCTTCCTGTGACTCTGTGAATGCTACTTCCCACAGCCTCTCGTTTCACCTTCTTCCCACTCTCCTGACAAACAGATTTCTCTCCAACTTCTCACTGAATTTATCAGTGACCATCTCACCACTGGCTTTCCCTCCATTCAGCGAAGAGTGACGTCTCTCCCTCTGTCCTCTCTAAACCCGCTCGTAACTTCAGGGCCTTTTCTTTCCAAAGACGAGTGCCCCACTCTGTTTAATCTTCCCTGATAGGAGCTTCCACTCCTGGTATCACCCTTGTGAAGCCTCTCTTTGAAAACCTTCCCCCAATGTTGCTCCATCGCATTCAAAACCATGCTCAGTACTCCTACTGTCGTTCAACCAAGGTTTAGTACAAGTCTACTGTCACCTCCCTACTTTGTACTTCTAGCCCTCTGCAGAATAAACCCCAGGGGCCTGCTTATTAATCTGCATCACTGATTTTAATTCTGTTTTTTATTTATTCACAGGATGTGAACACATCTAACACATTTAGTATCCAGTCCCAACTGCTCCTGGCACTGAGAGGCTTGACTTGTTGGGACATTTTCACTGGGGCCTGGAGCCAGACCAGGAGAGTATGGAGTGGGTTTTATAGCAATCTGGTTACTAAACTGAGACTGGCCTTTTGTTTTAAAGTACTTTAACTTAAATTCCTATTTTCCTTGGTGAGCCATGATCAACATTCCTGTAACAACCACTTTTTTCCTGCTGTATCCAAATCCCCATACTCCACTTCTTATTTTCACCAGGTACTTGGAAAATGAAAAAAAATAGTTCTTTATCCCCTCACTTTGGAAAATGGAATATGTGAATTATTGTGAAAAGGCAGAGTTTCCACGAAGGAATATTGGACAAACATTTGCTTAAATCTGCCAACTTTATGGGGCAATAAAGTAAATTAGGTGTAGCTATTGATTTATTATGACTGCAATTTAGCATTAAAATCATTTTTGAATTTTTTATGATTTATCTTTTCAATGTCAGTGGAAATAAAACTAAAAATTAAAAAGAAACATTTAGAGGGGAGAGTCGAGAGTGTAACTGGTGCTCTGGCGAGGGTGCAGAGGTTTGGTAATAAGCAAGCACAATATGCCAAACCTACCTACAGAGGCAGAACATGACTCCACACTTGGCGAAAGAAATGCTGATTAATAAAGAGGAATAAAGTAGAGGAAAAACCACAAAAAGAATGAAGCAATTGTTAGCAAGAAGCATTTCTTAAAAAAAAATTATCAAATGAAAGTTAAAGATCAAAGCTCGACAGTACTGAGACAATCAACAATCCACAACAATCCACAAGAAACACATTAAGGGGAATTACCTTGGTACCTCTGAACCCTGCCTTTCCCAAAAGGCATCGGCAAGTTTAGGGGAATGAAGTGTTCGTGGTTGCAAATAACCCGCAGAAATTCAAACTTCATCTCAAAGAGTGTCTGAAATAAAACGGTGTAGTTAGAGGGCCAGGAAGAAGATGGTTTGCATTCGTAAACCGCATTTAATCTTCAGACTTATGCAGTGGTGACAGAGTGTGGTAGAAATACGTCCTGTAATGCTGGTGCTGAATGCTATGTCGATTAATTGAACTCATAATGTCACCAAGTCATAGAGACAACCCGCACAGAAACAGGCCCTTCGGCCCAACGAGCTCTTACTGACCATCGGCCACCCGTTTACACTAACCCTAGTTTTTACTCTCCACCCATTCCCAGCAGCTCCCAAGATTCTAAATAAATTAATCGCTGAATAATTCTGCAAACTGAGGGAAACTATTTTCAAAAATTTACATGTCATTTTAGCAGCTGTGAAGACTACTGAACACCCATTATACAATTACTCAGGAGGTCAGGCAGCATCTGCAGGGAGACAAAAAGAGTTAATGACCTTTTTATATCAGATTTCTAACATCTGCTGTACTTTGCTTTGGTTCCACATTACAATTGTTTTACAATTACATGCAAAAGATGCTTAGAAATGCCACCAAAGATCACTTCGTCCAGTGTCAAACAAATGACTAGAAAATGAGAAAAACATTGCACGTGCTGGAAATCTGAAATAAATACCGTGGAAAATATCTGTGGAGAGAGAAACAGGCCGACATTTCAGGTGAATGACTTTTCATCGAGTTATAAGGAGAGACTGGATATGCTGGGACTGTTTTCTCTGGAGCATCAGAGCCTGAGAGGTGACCTTACAGAGGTTTATAAAATCATGAGGAGAATAGATAAGGTGGATGGTCATGGTCTCTTCCCCAGGGTAGGGGAGCCTAAAACCAGAGGACACAGGTCTAAGGTGAGAGGGGCAAGATTTAAAGGGGACCTGAGGGGCAAGTTTTCCACACAGAGGGAGGCGGGTATACGGGACGATCTGCCACAGGAAGTGGTAGAGGTGGGGGAACAACTAAAACGTTTAAAAAGGCATTTGGACAGGTACATGGATAAGAAAGGTTTCAAGGCTTATGGCCAAATGCAGGCAAATGGGACTAGCTCAGGAAGGCACCTGGATCAGCTGGGCTGAAGCGCTTGTTTCTGTCCTGTATGACTCTATGACTGAAAGGTCATGACCTGAAATGCTGTCTCCAGTTCCTCTCATCACCAGATGCTGCCTGACCTGCTGAGCGTTTCCAGAGATTTTCAGTTTCTGTTGTTTGGAAAATGAGCTAAGGACACGACACAAGAAATCAGATGTACCTTTGGGCTCCCTGGACTGAACCATTTTATGTAATTGTTGATTTGCTTGAAAACAAATCCTCTGTCCATCAGTGAGAAGCACCTCTGCAAATAAATCAACAAAAAAATTAATTCCCAGATGGAAAATCGTGCTTAGGTGTTTCCGCAGTAGCTGAGTTGCAATATGCTTCTGGAATTCATGTCTTATAAAATTAATTCAAGATGCAAGTGGGAACTGAGGGAGAAGCTGAGATGGTTCCCACCTTAATGAAGACAGCGAGGCTGTGGTTTGCATTCCGAGCCTCTTCTGGTTTGTCCTTGTACTTCTGTGTGATGTGCGGCATTAACAGGTTAACAAGTGTCTCCACTGTGTGCTGGTAAGAGGCAGGGAATCGCTGGTTCCGGAATAACTAGATAAACCAGATGAAGAGTAAACGTTCAGAACATAAAATCAGTAATTACTGCTTGCATTGCAAAATCTCTCCCTTCTTCACAAACTTCTTCTTCCTCCTGATCACTGCGATCCCCTCCAGCCCTACAACACTTGGTTTTCTGGACTCTTGCTCATCCACAAATTTAATCGCCCCACCAGCAGTGGTCATGCCAGTAGCTGCTTGTGCCCCCAAGCTCTGGAATTCCCTCAGTCAACCCCTCCGCCTCTCTTTCCTTCAAGATATTCCCCCAGCTTTGGGTGACAGGATCGCTCTCTGAGAGACTCGCATTCTGTTTGATGAGTTTGATCCTACAAAAACTCTCCGAGATGCTTTACTGGGTTACAGGCAAGTTGCAGTTAGGCTGGATGGGGTACAATGCAGTTCTTAACTTTTGTTTAATCTGTTTATTGTTCAGGCTCTGAGCACTTCTGGCGAGGCTGACGTATATTATCCATCGCTAACTACCCTTGAGCTGAGTGGCTTGCTGGCCATTTCAGAGGTCTTTTAAGAATCAAACACATTGGTGGGTCTACAGTCAGGCAGCCCAGATCAGGCAAGGACAACAGAACTCCTTCCCTGAAGCACACAGTGAATCATAGTGTTATGACGACAATCCAGTGTTTTCGTGAACATCTTTAAAAAAAACTCCAGGTTATTACCTCAATTTAAATTCCACAGGTGCCGTGATGGGATTTGAACAAGTCTCTGCACTGTCTGGAAATACAATGACTTAGCCACTGCACCACTATCGTAAACACGTTCTCTATTAGATTCAGCATTCTTGGTGGGAATTACAATATTTGAAGGAGGGGGTGAAAAATTCACATGGGTGTTCGAGCCGAGTACCCACTGTGGTTGAAACTTGGAGAGAGAGGAGGGTTCACCCTGGCTGAGAATTCAACACTTGACACCCAGCACTGCTGCTACAATTCACTCAAGGCCAGGTCCCAGCTGCACAAAAAGCAAACACACCTCGCCAGTGGGCTCCAGTGCAGTACTGAGGGAGCACCGCACCGCCAGAGGCCAGGCATTAACCCCACACCCACTCCCAACTCTGACCCACCTGGTCCTTGAAGGACCTCACTGCACCATTCAAAGAAGAGCCAGGGAGCCTTGGGGCCAACATTTATCCTTCAATGTGACCAAAGCAGATTTTCCAACCATTGTTAGGTTGCCATTTGTGGGATCTTGCTGTGAGCCGCTTGCCTGTCAGATTCTCCAGAGTTACTTCGCAGTTCCCGTGAGCCCAGGATGTCCTGATGCTTCTCAGCCAACAGCTCCTTGTTGAGGTGCAGGCACTGTTGCCATGGAGTTGTGCACCACAGAAACAAGCCTTTCGGCCCACCACGTCCGTGCCGACTCTTTTGCCCATCTACGCTAATCCCACTTACCCGCAGTAGGACTATTCTTCTATGTCTTGTAGCTTTAACTGCCTCTTAAACGTAGTGCCTGTATCTGATTCCACTACCTCTTCTGACAGCATGTTCTAAATATCAACCCCTCTCTGTGTAAAATGAAACTTACCCCTCAGATCCCCTTTAAATCTCTTCCTCTCACCTTAAACCTATGCCCCTTGTTTTGCTACCCCTACCATAGGGAAAAAAGGTTCTAACTATCTACCCCATCTATACCTCTCATAATCTTTTATACCTCTCTCAGGTCCCCCCCTCAGCCTCCTTCGCTCCAGGGAGGACAAGCCCAGCCTGCCCGATCTCTCCCCACAACTAATGTCCTCCAATCCAGGCAACATCCTGTCGAATCTCCTCTGGAAACGTTGCAACGCTGGGAAATCAGCAGCCAAGTCGCACACAATAGACCCTTACAAACAGTGAGTGATAACGATCAGAGGAACTGTTTTGTGGAGCTGGCTCAGAAATAAACACTGGCCAAGAAGCGGAGGAGAAGTGCCCCGCTCTTTGAACAATGCAATGGGACATCCAACTGTTTGCTGATTTTGGGGTCCGATTTTGCAATCAAAGGGACTTGGACTCACGCTGCTTCCAAATCAGGAGGCTTCAGCGTCACATTTAATGCTTCCTCTTCCGCAGTTATAAGCGACTTCATTCTTTCCCACAAAACGGCCCTCAACCACAACAAATGTGGCAGCGAGGCAGAGTTCAACAATAATTCACTCATTGGGTTTGTATAGCCTGACAACTGTTCACCAAGTGGCAAGGCGAGAACACAGAAACAGATGTACTGACGTTTGTCACCTCAACATATGTCCAGTGCGAGCTGCAGATTAGAGGCAACTGTTGAAAATGACTAGTGCCTCACACTGAAATATTCTGATCCACCTATTCAGCAAACAGCTGTGTGCAATAATTTATCAACATGCTCACTGAGATTAGGCAAAAGGAAAGCATTCACAGCCTGCCTGCTTCGTGCCAGCCTCTTCCCATCTCTATCTCCCCTCAGTTTCTTCTCCCACTCCACCCCCACTCTCATCTCCTTCTCTTCCCCTAGGTTTCCCCTTATTTCTGTGGCCCTTCACCCCTTCCCCTCCCCTCCCTCTGGTTCCCCATCTCCTTCCATGGTCTACTATCCTCTCCTTCTTCTTCAGCCCTTTGCCTCTTCCACCCATCACCTCTCAGCATCTGACATCACTCCCTTTCATCCCTCCCCCTCACCCACCTACTTTCCCCCTCTCACCCAGCATGCTCCTCCTCCTCTACCCCCCCCCCACCCTCCCCCCAGCCTTTATATTCTGGCTTCTGCCCTCTTCCTTTCCAGTCCTGATGAAGGGTCTCGACCCAAGACATCAACTGTTTATTTCCTCCATAGATGCTGCCCGACCTGCTGAGTTCCTTCACCATTTTGTGTGTATTACTCCTTCTCTTCTCAGTGTCTTTATCCAGCTTCACGAGACCAATCTCTGCTCTCCAACTCAACGTGTGCTCCGTTCTCCCTACTCTCTGGATTCCTCAGCAACTTCCTTCTGGATTTATCCAGCAAGTGCAGAGTCAGAGGGTAAGGTAGGAGATTGGGTTGTGAGCTGGGTTCAGGGCAGTGAGTGGAAGGAATGTCTAAGCCAAAAACTTGGCCATTTGGCCAACCGGTGTTTATCTGCCTCCACAATCTCTGGAGAAAATTGCTTTTCCTGAATTCCCATATTGGACTTACTGGGGACCGTCTTACACTGGTTCCACCTGCCAGTTACCCTTCACACCCTCCTTGATCCACCTATCACCTGCCAGCCCCTGCTTCACCACCCCTTCCCTCCTCTTCATACTGGCCATCTCCCTTCTCCACTCCCAGTCCTGATCCAGGGTTTCAGACCCAAAATGTCGACAATTCCTTTCCCTCCACAGATGCTGCTCTACCCACAGAGTTCCTCCAACACTTAGCTTTCTGCTCCAGATTCCAGCATCTGCAATCTCGTGTTACTGTATCACCCTGATGGCTCCTAATTTGGGAGATCAATCACAAAATTTTCATTATCTTATTTAAACACCTTTTATTATTAGGGAATTCGACAGAGGATAACGCAGGAGAGAGAAGAAAAAACCATTCAGAACCTCCTCAGCTCTTCCATACAGTAAAAGTAAAATTCACCATCCTGGACAAGGCATGGTGCAACTGTTTCGGATCCGTTCTGAGGTGCTTCCCTCAATTTATCTCTAATAATTTTCAATCAGCTAGAGGCTCTGGCCAACGACCCTCAGGTTGACTTTGGGAAGTTTGAAGTTTTCCTCAAATCCTGGCCTTTGGGAGTCAGCTTCAGCTGGCAGGTTTACGCATGCGATTGGACTGGAGAGAGGTACAGAGGAGATTCCCCAGGATGTTGCCTGGGATGCAGTGCCTCAGCTATGAGGAGAGACTGGGTTTCTTTCTCCTTGAAGCGAAGGAAGCTGAGGGGGGACACAAAAGAGGTGTACAAAAATCATGAGGCGTACAGGTATAGGAAACGTTTCCCCATGGCAGAGGTGTCTATGACCAGAGGGGATGTGGAGGAAGAGGTTTAGGGGGGATATATTGAAGAAACTTTTTCCAGCCAGAGAGTGGTTGAAAGTTGGAACGGACGACCCGAGAGGGTGGCGGAGGGAGGTACTCTCCCAGCAGTTTCCACACAAGGGCTTGAAATTACCAAGGCAGAGAAGGCCAGCGACCAAGAGCTGGTAAGTGGGATTGGTATTGATGGATACTTGATGGTTGGTATGGACGTGGTGGGCTGAAGGGCCTGTTTCTGTGCTGTATGGCTCTATGACTCTACACTTAGTCCACAACAAGGCTGCTTCCACGGAGCCCTCTGGGATCCAACCTCTGCACTCCCATCACGTCACACTTGCCTCTGGGGACAAGCTCAGCCAGTCTGATCTGATGGTGGTTGGAGGAACAGACTACTCTCCAGCTGAAGTATCAAAGATGTGCATGAGGACAAAAATAGGAATCCTAGTCCATGTTCCACCCTTGCATTTGCAGAACATCTTTAACCGAGTCCCAAGGCATTTCACAGAAGAATCTTAAGTGGGCACTTCAATTCTAAGGCCAGGTTCTCAATTTCACATCGGTTTAAACCCAATGGGGTTTCAGTGAGAACACCTTTCATTCTTCTGAACTCCAGTGAGTGGAGTCCCCAATCTATTTAACCCTTCCTCAGAAGAACAACCCTCAGGTACCCAGGATCCTCTTGTGAACCTTCCCTCAACCACCTCTTATGAAATAATATCCTTCCTTAAATAGAAGACCAAAATTGTTCAGTACTCTAGATGTAGTCTCACGAGTGCCTTCTACAGTTGCATTCTGTACCTTTATACTCCAAGCCCCTTGAAATAACATGCCATTAACTGCTGAACTTGGGTGCCAGCACAAGGACCCTGAAACCTTCCTGTGCTGCAGCTCTCTGCATTTCTCTGTTTAAATAATACTCTTTCTTTGTTCTTCCTTCCAAAACAAACTTCTCATTTTCCCACATCATTTGACAAATTTATTAGTTTTTTTTCAAGAAAGCCTTGATCAGAGTTGGATAGAGAGCACCTAATAGATATATTGCATTTGGACTTCCAGAAGGCATTGACAAACTTGTTGAATTTGTCCAAGTAACTTACCCTTCATTAAGCCATGTTCTGTTTGATTATGTTATAATTTCCATATGACCTGTTATTAGGTCCTTGTTTGATTAGAGTCAAAGAGCATACAGCACGGATACAGGGCCCTTCAGCCCAACCAGTCCATGCCGACCACGGTGCCCACCCAGCTAGTCCCAATTTCCTGCGTTCAGCCCATATCCCTCGAAGTCCTGCCCCTCCATGTACCTATCCAAAGTGCTTCTTAAATAAAACCGTTGTACCTGCCTCACCCACTTCCTCTGGCAGCTCGTTCCAGATTCTAACATTTTTCCAGAAATAAATGTTCCCTTTTGAACAGAAGTATCACACTGGTAGTTTTCCAATCCTCGGACACTTCTCCAGAACCTAAGGATTTCTGAAAGAGTGGAACTATCTTGGTGACCACGTTGGTGAGCTCAACTTCACAGAAGTAAAAGATCAATTAAAAATCTCCTTCCAGCCTGAATCTCACCATGGTCGACAGAAGCCATACAACACAGCAACATCAGACAAGTGACCCCTTACCTTCAGTTTGTTGGTTTCTATAAGATGCTGTGCCATTGATTTTATCAGCGCCTCCAGGAAAAACCAAGAATACTAGAAGCAAACAGAGTCTTTATTTAGAATAAAGAATGTAAATTTCAAATGGTATTAAAAGATGAGGACGATCAGTAAATGTTCTCAAAGAGCATCAAATAATCAGCTGGCTACAATCACAATACAAGGCACCACACTAGCTGAACATCGTGGACGTACCTATTAAAGTCTTAGCATGGATGGTGTGGTATTGTGGAGGTGCAGAAAATTAATGGTTAAATTTCCTGGACTAGTAATCCAGAGGCCAGGGCATCCCACAGCTGGCATGGTGGGATTTCATCGCTGGTCTCTGGACCACTGGTGCAGGCCACTGGATATGTATCCAGGGCTCCGTACCCTGTTCCGTCACTCGACGTGCGATCACCAAGTTACAAGAGGCTGAAGTCAGATCTACCTTGAGCAGCTTGTTGCAGGTGAGAAAGTCAGCCGTGGTCTTCAACAGAACGGTCATGGACTTGGTTAACTCCTCGTGTACGGTCTTGCACTTCGATGAATTCCAAGGTTCAGTTTTGAAAACGAACTGAAGACATCAAACAATTGGCAGGAAGGAAAGGATTAGTTGCTGCTTGTTCATCAACATCTCACCCAACCCAATAATCCTCTGAGCAGCTGTAAACCAGCTGTGTTAATACCAACATAACACAACTAACATAAGGGCTTTGCATCGGAGCTGACAGAACCTTGCTGTGATTTCATGCAACCTTAACACCCCAAGCTCTTACTACACCTGCCAAACATATTCTATGCAAGGTTCAGTATGTGTTTCAGGGAAAAAAAAGCAATTATAGAGTGTCTCTCACAAAGTAAAAGGTCCCAGATGCATTTTGCAGGAGAGGTATCAGTTACTGACAGTCAGTTACACAGGACAATATTAAAACAGGTAATGCAGTTTTTAAGATATGTCAAGTCAGAGAGAGACTGAGGGTCAGAGGGGTATAGGGAGGGAATTCCAGAGAGGACCCAGGCAGCTGAAGGCACGGGCATCAAAGAAAGAGGCAGTTAAATTTGAGAATGAGCAAGAGGCCAGAATTGGAGGAGAGCAGAGTTCAGAGGAGAGAGGGGGTAGAGAGAGGGGCGGGGAGGAGAAAGAGGATAGACAAAGAGAGACAGGGAGAGAGAGAGAGAGAGAGACGAGAGGCAGGGAGAGACAGAGGCAGGGAGAGACAGAGAGGCAGGGAGAGAGAGAAAGAGAGAGAGAGGGAGAAAGAGACAGGGAGAGAGACGGGAGAGACAGAGATGGGGAGAGAGAGATGGAGAGAGGGAGAGAGAGACAGTGAGGGGAGAGAGGGAGAGGCAAGGGAGAAGAGAGAGAGGGAGAAAGAGAGAGAGACAGGGAGAGAGAGAAAGACGGAGAGAGACGGGGAGGGAGAGAGACGGGGAGAGAGAGAGAGACGGGGAGAGAGAGAGAGACGGGGAGGGAGAGAGACGAGGAGAGGGAGAGAGAGACGGGGAGGGAGAGAGAGACGGGGAGGGAGAGAGAGACGGGGAGAGAGAGAGAGAGAGAGGGAGAGACAGGGAGGGAGAGAGGGGGGAGAGAGGGGGGGGGAGGGGGGGGAGGGGGGGAGAGGGGGGGGAGGGGAGGGGAGGGGGGGAGAGGGGGGGGGAGGGGGGGAGAGGGGGGGAGAGGGGGGGGGAGAGGGGGGAGAGGGGGGGGAGAGGGGGGGGAGAGAGGGAGAGGGAGGGAGGGGGGAGAGAGGGAGAGGGAGAGGAGGGAGAGAGACGGGGAGAGAGAGAGAAGAAAGAGACAAGAAAGAGAGAGACAAGAAGAGACAGACAGACAGACAGACCAGAGGGCATAAGTGGGACAGTGTAAGTTAGGGCAGTGGTGGTGAGTTTCAGATGTACTCATGTTGCAAGGTCTAGGAAGGCTGGTCCAAAGGGCGTTAGTATGATTACAAAAGCCTATCCACCGTCAAATCACATGCAAACAAATCCATAGAATCCTGGAGAGATCCAGCAAAGAAACAGGCCCTTCAGCCCAACGAGTTCTGTACTGACCACCAATCACCCATCGACACTAGTCCTACATTTGCATCAACCCCCCTCCAGATTCCAACACGCCTTGTACACACTGGGGGAAATTTAACAGGCGTCCAATTAACCTATCAACCTGCATGTCTTTGGGATGTGGTCACAGGTCTCCCACTGTGCCACCCTCAATTTTTCGATTCTGCCACCTCGGTTCTGTAACAATAAAACCCTTTGCCCAACAAAACCTCACCTTTCTCAGTTTGAAACTTTCACTTGGGGAGCAGAGCGCTCCAGGTTCCCACCGCCGAGTGTGGGGAAGAGTTTCCTGATATTACACAAGGGTGGCTGACCTGCCCCCTTGTTCTGGACTCCACCGGCCAGAAGAAATAGTTTCTCTTTGCAAACCCAATCCTTTAATCATCTTAGGGCACGGTAGCGTAGGCAGTTAGGGCGACGCTATTACAGCGCCAGCGATCGGGGGTTCGATTCCCGTCGCTGTCTGTAAGGAGTTTGTACGTTCTCCCATGTCTGCGTGGGTTTCCTCCGGGTGCTCCGGCTTCCTCCCACGTTCCAAAGACGTAAGGGTAGGTTAATTTGGGTTTAAAATGGGCCGGCGCGGACTCGTTGGGCCGGAAGGGCCTGTTACCACGCTGTAAATAAAATTTAAAAATTTAAGTTAATTAAAATCCCCCCCTTTTAATCATCTAAACTTGGGGGAGCTTTTCTAACCTTTGGGCCTCTGTATCTCAGGAAAGGATGTGCTGGCCCTGGAGAGGGTCCAGAGGAGGTTCACGAGGAATGATCCCGGGAATGAAAGGGTTAATGTATGAGCAGCAGTTGATGTCTCTGGGCCTGTACTCGGAGTTCAGAAGGATGAGGGGGGATCTTGTTGAAACCTACCTACACTGAAAGGCCTGGATAGAGTAGACGTTTCCATCAGTAGGTGGTCTGGGGATCCGAGTGCAACAGCCTCAGAATAAGGGACATCCTTTTAAAAACTAAGATGAGGAGGAATTTCTCCAGCCAGAATAATGAATCTGTGGAATTTGTTGCCACAGAGGGCTGTGGAGGCCAAGTCATTGGGTGTATTTAACGCAGAGATGGACAGGTTCTTGATCGGTAAGGGGTTAAGGGTTACGAGGAGAAGGCAGGAGAATGGGGTTAGAAAATAAAATCAGCCATGATTGAATGGTGGAGGCAAACTTGATGGGTGGAATGGCCTAGTTCTGCTCCTATATTTTATGGTTTTATGGTCTAACCCATAAGTGTGCTACTAGGGAAAGCAAGACGAGGCAGACTTGGATATTAGCTGAGTAGCACATGGTGACATTTGTCCTCCATTTCAGGGACCATTGTACTTTACTTCTGAAACTGGATTCTACTGGAGACCTTGAAACCCAATTTCAGAAGCAGAATACAACATGTAATTATTACATAATAGTGGGGAAAGAATTTCAGCCACATTGGGTTTATTCTTTAAGAGAGAGAGGAGAAATTATGAATTCCATTATATCTTGCTAACAGCTTAACTTGGCAGTAATGGAAGCTTTAAATAATGCAAACTGAACAAAGAATGGGGATTGTAAGATAAGGGTTAAGATATCTTTATTAGTCACATGTACACTGAAACACATGCATCTTTTGTGTAGAGTGTTCTGGGGGCAGCCCGCAAGTGTTGCCACGCTTCCCGGCACCAACATAGCATGCCCACAACTTCCTAACCCGTACGTCTTCGGAATGTGGGAGGAAACCGGAGCACCCGGAGGAAGTAACTTTAAGGAAGCCCGTGATGGTCCCAGAGACGGTGCAGGAGGGGTGTACCAATGAGTCCAGGGACGAGGGATATCAGCTGCAGGAGAGGCCGGGGTTATTCTCCATGGAACAAGGGTGTGAGGAGAATTGACAGAGGTGGACAAGACCAAGCTTGATTTAGACAAAGGGTCGATTGAGGAGGCTGTTCCTATTGGTGGATGCTGCAAGGGTCAGGCACCACAGATTTAAAACTTTGACAAAGGTGTGTGAGAGATGTGGGGAAGAGTTGTTGCTGGAGCGGAGATATGATCTGGAGCTCGCTGGCTGATAGAAGCAGGTCCTTAAAATTCAATCGAAGCAGAAGTGGGAAATCCTGGAAGGACTCAACGGGTCAGGCAGCATCTGTGAAGTGTTAGCATTTCACCTAATGAACTTTTATAAAAAGGGACCAGATAAATGCTCGAGAGAATAATTTGGAGGGTTACGAGGAAATGGCACTGGCAGGAGCCAGCAGAGAGACCATGGGTCAAATGGCCTCCTCCTGAGCCATAACAATCCTAGACTCTAAGAGTATCAGTTGTAACTTCCAGGCTACAGTTGAATGCTGGGCAGGGGGATCAGCTTGGACAATTCCCTCTCCGCTGACTTGGACTAAATTACTTCTCTGGAATAACAGTTCGATAACGATCTTCAGGAGCAAATAAGAATCCCACCCGCACCATTCACAACTCATTCTCTGATCTGAAGCTCTGCTACAGTTAACAATGTTGCATGCACCTATTGGATAGTATCAAGGTTATCACTCATCACCTTAATGTAGGACCTCAGATAGTGCTCCAAACCCTCGTGACACTGGGAAACGATGTGGACGAGAACCCTGGGAGAGAAGACGGTGAAATTTATGTATCTGAACACAAAGATATTCAGAGTCCCAGAGAACTCGAGATTTCAGCTTTTGTCATTGTAAGCAGCCAGGGGTTAGATATCACTGCATATGCATGCACGATACAAGAACAAGAGCAAGTGTGAACAAGCCAGAGAGTGGGGGAGAAGGAATAAAGAAACGATTTATGAACTCACCCCGAGGGAGAGAGCAAAGGTCGAGAAACTGGATGGTGGGGTCAGGCCACAGGATGGGGTGGGATGAGGCGGCGAGCTTGATCATCAGGGGTGAGGTGCCAGGGCCATAGGAAGAGGGAGGTGGGGGGTGTGGGGTTCATGAGAGGGGAGAGGCTTGTGGGGCCACCAGAGGAGGTAGGGGGCAGGAGGGGGCATGTGAATGGGCCACAGGTGGAGGGTGGGTGAAGGGACATGGAAATGAAAGGAGGAAACACCTGCGAGGACAAAGCAGCTTTGCTGCAATTAACTCCGCACCCAAAGAAAGGCGACCGACGGCTGAGACCAAACAGCAGCCCACCCCTTCCCCCCACCTCACCAACCGTCTGGTGCAGTTATCCTCAAAGCCTGCCCAACAAATGCTCCACAGAGACCTTTATTCTTCTCCA
Organism: Pristis pectinata; assembly: GCF_009764475.1. Lineage (NCBI taxonomy): Eukaryota > Metazoa > Chordata > Chondrichthyes > Rhinopristiformes > Pristidae > Pristis > Pristis pectinata. Next base: position 84,924,409 of record NC_067415.1, read on the forward strand.
AACCATTTGGTCCAGACTGGGGCACTGAACAAATGCAAACCAGCAAAGGCAGGCTGTCACAGGTGGGGTTAATCCAAGGCTGTGGCTGAGGGATGATTACAGTTCCCCATGCCCGGGTGTTTGGCAACATTTCACTTTGCAGGATTTCGGGAAGTGCAGGACCCTCCTTCAAAAGACGAGACCTTTTATCTTGCTGTACACCTGCTCCCTACCTGTAACATTAACTGCAACATCCTCGTGGGTGGCCGGGCAAGAACTCGGAACAACTGGTTCAGGATTGTGGGCAGGAAGTTAATCATCACGTGGACCTCCATTGCGTGCAAACTCTAAAGGAAGAAGAAGAAGAGTGGCTTCATTTATTCTCTCACAGACGAGGCTAATGCTTCATGTACTCCTCTTAATGGTGATGAGCCACACCGGTGAATTGATTCATAGTCATAGTCTTACAGTACAGAAACAGGCCCTTCAGCCCAACTGGTCCATGCCGACCAAGATTCCCATCCAAGCCAGTCCCATTTGCCAGCGTTTAGCCCATAACCTTCTAAACCTTTCCTATCCATGCACCTGTCTAACTGTCCTTTAAATGTTGTTATTGTACCTGCCTCAACCACTTCCTCGAGCAGCTGATTCCACATGGATACCACTCTATGTGTAAAAAATGTTGCCCCTGAAGTTCCTATTAAATCTTTCCCCTCTCACGTTAAACCTATGCCCTCTAGTTCTTGATTCCCAGATCCTGGGAAAAAGACTATGTGCATATAGACCATATCTATGCCCGTCATGATTTTATACACCTCTATAAGATCACCTCTCAGTGTCCTACACTCTAAGGAATAAAGTCCTAGCTTGTCCAACCTCTCCCTCTACCTCGATCCCTCAAGTTCTGGCAACATCCTTGTAAATCTTTCTGTACTCTGTCCAGTTTAATTTCCTCTTTCCTATAGCAGGGTGATTAAAACTGCACACAATACTCCAAGTGCGGCCTCACCAGCATCCTGTACTATCACACCATGCAGTGGGCTGTGGGGCAATTTCAGGATCGACAGTGGTGGGGCTGGAGTCACATACAGGCCAGACCGGGTAAGTAAGTTTATGTACTAATGCACAACTTTCATGGTCTTCTCTCCCTTGGGTTCTTGTCCATGTCCTCAAGGAAAGCAGTAACCCAAATATGTTTTTATGATAATCCGGTAGTTTTTTTGGTCATCATTATTGAGATAGTATCTTAAACAACTTTAATGAGCTGAATGAAATGAACTATGGTGGGATTCGAGCTCACATCTCAGAATCTTTAGTTCAAGACTCTGGATATGAGTCCAGTAATGTTGTCACTGCTGCTGGTCTAGACCAGGGCAAAGCAGTACAACTGCTCCAGCCTGGTCCTACTGCCATTGATAACCCGAGTCATAGACAGAATATCCCAATCACCCCACCTCCTACTTCCACCCCTGTGGAGGCTGTCTCCTCGGGTCATCCACCACTAACAATGGGAAACAAGGCAGTCACATTCACAAACCTCGCTGCCTCCTGGATGAGCGTGTTTAGCCAGGCCCCCACAAGTCACCTCAGAGGTCATTGATGGTTTAGGGCACTATCTTGAAGAGCAGAGGCAACTCCTGGTGCTCTGGCTGATATTCACCATTCTACTCACATTTTAAACGTTATCCCTTTGCTGTTTGTGGAGCAGGAACCATTTTCATACCAACAGTGACTGCATGTTCAGGGAATGTTATTGGTTCTAAGACACTGAGATTGTTTAAATAAAAATGCTTTGGAAAGTATGTGTTTTCTTCCATTCAGAACTATTAATAACCAACTTTTTTTCCACCAACTGTTAACTGCGCTGTCGAACCTGCTTGGATCTGGAGGAGAAAATCAAAACTCTCATCCACCAAATCGAGTTTGTGCACGTTGTGCCCAGATATGAGAATATCCTTTGGAAGGTGCGTTAACCAAGTACAAGTACAATGCCTAAAAAATACAGTGGTCTCTTTCCTTGTAACACACGGTTTAACATCTGTATTGGCAGCCTGCTACACAAGGGAATAACTTCCAGGGCCACAGGGATGGCATTTGGGAAGTGGGACAAATGGGAGAGCTCAGTCACAGAGCCAGCACAGGCTCAAAGGCCTGAGTGGACTCTTTGTACATTGCATCATTCAATGACGTTGCGAGGAGACAGGGCAGCAGCGAACAATTTTATACGCTTATCTGAACTGGAGAAGGCTGACTAAACATAAAATACTTTAATCGTCGAGCAAAAGTTGAAATATAACCGATGTAGTGTTACATAAGTTAGACAAGTATAACAAAAAATTAAAATTAAAAAAACACAATCTTTGGGTAACAGTCACTAAATCTGACCTTGGGTAGAAATTTGTCCTCAGTCACCCATGTAACACTGAAATTCAATAATGATTGAGCACCACACTTGGTTTCCAGTTCACTGAAGTCAATCCAACTGAATTTCGAAGTGAATGATTGGTTCACTGAGGCTGAATTTCTACCTGCCATTGGCTGTTTAGATAAATTCTATGAGAAAAATTAATGATTCACCTGCACTCCATCTTGTTGGCACTACATAGATGAAGCAAACCAAGCTGTCATTGAAAGGCAAAAAAGTTGAATGAATGTGACGGTGCGGTGCTAGAGTTGAAAACTTACCTTCAGGAACTTGACGAGTTCTGACCCCGAAGCTTGAGCTCCAGAGTCACACTTCTGGCAATACTGGAAGAAGTTGTTGAGGTGCTGGTCCTGCAGACAATACAGGCAGAACATCAGATCCAGGAGCATGGGTTGGTCCATCATCATCCTCTACCATGCTCTAAGACCATGGCTGACCCATCCTCACCCTCTTCCTACCCACCCCTCCAACACCCTGCAGCTCAAACATCAGTCCATCTGTGCCTTGAGCAGATTCACTAAAATATTCTTTTGAGACTTTCCAAGAACAACTTAATGTCCCAATTTACAGAAGAAGTTTTTTTAAGCTGCAGCACTCGATTCTTCCACAGGATGATTCACTTTTTAACCAGAGAATCAGGGGGATTTGCGATCTACAAGCCAACTGTGTTCATGCTTCGAGAAAGCTCACTTCCTGAGTCTTCGTACATGGCCTTCAAGGCTCTTCAAGGGCTCACCCGAGTACTCTTAAAATGTGGTGATCATTTCTGCCTCCACCATCCTTTCAGGAGTGAATTCCTAAAATCTTGCCAACCTTTGGGTGAAAAGAATTTCCTCAACTTGCCTCTAATCACTGCACCGGTGATCTTAAATTTTTATCTCCTGGTTACTAACCTTCCCATTAAAGGTCACTAGATGCTCTCTGTTCACCTGGTGTAGCTGGAATTCTCATAATTATACATGCCTTGATTAAATCCTCTCTCAGCTCCTCTGTTCCACAGGAATCAACCCCTGCCTTCCTAATCTTTCTGCTCCAGCCCTGACAACACCTCATACACCATTCAGCCCATTGGGTATGTGCTGGCTCCCAGCAGTGCAATCTCATTGGTCCCGTTCTCCCTCCCCTCACTTCCCTGTACCCCTGCAATTTATTCTCTCTTCCACATGCCCAGCAGCTCCCTTTTAGATTCGTTTGTCATTTCTCTACATGAAGGAGCAACTTACAGCAGCCAATTAACCTACCAACCCGCACGTCATTGGGTGGTGGGAACAGGAGCATCCGGGGAAACCCACGTGCTCACAGGGAGAACATACAAACTCCACACAGACAGTACCGGAGATTGGGATTAAACCTGGGTATCTGGAGCACTAACCGCTGTACCACTGTGATAGCCACAACAGAGTTCTAGTATCACCTCCCTGTGCCTGTATTCTAAGCAGCAGCCAATGAATGAAATATCCCTTGCGTCTTCTTAACCATCTTATCTAAGCAAGCATGTAGGAAGGGAATATTATCTTGTAGAAGAACATTGACAAACATTCATTCACTAATAAGCAAATATAACCATATAAACATAGAAACCCTACAGCATAATTCAGGCCCTTCGCCCACAAAGTTGTGCCGAACATGTCTCTACCTTAGAAATTTCTAGGCTTACCCATAGCCCTCTATTTTTCTCATCTCCATGTACCTATCCAACAGTCTCTTAAAAGACCTTACCGTATCCGCCTCCAACACCGTTGCCAGCAGCCCATCCCACACATTCACCACATTCTGAGTCAAAAACTTACCCCAATATCTCCTCTATACCTACTGCACAGCACCTTAAACCTGTGTCCTCTTGCGGAAACCATTAACAATAAAGAGCATGTACCATCAGTAACCACCATTAACAAGACAAGTACGATACAGTAGATGCTTTAAATCAAAATTTCAAACATGAAGAACTGTAAAGATGATGACTGCTGACCTGGGTGTAGACCGTCGACACGAGGTGTGTGGCAACTTTGAAATATGTTTGGCTCCATCGACCCATTTGATTTCAGGACCAGTGTGCTGGAATGTACCACAAAAATGGTTGTGAAACTAAATCATTTGAATCACAATCAAAAACTGTATTTTGTAGATTTTCAGCATAATCAGCTAACCCCACAATGTACTCATCATTCCAACGCATCCTCACGGTCAACCAGTTTACTTGTTGAGAACTTCAGAAATAGGCCATTCACCCTTCCAGTCTGCTTCACCGTTCAATAAGTTCATGGCTGATCAAGCTTTGGCCTCAGTTCCATTTTCAAGCCAGTTCCCCATCTCTCTCGATCCCACTATATCCAATAATCTGTCTATTTTGTCCTTGGTGACTAAGAATGGGATCAAGGTTTCCCAAGGCTCACAACTTCTTGAGAAAAGAAATTCCACCTTAACTCCATCTTAAATGAGTATCTACTCATCTGAGAATATGTCTCCAAGTTCTAGACTCCCTCATGAGGTGAGGCAAACTCTCAGCATCTACCCTCTCGAGTCCCCTCACAGCCTGAGGTATCAATACCATCACCTTTCATTCTTCTGAACTCCAAGTGTAGCAAATTTAGTAACCAATTACAGAATGAGAGAATTGTCACAGCACCAAAGGGGTCACTCATCCCCGTAAACACAGGCCAGCTCTCTGCAAGAACAATCCAGTCCATTTCCACAGCTCCTTCCCTGTAGCCTGATAAATTCTTTCCTGCTCTCTCCTTATCTTCCCAATTCACTGTTGAGATTTCCCAGTGAATCTGCCCTTTCAGTCAGCTTGTTCATATCATGATCGCTCCTTGTGTGAAGATTTTTTTTCTCCTGACGCTCTTCTGCCAACCACCTCAAATCTGTGTCCAGTGGTTTCTTGACCCTTCTGCCAATGTGACAGCTTCCCATTTTGCCCCTAATCTGGATCCTTCATATTCTGGCCACCGCCATCAAACACCCTCTCAATTCTCTCTGCTCCAAGGAGATTTTACAATGGGAAGGACAAAATCCAATTAAATGTACCAATATATCAGCAGGAGGGCAATCCATTACACTAGGTCTAGGTTTGCAATGGTTCACAACATCTTCAAATGCCAAATCAATTACAGGCTCTCAACGGCAGACACACACTCAGGAGGTAATGTGCCCCACCTTGCAAAATATTGTACTCTTGTTTCTAAAGAGTAAAGTGGGGAAACATAAACCAACAATTGACGATCAAAGGTAAAATCTGAGGTGCAAAACTGAGAAATGCAACATCATCTTTGTGGTCCTGAGTTATCAAAAGGGTCTACATTCAAAGCTTTGAACTTGACCAACTTGGGGTCTGGTATTGGAAGGTATGGACCAGGCTGCAGAAAAACACCCAGTTATTTCATCATCTTTCTGGGTAGATTTATCCGCCATGCCCAACTTCCCAGCCTATGTGAGTCCTACCCAGTTTGCACAGTTATTCTGTAGACACTCAAATCTGGAGTAACACTCAATCTGCTGGAGGAAACTCAGTCCTGATGCAGGGTTTCGAGCCGAAACATTGACAGTTCCTTCCCCCCACCCCCACAGATGTTGCTCGACCCACTGAGTTCCTCCAGGAGGTTGTTTGTTGTGCAGTTTATTCCACCATTTGGTTCCTCTGATCCATGCTGGTGATCTGCTTCACACCAGCCTCCTCCACCCCTCTTCCTACCCCTCACCCAGACATCTTCTCCTTCGCGTGCTGACCCACCTTCCCCTGAAACCCATCTCTGCTCTTCACCTCCACCTCTCCAGAGGGAAGGAGTTTCACATTCTCCCCGCTCTCTTGGATAAAGCTTTTCTTGATTTATTTTAGTTTAACCCCTTAGGGAGTTGCATAAGAGAGGAAATCAAGAAAAGCTGATATAACAAAGTGTGGATTGGCTGAGTGTTGCAGAGACAAGTGCCCGTACAGGGGGATTCATTCACCCTGTGACTGAAGCCAATCAGTGATTCAAGTCAAAGTCTAAACTAACTACAATGTTATAAGGAGAGAGCTGGTTGTGGTTGATTAGGTAAATACATTGGAAGGTTTGTCAGTGGATGGGAAACAGCTAGCATTTAAAAAGAAGCAATGTTTCAAATGTAAAACAAATATACTGCCTTAAAGCACAAAATCCCATAAGGAAAAGGGATTTATCTGTGACTGCCAAGAGAAGTTAAAAGATAACATTCAGTCAAAGGAAGAGGCTTATAGAATTGCCAGAAATAGCAGTAGGCTTGAGGATTGGAAGCATTTAGAACCCAAAGAAAAACCAAAAAAACTAATTTAACCTTATGATGGGATGAGTTGGATTGGTGTCATGGTCGGCACAGACACGATGGGCCGAAGGGCCTGTTCTGGTGCTCTACTGTTCTCTTCTAAAATAAAGGCTCACTAGAACATGAGTGTACTTGGAAGAGAAATGTGAAAACAGGCTGTAAGAGTACGTACAAAGGATAAGATGAGCGGGGATGAACGTGAGCCCTGTACAGACACAGATGGGAGATTTTATCATGAGGAATATGGAAATGACAGGAAGTAAGCAACTATTTTGTGTTGATCTTCATGGAAGAAATCATAAAAAACTTGGCAGAAGTACTAGAGGCAACATACACAGAGCGCTGGAGGAACCCAGCAGGTCAGGCGGCATCTATGGAGGGAAATAAACAGTCGACGTTTCAGGCCGAGACCCTTTATCAACTCTTCATATCCCTCAATAGATGCCACCTGATCTGTTGAGTTCCTCCAGCGTTTTGTGTGCGTTGCTCCTAGACAAAGGTAACAAGACTGAGCAGAGCCCATATGGGACTTTGAAGGAAAACCTTGTCAGACTAACTTGTTGGAGGCCTGTAGAATAAATAAAGGGAAGCAATGCACGGGATGAATTTGGATTATCACAAGGCTTTTGATAAGGTCCTGCACAAGAGGTTGGGCAACAAGATTAGAGCAGACTGAATTGGGTGTGATATACTGACATGGACTGGGATTTGGTTATTGGCCAGGAAGCCAAGACCAGAATAAACCAATCCTTTTCAAGTTGTGATTGATGCGCTACCACAGGGTTCGGTGTTTGGACACAGCTATTCGCAACTCGTATCAACAAGTGACTAACAGTCACACATTCAAGCTAGCTGACTCTTTCTCTGCAACTTGAAACTGGCGTTCTAATTATTCCCAGTTCCAATGAAAGGTCTTTGACCTGAAATGTTATCTCTTGTGCTGCCTGACCCGCTGAGTGTGTAAAGCATTGTGCCTTCTGTTACAGTGACTTCTCCCAATCTAAGCCGGGTATTTATGCCAGAAATACAGGCAGCGGAGAGTGGTTACCCGCACATTCAGAGGTTTAGTTCAATCAGTGGCATTACGTCAGGGACCACGATAGGCACCTTATGAAGTCTTCATCTAATGGTCAGGAAGAAATACAGATCTTACCTTTCCCATTCCCAGCTCCTGGTAGCTTAAGTAGCCAACAGGTAGATTGGCTGAGACAGCGATCTGATTTTCATTGGTCACCACACGACCATCCTTCAGAATGGGCAGCCAAGCATAGCCAACTGCAGGAACAAGAAGAAAAACAATCAGCCGAGAGTCTGGAGACAGGAACTCCACATCGTGACACAGCAGCCAGTAGAGATTGAACACGTCACTGAATTCAGTCATATCCCAAGTGTGGTCCAACCCTTCTCATTAACTGAACATCAAAGTGGGGAAAGAAGTCACACATCTGGAACTAAAGACCTGAGACCTGACTTAAGATGTGGATTAAAACTGCACCAGGATCTACAAACCAAAGTTACTGCGGAAACCAAAGTGAATATTTATGTACAGAAAATTTATTCAACACAAAAACTCCAAGTCCAACAACTGAAGTAAGCTGACCACAGAGACACAACCATGTCTGTGGGGAGAACCTTCCCCTTGCCACTATTTGATGCCATCAGATATCATCTCAACGGGACCCCTGTCTGTGATGAAGCTGACCAGCCTATCACAGTGAAGGACTCCCAGAGACAGCAAGCTAGAAGTAAATTATTTGTTTTTAAACTAACTCTTCAAATATTTTACTGAACCTGAATAAAGACTGGTTCACAACTTAAACATTACACACAAACTTTGGAACTGGAAAAAAAAAACATTTTTAAACCATTTGAATTTTGAAATATTACTGAGAGAATGATAGCCCACATATATAAAATCTGTTATGTGGGGCCTGAGTTCAGTAAGCCATAATTATGACTCTGTACGCGATAAAGAACTAACAGGTCACACACCAAAGAGTAACATTGCCACAGTTTGAGAGTTTGAACAATATATCAGATGGCAGATTGCGCTGGAGAAGGCTGCAAAATCTGTGGCCTTTATGGAGAAAATGACCCTCACCGACAACAACTCCTGGATGTTTACTCCAGAAACTGCTGTCAGGTTCACGACTCAGATGACTGCAGTGAAAGTGGACAGATTCGCGTTGACAATCTGGAGTCTACATACAGAATTAGTTTTTTAATAAATTGTCTAACACCCAATTCATCTCACTCTAATGCACCAGATTAAATTCTGTTCATCTTGAAAAAGCACCGGGTAAAAGTGCAATGTTATCTAAGTGGAAAAATCAGTGAGATGAGCTTGAAAATATGCTTTAAGTAAATGTTTAAACAGTAATAGGAATTTATACAGGCACATTCAGGGACTGGATCAGCATCAAGCATTTACTTAATTAGCCCACGTCATTCCAAAACACTTTCCAGTCACTAAAATAACATAGAAGGTGCTGCAACCAATTTGTGCACAAGCAAGATCCCGTGGTCAGCAATATAATTAACCCTGGAGACACAAGAGACTGCTGATGCTGGAATCTGGAGCAACACACTGGATGCTGGAGGAACTCAGCGAAGGGTCTCGACTGTCCACTTCCCTCCACAGATGCTGCCTGACCCACTGAGTTCCTCCAGCATCTTGTGCATTGAATGTAATAACCCCAGTATATCTGCTTCTAGGAACGTTGAACACCAGCCAGGATAATTCCCCTGCTCTTCTTCCTGGTGTTAACAACAGCCGAGACTTTCTGCTCATGTCTCTGGGGTGGGACTTGAACCTATAACGCTCGGGCCCAGAGGGATGGGGTGCAGCAGTTGGTGCAGCTCTCCTTACAGCTCCAGAGACCCGGGTTCACTCCTGACCCTGGTGCTGTCTGTGTGGAGTTCACACAATCTCCCCATGACACCCTACTGCTCCGGTTTGCTCCCACGTCGTTGAGATGTTCCGGGAGGTTAACTACCCACAGTAAGTTGTCCCTTGGTGCAGGCGAGTGGTCGAAGGCATGAAAGAGGAGTGGGTGGCCATGGAGAGAGAGCACAGTTGCAGCAAAAGACTAGGGGGCATGCTCTGACCTAGCATGTGCCTGATGGCTGAATGACTCCCTTTGATGAAATAAGTAAAAAAGTAATGCAGAGTCAAAGCTGGCAGAGTGAGTAGGATTCAGGGAACTCCGCACTGTAAATCCGAGCGTAATCTGGATCGGACATTAAGCTGGACAACAATGTCTTCTCTCTCTCAGCTGGGTGAAGCACGACCTTGAGGAGGAACAGGGAGGTATCCCTCTGTGCCTAGGTTGTTTTTATCCCTCACTGAACATAAAAATATAAAAATAATAATTTTTAAAAATCCTCTGGTGTTGGAAATCTGAAATAAAAATCAGAAATGCTGGAAACACTCAGCAGGTCAGGCAGGATCTGTGGAGCGTGGAACGAGAGTAATACAGCATATAGTAACACAGCACGGAAACAGGCCCTTCGGTCCAACTGGTCCATGCTGACCATCAATGACTGGGTTAGTGACCCCAAATGCTTTGCACAAGGTTATAGTGTTTCTTTTAATATAAACACTTGTATATTCCATATGCACAGGATCGCAAGAGGCTGCAGAGGGTTGTAGACTCAGCCAGCTCCATCATGGCACAACCTTCCCCACCATCAAGGACATCTTCAAGAGGTGGTGCCTCAAGAAGGCGGCATCCATCACTAAGGACCCTCACCATCTGGGACATTCCTCTTCTCATTATTACCAGCGGGAGGAGGTACAGGAGACTGAAGAACCACACTCAATGTTTCAGGACAGCTTCTTCCCCTCCACCATCAGAATTTCTGAACGGTCCATGAACGCTACTCATTAGTCTTTTTTTCCACATTATTTATTTATTTTTGTGATTTACCGTAATTCTATGTTTTTGCACTGTACTTCTGCCGCAAAACAACAAATTTCACATCAACTAAGTCAGTGATAAGAAACCTGACTCTGATAGCACGGATGAAGAGCAAGGATAAATTTGCTTTGACACTGTTGCAGTCACCACCATCAGGGACTACTGGCTGTATCTTCAAGCCACAACTGGTGAACGCGTGAATATAGGAATAGAAAGTCATCTGGTCCTTATCACATCGTTCTTTGTGGGGTGACTGTTACGCACAAATTGGCTGTGGCAATAAAATGATACCCACACATTACATAAAGGTGCTAAACTGGCTTTAAGATGCCCTGAGGTGTTAAGAGGTACATCAGACATTCTGCTGGGTATTGTTAATATCACTAAAGAAAGGTGGTAACTCAGACCTTGTGAGTCAATGGTTTCTTTCTTCTTGGTGGTGCCTTTGCTCGAGTTGTCACAGCTGACATGGTAGAAAGTGAATAACAAGTGATGCTTCTCGTGCAATTGTGTTGGGAGCTCCACTTTAATCTGAAACAGACACAAAACTCTTACAATCTAACATCAAAAAACCAGCTGAATCCAATGGGCATCAGTCGCCCTGCAAGTTATTTAATCCTGTAACTTCCTTCCCAAGAACACTAAGATTAATTAAGATTTCTTTATTAGTCATCATGTACATCGAAACACATAGTGAAATGTATCTTTTGCGTAGAGTGTTCTGGGGCAGCCCGCAAGTGTCGCCGCACTTCTGGTGCCAACATAGCATGCCCACAACTTTCCTAACCCATATGCTTTGGAATGTGGGAGGAAACCGGAGCTCAAGGAGGAAACCACGCAGACACGGGGAAAACATATTAACTCCTTACAGACAGCGGCTGGAATTGAACCCGGGTCGCTGGCGCTGTAATAGTGTTACGCTAACCACTACACTACCGTGCCTACACTATAGGAGCAACCTTTGAGCACCTTCACTAGAAAGACTGCAGCGGTTCATGAGGACAGCTCACCACCACCTCCTCAAGGGCAATCAGGGATGGGCAATAAATGCTGGCTTAGTCAGTGATGCTCAGATCCCCAGAAGATAAAGTTTACAGATAAATATTATATTTTCAAATGACACAGGAGGCCCTTTGGCCCATCAAGGCTATGCTAGCTCTCACAGCAACCCTAGTCCCCACTTCCCTGTAACCTAGTCTCTGTCACATGCCCATCAACTCCACCCTGACACTCCTACCACTTCCCGACACACCAGGGGTAACTTACAGCGGCCAACTAACCTAGCAACCCCGCACGTCTTTGGGATGTCGGAGGAAACCGGAGCACCCGGGGGAAACCCACGCGGTCACAGAGAGAACGTGCAACTCCACACAGACAGCGCCCAAGGTCGGGATCGAACCCAGGTTGCTGGAGCTAAGAGGCAGCAGCTCTACCTGCTGCGCCGATCAAATATATGTGTCTCCCGTGCCCATTCTTACCTCATACGTAGAACTCTGGGTTGTGATGGTGATGCAAGACCACAGTGAAAGCCCACTTTGTGAAAACAGGACCCCCAGGTCTCCCGTAAATGCACTGTACAGAGAAAGCAGACAGTCAAGTTTTGCATTCTTTTTCATGAAAATCATAATTAAAAAAAAAAGATTTCTACATCACCATTTTCGCACTGGATCAGGGAAATACTCAGTAGTCCATTGCTTCCACTTGTCACCTTCCATCTGCCTATCATCCTCCAGCTCACCTGGTTCCACCTACCCCTACTCTGCCCCTCCTCTCACTCTTTACACCAGTTATCTCCCCTCTCAGTCCTGATGCAGGGTCCTGAACCCAGTACGTCAACCAGTTCTTTGCCTCCGCAGATGCTGCTCAATCTGTTGAGTTCCTCCAGGAGGTTATTCTTTCGCACTCAGCAGCCCAACATTTGTATTGAGCCTTGCTTAGACTAAGAATTTTTCTGGTCCTTGTCGTATCATGGGGACACAGATATTGGGAAGGATTTTCAGAGACCAGACCAGAACAGAGAAGATGTACCATCAACAGTCTACATCCTTCTCTCTTGATCTGCAGGGTGACCTAATGCGGGACTAGGATTATGGAAAGATTTGATAGGATAGATATGTGGAACATGTTACTGCTTAGGGAACATCTAAACCTGTGGGCCATTATTACAGGGAGTCACTGATAAACCCAGTTGTGAATTCAGAAGAGATTTAGAGGGAGACCTTTCTCACCCAGAGAGCAATGAGTGCCTGGAACACACTGCCTGAGAGAATGGTGGAAGCAGAGGTCACTGACAGTGTTTAAGAAGTGTCTACATGAGCACTTGAATCGCCCAGGAATAGAAGGCTGCGGTCCAAATGTGGGAACGTGGTGTCCAATGGTCAGTGTGACCCGGTGGCCGAAGGGCCTGTTTCCATGCTGTATGACTCGATGACTATTTCCAGCAGTGCACTGTGTAAACTGACTGTTCATTATACAACAGGCTATTTGCTGAGAGCCATACACCTCACCCCACCTTTAACTCATTAGCTGGCACTGTATCGTCAATAACAAATGGAAAATCCTCACAATCTAAATCATACTAAACCCTCAGAGGCTGTGAATCTTCCTCATCAGAGTCCCTGAAACTCCATACAAACGGCAATGTTCCTCGCCTGAACAAAAGAAAAATAAACATCTTACATACTAGGAGCTGAAGATCGACTCAGCTGGACAGAAACCGTTCCCACACCACCTGTCTCATTCAGAATCACTGGGAGTTACCTCCCACACCTACAGGACAGCAAGGTACAGCAAAATTCCATTAATCCAGACTACTCAGGAATTTGGTGGTGTTGGACAAGCAGATATTCAGGAATTTTGGATATTATTTCCAAAATTTTAATTCATGGTTTTTTAAGATGCAAAGTCGAGTTTATTGTCATATGCACAAGTCCATGTGTGCACAGGTGCAATGAAAAACTTATTCACAGCAGCAATCACAGGCACAGAGCATCAGATAAGCAGTTAACATAATATATGCATCATATAAGTATTGTAATTTTCCAGAGAACCAGGCAAGTCTAATGGAGCACAGGAACAGGGGCCCTGGGGAACTCAAAGGGAGCGCAAGGATGGACAACAGTCTGCTGCCACACGTGCTTTGTTTTTACGTATTCGAGGGATGTGATCATCGCTGGCGAGGCCAACCTTTGAGAAGGTAGTGGAGAGCTGAATTCTTCAGCCACCGCAGCCCCTCTGGTGAAGCTGCTCTCCGGGATTTAGATCCAATGCCAGTGAAGGAACAGGGATCTATTTCTTCTTAGTAGATGGCACAAATTTGGGAGGTGCTATTGAACAACCTTATCACATTACTTCATTGCATTTTGTAGGTACCATCCTCTGCAGTCACAAGGTGCTGGCATGGAGGATACTTCAGGGTGGTAGATGGGTGATAATTAAGCAGACTGCTCTGTCCTTGGTGAAATTTTAGATTTCCCAGCATTCACTGCTTTTTCCCCCTTTATTCCTGGATGGTGTCCAGCTTCTTGAGTATTGCTGGATTTGTACTCATGTGGGCAAGCAGAGAGTACTCCTTCACACTCCTGGTGGCAAGGTTCTGGTGTGCCAGGAAGTGAATCAGTCCCCACAGGAGATCCAGCCTCCACCTTGTCTTGTAGCCCCTACAGTTAGGTAACTGGTACAGTTGTTTCTGTTCAATGTCCACACAACAATCTGAAGATCAGTCAAATATTGTCAAGCTTCCAATGGATATTCTTACGATAAACAGGGTGTAAATTACTCCAGAGAAGGAAGGGCGCCAAAGCAGAAAAAAAAACTAACAAATGATGACCCACAAACTATTGAAGATTTAAACTAAAACAATTACAAACAATCCACAGTTCTACATCTAACCCATGCAAGATGCAACATTACTCACTTTTGCAAATGATTTCTGACTGTCATACTTCAGATGTTTTGGGTAAACATAGAGATGGTTGTTGTAGGTGGTGAAACGGTTGAGAAAGTTTTGCTATACAAGGAAAAAATTCCTCCACCCTCGTGAGTAACCAAGACCTTGCAAGCCATTTTCAAAACGCTTCACTGGGATGTATGAAGAGGTTACACAACCTGGAAAAAACACAAAGTACACTGAAGGGCAGCCCTTAATGCAGTACAGGGGTATGAGCTCACAAAATCACACCAGGAGATATTGAGACAGGTGAGGCCAAAAGTTAGGTCAATGAGATGTTTACTTTTATTCATGAATTTTTCTGGATGTGAGCATTGCTGGCACAGCCAATGTCAATTACTCATCCTTCGCACCTTGCAATCTGGAGTCAAATACAGGCCAGAGTGGGTAAATTGGCAGATTTCCTTGCTTGAAGCACATTAGTAAAACAAATGGGACAGATAGTTCTGTTGTCATCATTGCTAGATGTTGGCATGGTGGGATGTGTGAACCAAGGTCTCTAGATTTCAGTCCAAGCTCTTGTTTAAAGGTATCCTGGGCAAGATTTATTCTTCATACAACTTATGAAAAGTGAGATCATATGATCATAATCTCACTGGTGCATGTGGGAGCTTCCTGTATTACCACAGTGATTATGCTTCAACTGTATGCTGCTGCCTGTATAGCATTTGGGATGTTCTAGGAAGGATGTGAAAGGCACTACAGAAATGCAAGCCTTAATGAGGAATGGGGTACAGGCAAAACATTTGGGGAGAAAAATCCAGAAATTGGGATTAACAGAGTTTACGACAGAGTTCCTAAATGTTGGAGCAAGGAATATTGGGATGTACAAGAGGGGCAATGGAGGAAGGCCATTGATCTAAAACATTGACACCATTTCTCACTTCACAGATGCTGCCTGACCTCCTGAGCATCCCCAGCAGTTTCCATCTTGTCTTTCAGAATTCAAGCATCTGTATTTTCTTGCTTTTGCAAAGCAAAATTGCAAACGTTTGCAGAAGTCAATGCAGAGAGGGAACAACAACAGCAAAGGAAATCTGATGAGAATACACAGGTAAACTTACTCGGAAAATCTGGAGTCACATTGTCAATGGTAATGTCCAGGTTCCCCAAAATAACTGGAAGCTTAGACATCTTCTCTGGTCTAATGAAGCAGAAAATAATGTTAAAGTATAAGGCTGAGGAAGTTTTAAAGCAACAAATTAAGGGGGGAAATGTCTACATCCTAATTCTTTCAGCCCACTCAACAGGGGGTCCAAAAGAGCAGGTTCAAAGAACTGACCTGTGTTGTATTCTGCACCACCACTAGTAATCCACGTGGACCCACGTTCTAACAGATTGAAGAAACCCCTTGAACCTTTCCCGCAAGATTCACAACAGATTTTGGAATTGTACCACAATAAATAGATGCACACTCACTTCCTGAAGTCCAACAACAATTTGAGCAGGTCTTCATTGGAGAGCTTATTGCTATCTTGCCTATAAAGTGTAGAGAATCGTGCATTCTTGTCAAGTGTCCCCTGAGTATCTTTGAAGACAGGTCTATTGAAGGAAAGCAGATGTTTAGGATGTAAAGTACTAAAAGAAAAACTTGAAAATGCATACTGATTCAAAACTCATTTCTTAAAAAAAAATCAGTACACAAAACCTTAAAGCTAATGGCAGAACGATTAGCAATATTATTACTTTTGATTGTGCAGCACATCTTTTGACAGTAATTCTGTCTGTTCCAATCATGCATGAGAAATATATTAACATACAACAATCATAGGATTAAACACAAACTGCTTTGCATTTTACACAGTTATGTATATTTAAGAGCCTTGTTATTAAACCCAGAATACAGGTAGTTTTGTTATAACGTGTGTTTCTATAATGTGAATTGGTTATAATGCGTCTGATGGATTCAGGAATACCATTCGCATTACACAGGCTGTAGTGGTTATAACGCGATCGGGAGAACCTGTTTAAACCTGCGCTTTGAAGGCAACTGCAGCCTGTTCTGCTATAATGCGGCTTTCTACAATGCGTGGTTTCTTAAGAACGTAATTATCACATTACAGTAGAACTACCTGCAGGTATTTAATGAAAAGGGGACTGAGAAAAGAGCTACATCAAATGTACCGTGAAGAAACAGGCCCTTTGGCCCATCTGATGAGTGCCAGCTCCATACTAGCTTCTTCTAACTCCTCCACTACCTCCCTTCCTCGTGTGTTTATCCAGCTTTCCCTTAAACCCATCTCTGCCCTTCACCTCAGACCCTGATAAAATGATTCTTCCAAGTTTGTTTCTGCAATTATGGCTGACCATCGTCGATTCCTCCAAGGAATTTGTTGATTTTTGACCCAATAAATTAATTTAAAATTTCAATTCCAAAGCATCTATTACAACTGAGTGAAATGTCAGAAACAAACTGGTTCAGAAAAAAAAGGCTCACAGTTCAGGCATCAAAGTTCTTTCCAGAATGCAGGAGGTGAAATCCGCTCCTTCAAATCCAATATTCTGAAAATCCAAACTGCTTGCACTGAATATATGAAATGCACATGGCAGGAAGAGACTTATTTGGCTCAAATAGATTCTGCCAGCATCTGCATTTTACTTAAGCCTTATAATTAATTATGATGCACATTTTCCTTATTAGCTTTTTGTTGAGAATGTTTTAAGGCAACAGCTTCCTTCACTCTTACCTTGCAGCCCAGGCAAAAGGCATGCGATACTGCCCAAGTCTGGCGCAAGCCTGCTTGGCGTTCTTCAACACTTTTTGTGCAACCTGTAAATGAATGAAGCTCATCAAATCGGCTCTTGGCCATCAGACCACTTACACAGTGCTACCTCTTTACGTCATGAATGCTGTGGAAATTTCATGAAGGCGTTCCTGCAAGAAAGCAATTGGGCCTTGGGAATGACATGACCTCCAATCTTATGGGCATTAGCTCGTCAACAGAATTTATAAATAGTTAAACATCTCAAGGAGTTACATTGGACAAAAGGTGAAGCTCTTCAAGATGTTTAACTCTGCCAACTCTTGAAATATTAGAGCAAGGACAAAGAGGAGGTTTTGAGGAGGATCTGCCCATCGCTGGGGATGCACGTGCCAGGTAACTGGACCATTTCAGGGCACACCACAAAGATCGTGAAGCCAATGCCAGGGTGAACAGTGGATCTGTTATCAAACAACATACCTTAGCCGAATCTGAGCTCTTCATGTAGGGCTCCGCACACTGGGTGATACCTCCCTGCAGAACCTTCTCCACCCGGGCAAAAAGAAATATGTCTTGATGAGGGCAGGTGACAGAGAAAATCCCCTGCAGAAAACAACACGGGACATTCACTAAAATATCACTGAAAGACTAATAGGACGCACACAGTGAATGGCGGGGCCCGAGGGAAAATCCGATAATCCGCCATCCAAACTATTCGGAAGTCCCAATGATTCTGCATCTGGATCACAGGTGTGTTTCCCCTGAAACTCACTGGGACCCCCGGTTCCCACACTACCCTGAAACGCACCAGGGTTCCTGTTCCCATTGTCCCCTGAAAGCCACTCGGACCCTCGCTCCAAGCTCTCCTGAAACTCACTAGCGCCCTAGTTCCCGCACACCCTTTAATCTTACCAGGCTCACTGGAAGGTTTACCTACTATCTAAAAAAAATGTGCACTTAGTGTGTGTTGGGGTATTAACAGGAATAGTAAGCAAGTCCTGAAAATCTTCCAGTTCAACACCACCAAAGTCCTGAGCATGCCAGACTATCGGAGTTTTAATGTACAGAAGGACCTAAATGTGCAAGTCCAGGAAGCTCTGAAGGTGGCAGCACAGGTAGGTAAGGTGGGGAAGAAAATGTTTTTGATACTGGCCTTCATTAGCTGGGGCACAGAATACAAGAGCAGAGAAGTTATGGTGCACCTCTGTACAAATAGTGTTAAGCCACATTTAAAGTATTGTGTGCACTTGTGGTCGGTCACCACACTGTAGGAAGGATACGATTTGCTGGAGAGGGTGCAGAGGGGATTCCCCAGGATGTTGACTGAGACAGAAGGTTTCAGTTATGCGAAGAGACTGGATGGGCAGGACTTGCTTCCCTTGGAGTTGGTGTGTGTCTGTGCACGTGCGTGTGTGTGTGTGTGTGTGTGTGTGTGTGTGTGTGTGTGTGTGTGTGTGTGTGTATCTGTGCATGCATGTGTCTGTGGGTGTCTGTGCATGCGTGCGTCTGTGGGGGGTGGGAAGAACCTGATAGCTTACAAAATTACCTACTGTTATTCCCAGAAGCAGAGGTATCTAAACACCAGCAGCGCATTCAAGGGAAGGTAGTAGGAGGTTTGGAGGTGATCAGAGGAAGAATTTTCTTACCCAGAGGGCGGCTGGGATCTGGAACGCACTGCCTGAGGGCCGGTGGAGGCAAAGGTTCTCACAGCATTTCACAAGTATCTAGATGAGCACTTGAATCACCAAAGCTATGGCTTAAAAGCTAAACTTAAAGACAAATTGAAACGCAAGGCCATTCAGCCCATGGAGCCTGTTCCGTCATTCAATTACAACAGGTCTGAATCACAATTCCAGCCTCTTCCCTTGATAAACTTATCTAATCCAGGCACAGGGAGGATATTCAGCCCAAAGGGTCAATGCCACCTCCCCAGCAGAGGCAAACCCATCAGTCACCTTTCCCTACATGTTCTCTCACACGTCCATCAACTCACTTTAAGTTTTTTTGGCCACCTGTCTACATCCTAGGGGCAACATAGCAGCCAGTTAACCTACTTGGGATGTGAGAGGAAACCGGAGCACCCGGGGGAAACCCATACATCACAGAGAGAACATGCAAACTCCACACAGACAGCACCAGTGGTCAGAATCGAACCCAAGTCCCTGGTGCTGTGAGCCAGGGGCTATACTAGCTGTTGCACTGTACCGCCCTTCATTGGGATATCCTCAAAAGGGAATATGAAAGGTATTATCAAAATGCAAGGTTTAGTTTAACCAATTTTTATTTTTCACCACCTGAAATCAACAAAGTTTAAGGACGAAAAACACGATGATGCTGGAGGAAATCAGCAGGCCAGGCAGCGTCCATGGAGAAAAGCAGGTGGTCAACATTTTCAATCAGGATCCTTCCTCAGTCCTGAAGAAGGGTCCTGACCTGAAACATTGACCGCCTGCTTTTCTCCACAGTTGCTGCCTGGCCTGCTGAGTTCCTCCAGCATCATCGAGTTTTTCATCTAGATTCCGGCATCTGCAGTCCTTTTATTTCTCTTATATTTATATATATGTTTAAGGACCTCTGATTTGCTGGGGCACTTTACAGATGACCACACACTTACAGGCCATCCAGCTGGGCGATTTAACCTCTGATTTTGCGAAGTGCCTCAATTCAAACCAATTGACTCACCCACCAGGATGTAACTCCTCCCCTTGCACTTGGAAAGGCAGCAACCGACCTGGTTTTAGACACTGAGCATCAGATCTTAATCATTTGCTGCTTAAAAAAATTTCATCCAAAATAGTTCATGGAGGATTATCGAGCACTGAGTGCGTGTCTGAGATGTTTTCATTCACCTGAAATTCCACATCAATCCTGGCATCAAAACATCCCTCAAACTTCCAGACACAAAGTCAACCAAGGCCGTCCAACTCTCCAACTTTACTTTAAAGGAGAGTACTAATTAAACCATGACAAGGCGTGATTTTGGGTTAAAATTAGGAGATATAATTACAATGAGCATCCATCCTCACCTGTTTTGGATACTGCAGCAAACTTTCGGGAATGCCGTTGATGGATTTCTGGGATGAGGTCAACCCCTCACCGCCATTCATCACAACCGTGGAGTTTGACAGCATGTGTCGGACACTTGGGTGATTCAGATCCACGTGGAAGTCAGCCGAGATCTTTCGATTGTCTTTGATGTCGAAGAGAGCCAGTGTGACAAAGAAAGGCTCCACCTAAAACAAGGAAGATGGGCTATCACAGCTGGAAAACCTAGAGCACAGAAACCTCAGGCCTCTGCCCCAGGCTGAGGTTCAAGCCCTCAGCCTCTCCCACCCCTCTCCAACATTTGTTTACCCAGCTTCCCCCTAAACCCAACGAGAAAAACAGAAAAGGCCAGAAACACTCAGTAGGATCTGCAGGGTCAACGTTTCTGGTGGTAGTCAACCCAAAATGATGACCGTTTCTTTCTCCACAGATGCTGCCCAACATGCTCACTATTTCCAGCTTCTCCTATTTTTGTTTCAGATTTCCAGCATCTGCAATGTTTTTATTTCAGTTCCTTTAAAAGCCATCTCTGCTCTTCATCTCAACCACTCACTGTGGGACCGAGTTCCACAAAGGAACACAAGAGGCCGCAGAGAGCAGTGGACACAGCCTGGTCCATCACGGGCTCAGCCCTCCCTGCCACTGATAGCATCTACAGGAGTCGCTGCCTCAAGAAGGCAGCATCTGTCATCAAGGATCCCCACCATCTAGGCCATGTCCTCTTCTTGCCCCTATGTCAGGCAGGAGGTACAGAAGCCTGAAGTCCCATACCACCATGTTCAGGAACAGCTACTTCCCTACAACCATCAGGGTCTTGAACCAACCTGGCACAATCCTAACCCTACCACAGCAATGGAACACTGCAGACCACGTCTTGCACTACCATGGACTTTACTTTGCACTAAGGTCTGCACAGTCTTTTATTTCCTTCTCCACTTCTCACTGCCTTGTACAATTTATGTATAATTTATATTCTGTAGTTGTCTGTATCTACGTGCCTGTGATGCTGCTGCAAGTTTTTCATTGTACCCGTACCTCACTGTACTTGTGTACATGACAATAAACTTGACTTGAACTTTTCTGAATTTCATGCTTTTTGATGGCCCCCAGTTTTTCCTGTCCTCCACAAGTAGTCTTCTCTGGGTCTAATCCTTCAGAATTTTAAAGGCCTCCATTAAATCACTCTTCTCTTGTGATGCCAGCTATTGACTCCATGGTTTGCACTCCTTCCTGTGAATCAAGTGCTGTAGGCTCAATTCCCATGCAAGGTGCTTGAGAGCAAACATCTTGGCCGACCTTCCAGTGTGGTGCTGAGGGAATGCCAGACTGAGGGGAGATAAAGTGCCCTCATAGGTGAGGGTAAATCCAACCTTTTGAAGAAGAGTAGGGAAGACTTTCTCTAACCGACACCAGTAAAACTGATTATCTGGTCATTATCACATGGCTGTTTGCTGGGTTTCTGCATTACCAGGGCAACTATGTTTTAATAGTATTTCATTGGACTGCAAGTGACTTTGGGCTATTGTTAAAGGGGCCAGAGAAATGCAATATTTTCTTCCATTGAACTACTCCAACTCTCAACTCTGGTGTCCTAGTGAATCTCTCTAATACCACCCCCGACGCCTCTTTTCCCACAGCACACTCCATGACCATCGAGCTTACATTCGTTGTGGGCCCCTCCTCATTTTCAGCCACACAGCTTTGCAGATTGAAGACTAAATCGTTGCATTTCACCAAAAAACGGATTCCAAACTTCTCCTCGAAAGGCTTCACATCAGGTTCAATGCTGGAGAAGTCAAGTTTCTTGAGTGGGGAAAAAATAAAACAAGTTAGTCACACAACTGTTGTGATCTGGAACTCACTGACTGAAAGTGCACTGGAAGCAGATCCACAGACAACTTTCTGAAAGGACCTCAACATTTACAAGGATTTCTATGGGTCTGGGAATGAGCAATGTGGTGGGACTTACTGGGGAGAATGCTTCAGTGGGCAGGTCCTTATAAGAGAATTATGGGCTCCTGAGATATCTGATCTGGCAGCCTGCACTTACATGCCAGTTTCAACTAATCCACTGTGTTCTCAAATATTATACAAGCAGCACAGTGGTGCAGTTGCAGAGCTGCTGCCTCACAGCACCAGAGACCCAGGTTCGATCCTCATCTCCAGCGCTGTCTGTGTGGAGTTTCCCCCAGGTGCTCTGGTTTCCTCCCACATCCCAAAGGTGGTAGGTTAGTTGGCTGCTGTAATTGACATTGGTGTGTAGAATCTGAGGGGAATTGATGGGAATGGAGGGGGGAGAATAAAATGAGGTCAATGTAGGATTAGTGTAAATGGGTGCTTGAGTACAGACTTGGTAGGAAAGATATAGGAAGAGAATTAGGCCATTCAGCCCATCAAGACTGCACCTCCATTCAATCATGGCTGATATTCCTTTCAACCCCATTCTCCTGCCTTCTCCCCGTAACCCTTAACCCCCTTACTGATCAAGAACCTGTCAACCTCTGCCTTAAATACACCCAATGACTTGGCCTCCACAGCCCTATGTGGCAATGAATTCCACAGATTCACCACCCTCTGGCTGAAGAAAGTCCTCCTCATCTCAGTTCTAAAAGGACTTCCTTTTATCCTGGAGGGATCTCAGACCCTTGGATCTGAGACTCTCCAATGAATGGAGACACCCTCTCCATGTCCACTCTATGCAGGCCTTTCAGTATTCAGCAGGTCTCCATGAGATCCCCTCTCATCCTTCTGAACTCCATTGAGTACAGGCCCAGAGCCATCAAACGTTCCTCGCATGTCAAGCCTTTCATTCTCGGGATCAATCTTGTGAACCTGTTTCTGTTCTATATGACTCTATGACAGTGTTCAGACTATTATATAGAGTGCAGTTGAATTCAGGCTGTCCAGAATTACAGCAACTTTTCCAATACACTGAATGCAAGTCAAAGTCAAGCCTCTTGGTGCCTCGTCACACAGCCCACTCAATGTGGTTGTCACCGACAAACTTCTTTAAAAACTCATTCTCAGGACAGGGAAAATCACTGGCAGGGCAGGTATTTATTGACCATGTGTAATTGCCTCTTCAGCAGGTGGTGATGTGCCCCTGCCTTGAACTTCTGACATTCTATAGATGTACGGTGGAGAGCATTCTGACTGGTTGCATCACAGCCTGGTGTGGAGGCTCCAATGCACAGGATCACAAGAGGCTGCAGAGGGTTGTAGATTCAGCCAGCTCCATCACGGGCACAACCCTCCCCACCATCGAGGACATCTTCAAGAGGCGGCGCCTCAAGAAGGCAGCATCCATCACTGAGACTCTCACTGTCCAGAATATGCCTTCTTCCCCGTTACTACCATCGGGGAGGAGGTACAGTAGCCCAAAGACCCACACTCAATGATTCAAGAACAGCTTCTTCTGCCATCAGATTTCTGAATGGTCCATGAATGCTACTAGTTATTCCTTCTTTTTGCAACTATTTATTTATTTTTGTAGTTTAAAGTATTTTATACCTTTGCACTGTACGCTGCCGCAAAACACACATTTCACGTCATACAAGTCAGCGAAAATAAATCTGATTCTGAGCAATTCCCACACAATGAGCACTGGTTCAGAGGGCAAGAACGTCCCCCAGCTCGGTGGAGTCACGTAGAGGTTAACAGGGAGAGCACAGTTCCTCCTCTTAAAGAAAATGAACGTTAATGACCAACTGGGTTATTTGGCAATCCAATGTCTTCAGGGTCTTTTTTTACCGATTCCAGCTTTGCATTTCCGTCCTGTTGTTTTAGAAAGTAAACACACAGCTTCAATGAACCAAGGTGGTACTTGAGTTCACAGTCTCTATGATCCAATCCAAGCCTCTAATTTTGGCTCAATAAAATACCACTAGAACACTGCAACCACTTCGGTTAGCTGCATTAATCTTCCGTCAATATATCTGAGGAGGGACAAATGGGCAATGGCTGTGCAGATAAGATCCATGAGCTAATGCCCCTTTATGTTAAGATAAGGTTTCTTTATTAGTCACACATACATCGAAACGCACAGAGAAATGCATCTTTTTGCGGAAAGTGTTCTGGGGGGCAGCCCGCATGTGTCGCCATGCTTCCAGTGCCAACATAGCATGCCCACAACTTCCTAACCCGTACGTCTTTGGAATGTGGGAGGAAACCGGAGCACCCAGAGGAAACCCACGCAGTCACGGGGAGGACGTACAAACTCCGTACAGACAGCAGCGGGAATTGAACCCGGGTTGCTGGCACTGTAATAGCGTTACGCTAACTGCTACACTACCGTGCCATCCACATTAGTGGATGTTAGTGGATCAGGAGAGAAAATGAAGGAGAAACCAGAGCAGCAGGATACAAACATCAAGCTGCCCCCAGCTGTAGCTTTCATTTTAGAACACTTGTAACTCTGCACCTTCAGACACTGGCTTCCAAACCACCGCAGTCCTGAAACAACAGTAGAATCTGTCGATCGTTTTGCGAAATAGAAGTCAAGCCTCACCTGAGTGTCTGCATCCAGAATGAAAAGCTTCAATCTGCCTTCATTTTTTTTGGTTTCTATTTCTCTTGTGCTCTGCAGAGGAAACAAAAATTAAACTTCAGGAGAGGGTGAAGGGAAACTGTGACCCAAAGCCGAAAGTCAACCTCTGGGAGGATTTCGACTCTGAGCAGAAAACTTCATCCAACAGTGTGTGGGGTTGTTTTCATAATTACTTTAATATCTCTCTGGACCTTTTCCCTCCCAGTTTCTGTAACCTCCTCCATCTCCAGATCCATCTGTGATCTCTGCGTTTGCCAGCTGTCAGCCCTCTGTGGTTGACAGCCACGAGCTCTGGGACTCCTCTGTCTGCTTCCTCCTGAGTGACTGAGGGCACTCCCTAACCCCGTGCAGTGGGAGCAAATTCATTGGTAATTTTCAGATGGTCGCCATCCTGAGGAAGGATATGCAGGCTGTGGGAACAAGCGTTGGCTGGGGGGGGGGAGGGGGGGGGGGGTTGCGTGGATTCTAACTGGGCAGGGGCCAGAGAAGTTCTGACAGATGCAGCAAGGACCACACATGAAAATTTTGGACACGTGACCAAAAGCTTGTTCAAGGAAGCAGGTGTGCCTTACAGGACAGGAAAGAGTTAGAGAGAGAAACTCCGGAGCTTGAGGACCAGGCCTGCTGAAGACACAGCATTGAACAGTGGAGCCACTAAATTTGGAAATGATTGAGGCTGGAATTGGAGGAGCACAGAGATCGGGAAGGGTTACAGGAGATCACAGAGATAGGGAAGGAATCTGTCTCTAGCAGACAAATATCTCTCAAATTCTTAACCTGTTTCAGTGACAAGATGTTCTGCTAGATAGCAGCACGTGATTGTTTGAAGAGGCAATGAACACAGCTAAGTTCGAGTCTCACACCTCCTGCCTTTTAAGTATATTTATTAACAAGGTCTCTTGTACTGATTTCTGATAGAACAAAACCTCTTGTAGTACACAACAGGTAATGAACCCTCCACTGTGACTCAGCAATAAACACTGGCCCAGAAGTTGGGAAAGGTACACCTTGGGGATGGTGTACAAGCACCAATAACAATTCTAATATGGGCCCACAGGCATTCCTTTGCCAACTACAGAAAGGGTGAAGAACAATAACTCCTACAACACCGAGTCCATGGGTAAAGGTGAGGGGTGGGGAGGGAGAGAGGGTCAGCGATAAGAGGCCTGATTGGAACCCAGGTAAAAGGAGTGAAAATGGGAAGACAAAAGACAGGGGGAGTTGTATTGGTTGGGAGGGAGGGGAAATTGGGGTGGTCAGTCTGGAGATGGGGAATTGATGCTTGGTTGTAGGAGGGGTTGAGAATTGGAAGGTCTTGGTCTTGACCCTGAGCCATCGGCTGGAGAGGATGGGGGTCTGGAGAGGAGACAGGTGCATGGGAAGTGTTGGTACTTGGGTTGGAGGGGAGGAGGGAGGTGGAGGAGGTTGAGAGACAGACGTTAAAACCCGACAGATGCAGGACAGCCCAACAATAGCTGCAACGTGGGCAAACGCCGCAGGAAAACGAGACCTCATCACTCCAAGAAGCAGTGACCACTGGTCACCAACGAAAGGAGCTTTGACATCACTTGACTGGCATCAGGCACAGTAAGTACATCAGGCACAGTAAGTACATCAGGCACACAAGTGCAGCTCACACCAGGAAACACCCTAGTGGAATTTCCAGAGGACACAAAACGACCCAGATAAGGTCGTTATCCCATTTCATTCCATTACTTCAGCAGACTGGGAAACAACACATCAGCATCAAGTTTCATTGTGGTGAAGTGAACTATCATACACAATTTGTATTCTAGTTGGAATAAGAAATAAGTGACACAACGATGAAAATGTGCAACTTTAATGCTTCAATTTAAATGAATAACTTACAAAACATCTGGTTTGTGTTGTATCAAGTAATCAGAAAGGACAACACTACCTTTGCAAGATCATAGTGCAGGCTATCCCAGCTGGTGATGTGTTCCGTCTTCCCCTGACCAGGTAATTCATCGTCAGAAACTGAAAGGAAATAAAAACATTTAGTTCACCTGTGGAACTAAGGCTGATTCTTTTCCTGTATGATCCCTGTGAACAACCAGGAACCCAAACTAGATCCAAATCAGATGTAATTCATCCACGAATCCATGCATAAAAAATAACTACGATTCTCACTCAATTAGTCTCTAATTTATCAATGTGTTCAAGAGGCTGCAGGGGTTGTAGACTCAGCCAGCTCCATCATGGGCACAACCCTCCCCACCATCGAGGACATCTTCAAGAGGCGGCGCCTCAAGAAGGCAGCATCACTAAGGACCCTCACCATTTGGGACATGCCCTCTTCTCGTTACCACCATTGGGGAGGAGGTACAGGAGCCTGAAGACCCACACTCAACGATTCAGGAACAGCTTCTTCCCCTCCGCCATCAGATTTCTGAATGGTCCATGAACAGTACCTCGTTATTCCTTTTTATTTGCACTATTTATTTATTTTTGTAATTTATGTCTTTGCACATTACTGCTGCTGAAAAACAACAAATTTCACATCATATAAGTCAGTGATAATAAATCTGATTCTATTATTTTTGTGGCATCCAAAACGGGTGCTCTAACTGCTCATTTTGGACTGAGCAGCTGGTGTGTAAAATCAATTCCTGCTTAAAAGAATCAAGTCAGCAAGCAGGAAATGGAGCAGACCAAAGCCTTCTTTCCAGCTGTATCCAGAAGTTCAGCCGTGTTTAATTTCACAACAATTCCGCTGATCTCTGTTATTTAAGGGATAGTCTGCACTTGATGGTCACTGGGTTGGAATTCCCCTTAGTCACTGCTACACCTGTGTGCACCGGATTCCACGTTCAACACTCCGCTCCAGTGACTTTGGGGGAACTCCACAACTAGGTACATGGCACAGACGCCACTGTGCTCCTGCTTGATTGAAGCATCTGCAGACATGTGTCCACTGTGCTATTTTTAAACCAGCAGTACAACTATATTAGTGTACCACATTACACCACAGAACCTGTCAACCTTTAAGATTCAGAAGCTGCGGTAACCTCAGAGTCTGGTCAAAGTTGGAGGAAAACACAAAGTTGCGCAAGTTAACCAAGACAGCTGTCAATACAACATTTGTTACGGTAGGTGCTTCAATCACTGAAGGACTTCCAGTTTGTGGTATGGGTGGAGAGCATGACTCATAGAAGGGGGGGGGGTGGGGGGGGGGGGGGGGGGGGGGGGGGGGGGGGGGGGGAAGCTCATGAGTCAATGGCCTGAATCGATTTAAACCTACATCCAATTTCTATGGAACCACCATTCACCATTCAGGGCTACAGATGCCAAAACGTCTGCTGACACTTCATTGACTAATATAGTGCTTCAGGAAGCAGATTTTTCAACAGGCTCGGTGTGCACAACTTTCCCACTATTCCCTTATTCCTTTACCAGAGTCATGGACAAATTGTTCCATGTCTTCTGGAAAACATCTGGCTCCTTCCTAAAATCCTGACCTCCACAAATCTAATGTCTTGAACAGTAACCTCTCATCATGCTGAAGGAGGCTACTTGGCCCATCTTGCCTATGTCAGCCCAGTGACAGAGTGTTCATTACTCCCACTGCCCCACCCTTTCCCACCAAGCCCACACATTTCCCCTTTTCCGGTATTTATCCAATTCTTCTTCAGGCGGCTTGTTCCTGCTCACATCTTGCTGCAGAGAAACATCTCCTCTCGAGCTCTTATGTCCATCCCCTTCACCCAGTGTGTTAGTCACCAAACTTCCAGTCACTAGAAACATTTGGGCCATCAAAACCCTTCCTGACTGCAAAACCCTCTAATTAATCTCCTCTCAAACAATCCTAGTTTCATGATCACTATTCAACAGAATCCGAGCTGAGAAAATAACATTTAAAATAACTGGCCAATTAAAAAAGCAGTCATGATGTATACATTTGTGTGTAAATATCTAAAGACCCGCTTATCCTGTTTCTTCTTACTCAGGTTGTATACTGTCAAGACAGAACATTGGAACCCAGCCACAAAGCAGAAACTAAGTGGTAGCTTAATTCTTTTGTAACTGGTCTCCTGGAGGAGCTCACACACTTCATTGACAGTCAAGAGGCATGGTAGTGTAGTGGGCAGGCACGGTAGTGTAGTGGTTAGCGTAACGCTATTACAGCACCAGCGACCTGGGTTCAATTCCAGCCGCTGCCTGTAAGGAGTTTGTACATTCTCCCTGTGTCTGTGTGGGTTTCCTCTGGGTGCTCCGGTTTCCTCCCACATTCCAAAGACGTATGGGTTAGGAAGTTGTGATCATGCTACGTTGGTGCCGGAAGCGTGGCGACACTTGCGGGCTGCCCCCAGAACACTCTACACAAAAGATACATTTCACTGTGTGTTTCGATGTACATGTGACTGATAACGAAATCTTATCTTATCTTATCTTAACAGCTCTGATCAAAGGGACAGGATGCTGATGAGCCCCACAAACCTGTTCTACCATCCAATGACTGCCTGTCACCCAGTTCCTCAACAATTTGAATCTCAGGTTTAAAATTCATCAATAAACTGGCATCAAGTGTTGTTTGCACAGGAGGGTTCTGAACTTCTCCCTCCCTCTATGTGGAAAGTACTCTTGAACTTCACTCCTGAAATCCTGGCTGAATTTGGATCCTGGCCCTTATTTCCAGAGTCCCCACACAGTAGACACAGTCCCTCCCCATCTACTCCCTCAGGTCCCCCAATGGGCCAGATCACACTGACAGCTCACTAGCTGTTCCACGCCAAAGACACAAGCGTGGTGATACAGGAGTCTGGAATACTCTGCAGGCTAGATGGGAGCACACCTGACCTCCCGTTCCACAGCTGGACCACCCACCTCGGACGCTCTCTCTTTCTCCCCCCTCCCATTGGGCAGAAGATACAAAAGCCTGAAAGCACGTACCACCAGGCTCAAGGACAGCTTCTATCCCGCTGTTATAAGACTATTGAACGGCCCCCTAGTATGATGAGATGGACTCTTGACCTCATAAATCTACCTCATTATGGCCTTACACCTTATCGTCTGCCTGCACTGGACCTTCCCTGTAACTGTAACACTTTATTCTGCATTCTGTGATTGTTTTCCCTTGTACTACCTCAATGCACTGATGTAATAAAATGATCTGTAAGGATAGCATACAAAACAAAGTTTTTCACTGTACCTCAGTACATGTGACAATAATGAACCAATTTACCACCAAGAACAGTAGTTGTTTTGAATTTCAAAAATAAATTTTATTTTTGAAAATATATGCAGGAAGTACACTACAGCTAGTGCTCATCTGTCTTTACATTCATTGTGTCCCCAAACCAATAGACTCTCTTACAAAGCTCTAACACCTCTCGTGTTTCCTCTTTAAACAATACACCCATGGAGTGTTTGAGAGGCAACTACACTGAACCCAGCCCCTCAGCATCCAGTGACAGCAGGACCCTGGACTGCAGTCTCACCCCACCAATTCTAGCTGTGATTCTGTCACGTACTAAACTAAGGGGAAGATACATCTCATTCTGTCGTACAGCCATAGCTCGCTCAGCCGTATTCTTATCAATGTGTTTGACAACCTCACCAAAAAAAAGTAAGTGGTTTGCTTTATTTGCCTTTATTTTAATTAATATTATTATGTTCAATCAACTTGAATGTGGTTTTAAATCAAATTATTGATTATTCCTGAACGTCATCAGTAGAAAGGCCTTTGACAGCAGGAGTTGTCAGTAGGATGTTGGGGAAGTCCATGGGTCCCGAATCCAGCCATTGGTGGCCCGGTCTGCTCTCGTGCACTGTGTGTGACACGTGTTGGGAGCCACTCAGTTGTGATCACAGGCATCCCGTGAGAGGCAGACAGATTGGATCCAGCCATCACCCTTAAATCTTCCATCAAGTCACTTCCTTTGATTTCTGAACTCCAGCCCGTAGATTCACCCGGCAGGTGCAGGAGGGTCTGGAGTCCAACTCTGCAAACCCTCCACAGTCAATGACAGAAGTGGAGAGGTTCCAGTTCAGGCTCTCACACTCGCACGCACACAAACTTACACACTCAGACTCGCACGCCCACAGACGCACACAGCCTATCCATAGATTTCTACAGATATACGGTGGAGAGCATTCTGACTGGTTGCATCACAGCCTGGTATGGAGGCTCCAATGCACAGGATCACAAGAGGCTGCAGAGGGTTGTAGACTCAGCCAGCTCCATCACGGGCACAACCCTCCCCACCATCGAGGACATCTTCAAGAGGCGGTGCCTCAAGAAGGCAGCATCATTAAGGACCCTCACCATCCGGGACATGCCCTCTTCTCATTACTACCATAGGGGAGGAGGTACAGGAGCCTGAAGACCCACACTCAACAATTCAGGAACAGCTTCTTCCCCTCCACCGTCAGATTTCTGAACAATGCATGAACCCATGAACACTACCTCAATATTCATTTTTTGCACAATTTAGTCATTTTTGTAATTTATAGACTTTTACGTCTTTGCACTGTACTGCTGCCGCAAAGCAACTAATTTCACAATATATGTCAGTAATAATAAATCTGATTCTGAGCCAGGGACACACACACACACACACACACACACACACAGACTCTCACATATACACAGAGATGCAAATACACACACACACACACTCACACCCAGACAGCCACACCCACGCACTTCATATTCCACCAAACCCTTTACAGTATCTCAGGAGAAAAACCTCTTTGCCTTTGTTTCTTCAACCAAACACCACGGCTGACCCAGATGATGGGGGCACAAGGTGACACAGCAGAAATCTGGCAGAATTTCACCAGCCACCATTTGGCATGACTGCCCACTTTAGCCCGTTTAACACCTAGGAAATCAACCCCACAGACTGAGAGTCAGCCAGGTCAGGAAAAGAGGACTGAATTCAAACTCACTCTCCAACGAATCTCCGTTCCTCTTCTCTTGCATGGCAGCCTCGAAAGTACTTTGGAGGATTTTATTCAACGATCCGATCCACTCTTCCATTTCTAGGTCATTTTCAGCTGCCAACAGGTAACTGCTCTTGTCTTGCATCTTCAGTTCAAAGGCATATCGCCGTATTCTGCTGTTCTGTAAAACAGAAAGACTAATTCTTCATTCTTTATCAAGCTTACCTAAGAAGTAGGTTTAATGCAATAAAACATGCCAAGGTGATATACCGGAGTTCTTTCACACCTAACCAAGTTATATTACACTTTAGGGCAGGTTACTAATAGCTTGGTTAAACAGGGAGCATCTTAAAAGAGCAGAAAAGTGGAGGGGGCTTTGGAAGGCAGTTGCAAAGCTTGGGACAAAGACAGCTGAAGGTACAGCTGGCAGTGGTGACTGATGATCAGGGACGATCAAGGCCACAGAACTGGAGGACCTCAAAGAACTTAAAAGGTTGTGGAGAGATTACAGTGATGGTGTAGGGCAAGTGCACAGATGGATAAGGATGTTTTTAATTTTAAATATCTGGGCAGGGGACTAGTGCAGGTCAGCAGAAATGGCTGATGGTGTTGGAGGTCTGGGCACATGGGATATAGCAGAAGAGATCGAGTTGCAGAGTGTGGAGCAGCCCAGCCCAGAGTGTGCTGGAACGGTCATGTTTAAAGCAAAAGGAGACATGCGGGAGGGCTTCGGGAACAAATCAACATTCAGCAACACTGGTATCACCAATGTGCCTTAGCATCACCCGGTCACCATTGACCAGAATTTCAACTGAGGGGTTAGCGGTGGAAAGGGCGAGCAGCTTCAGGTTCCTGGGCGTCAACATCTGAGGATCTATCCTGGGCCCAACACATTGATGCACTCACGAAGAAGGCACGCCAGCTACTTGGTTAGGAGAATTGGTATGTCACCAAATTCTCTTGCAAATTTCTACAGGTGTATAATGAATAACAAGGTAGTGTTCATGGGCCGTTCAGAAATCTGATGACGGAGGGAAAGAAGCTGTTCCTGAATCGTTGAGTGTGGGTCTTCAGGCTCCTGTACCTCCTCCCCGATGGTAGTAACAAGAAGAGGGCATGTCCTGGGTGATGAGGGTCCTTAGTGATGGATGCCGCCTTCTATTATTTTTGTAACGTTTAGTAATTTTTATGTCTTTATGTCTGGCACTGTACTGCTGCCGCTAAACAACAAATTTCACGACATATGTCTGGGTTAATAAACCTGACTCTGGACCAGCCACATCAATACTGTGCATACAAGAGGTATATAAAACCATGAGGGGCATAGATAGGGTGAGTGCACTCAGTCTTTTTCCTAGAGTTGGGGAATCAAGAACTTGAGAGCACAGGTTTAAAGTGAGAGGGAAAAGATTTATTAGGAACTTGAGAGGCAACTTCCTTTTTTTTCACACACAAAGGGTGGTGAGTATGTGGAACGAGCTGCCAGAGGAAGGGGTTGAGGCAGGTACAATAACAACTTTTAAAAGACATTTGGACAGTTACAGGGATTGGAAAGGTTTAGAAGGTTATGGGCCAAACACTGGCAAATGTGACTAGCTTGGATAGGGCATCTTGGTCGGCATGGACCAGTTGGGCCAAAGGGTCTGTTTTCATGCTGTATGACTCTATGAACAGGTCAAAGGCTGGGTACCTTGCAGCAAGTGGCTCACCTCCTGGCACTGCATGGTCCATGCACCATCTACAGGACTGTGTTGGAATACACTCCACTTGTCAGCATAAGTTCAGGTCCAACAGTAAGCAAGATGCTTGTCAAATTCCAGGACATATCAGCCTGTTTGATTGACATCCCACACCACCCTGAACATTCACTCCCTACACCACCAGCACACAGTA
Source organism: Pristis pectinata (assembly GCF_009764475.1). Lineage (NCBI taxonomy): Eukaryota > Metazoa > Chordata > Chondrichthyes > Rhinopristiformes > Pristidae > Pristis > Pristis pectinata. The sequence goes on from NC_067415.1 coordinate 84,958,055, forward strand.
AGTGCAGTGTGCATCATCTTCAAAATGCATTGTAGTTACTTCTGACTATTCCGAGAGCACGTCCCAAACCTGCAATGTCTACCACCGAGTAGGACAAGGGCAGCGGGCACAGTGCAACACCTCCACCTGCCGGTTCTGTTCCAAGTCAGATAACATTCTGTCGGGGAAACATATCGCCGTTCCTTCATCGTCATTGGATCTGAGTCCTGGAACTCCCTCTCCAATAGCACTGTGGAGCACCTCCACTGCACGGATTGTAACTGGTGTAGGAGTCTCACTGCTCCTTCCCCGGGGCAATTAGGGATGGTCAATAAATGCTGGTCTTGCCAGTGATGCCCACATCCCATAAACAACAAAGAGCTGGGGCAAGAACAGATCAGGTAGAGTGACAGGAATGGAGGTAGCCATTTACAGGTAAAGGCACATTCCAGAACAAAATAGGATGACAAGCTTGGACAAACCAAAGGCAGCGTTACTCCAAGTAACAGGACTCTGCTTCTCACAAGTAAATCACTTTGTCACTCAGATCCACCTACCCATGCTTCTCCACAAAACTAGAGGCTCCGGTTTGGAGAATTCTGTCTCCTGCATTTACAGTGTATTTAAATAAAATTGTCGTGCTGGCAACTTAAAATTCACTGAAACTCTGAGCAGGCACAAGAGCTGCAGTGTTGCGCTCTGCTTCCTCCTGTAGTGCAAGGCAGTAAACAGGAAACCTGCCAATATTCACTCGGTTTCACTGTCTCCAGGGAGGGGGCCCATTTATGGACATGACCTTCACTGCAAGCAGCAGCAAAGCTTCTGTTAAAACACTGGCTGTCCTACCTGCACCACCCCCATGCACGAATCCAGGAAGATTGAGCCCTTTGGTTCCTTGGAGATTTTCTCATCTTTGTAGAAATTGAGAATGTAGGAGCCATCTCCAAGCTGTGTCAAGTGGAAAAAGCGCCTCTTGAACGACTGAGGAGACAAAAGCAGTGCCAGAGTGTGAAGGACAAATTTTTATGTTGTGGTCAGAATTTATTGCTGGGTAGTGAAACCTAACAAAATGGCATTGGCTCAGTGGGTGGAACTCTCCGATTCTGAAGATTGTGGGTTCATGTTCGACACCAGAAACCTGAATATAAAAATCCAGGCTAATGTGTCTAGGGCAGTGGAGGGAGTCCTTTACCTCCAGCCTCTCGTGTGGACACCAGATCCCACTGCACAGAATGTTCTCACCAGTCCACTGACCAATAACAACCCCTCATCCAACAGCGCACGCTCAAAAACAGATCAGATTCTGTTTGTGGGAGCTTGCTGTGCACAATCTGGATGCCATTTTTTTCCTGTCACTGTGACCACCCTCGTCGGCTGCAAAGAGTGTTGGGACACCCTGAGGTCACACAAGGTGCCAGGGAAACGCAAGGTTCTTTTACGTCCAGGGAACCAACAAAGAATAATCATCTGAACATAGAACAGAATTTGTTCTGGGTTCACAAAAATGTTCCCAGGAATGAAAGGCTTGATGCAGGAAGATGAGGGGGGAATCTCACTGAAATCTCCCGGATACTGAAAGGCCTGGGTAGAGTGGACGTGGAGAGGATGTTTCCATCAGTGGGAGAGTCTAGGATCCAAGGGCACAGCCTCAGAATAAAGGGATGTCCTTTTAGAAACTTCAGCCAGAGGGTGGTGAATCTGTGGAATTCGTTGCCACGAAGGGCTTTGGAGATCAAGTCATTGGATGTATTTAAGGCAGAGATTGATAGGTTCTTGAAAAGTAAGGGGGGTTACAGGTTACCGGGAGAAGGCAAGAGAATGGGGTTGAAAAAAAAATCAGCCAGGATCGAATGGCAGAGCAGACCTGATGGGTTGAATGGCCTAATTCTGCTCCTGTACCTTATGGTCTTATGTCATCAAAATGTGACTGGGCTAGAGAGAGGTGGTGGGGGTGTTCGAAGAGTACAAGGAGGGAGTCTCATTGGAAGCAGAGTCTGAACGCGATGGAAGTCAAGTTCTGAAGTGCAGCGTTAGAGATTCAGAGGGAGAGTGATGCAGGGTTTCAACCTGAAGATGGTGAGGGGTCTTGACACAATTGTTCTGGAAAGGGTGTTGCATCTCCCCAACCTGCCAAGTGCTGTACGGTGAGAGAGACCTGCACTTATACAGCATCAGGATGTCCAACAACATTTTACAGCTAATGCAGCCCGACTGAAGTGCAGTCACTGTTGTGGTGTGGGGATTTCAACAGCCAGCATGTGCACAGCAAGCTCACACTAAAGTGTTGACAACCACTTATAGGTGTTAGTCACAGGGGAAATATCAGACAAATCCAAGTCAAAGCAAGTTCATCATCATATGCACGTCCATGTGTGCACAGCTGCAATGAAAAACCTACCTGCAGCAGCATCACAGGTACATAGTGTTAGAGAGACAACATTCACAAGTAAAACATAAACTATGCAAAATTGTACAAGAATACAAAATTAAACAAGACCTACCTACAGTAGAAGATCTAGCTACTCAATATTTTTATGAAGCTGCTCAACTGATTCATTTAATGCTGCCTGCTCTGGTGAAACCAGGAACCACATGAAAGATCCATTTTAACTTACAACAGAGCTAAGAAGCAAACATTTACCCGCATGGTCACACTGATTGCGCTGTTCATGTTGCCCTTAAGCAGCCATCCTTGTTTGGTTATTCCTCCCTTCTGTGACCCAAGGGATGCCGTATCCTGTATCAAGAAGATGCAACTCCATCAGTGCCCGTTCACACAATCATTTTATGTACTTAAGATCTAAGGCAAATTCCTCACCAGTAACATGAAGTATACAGTGCATTCAAACTCCTGTAAACGCAGGCAATCCAGTTGTTAGCCTCATGCAAGAGGACAATTTTCATAAACAAACAATGAATCTCACGCGGATACAACAAAATCGAGGGTGAAGCTACTGAGCTATGAGGCTCACCCCATCTGCCTTATCCTGAACTCACAAACCTGGCTCTATTAGATGTGCCACTGTGCTGCCTATTAATTCCTTCCAATAATATCACAGTTTTGATCAAGTCACCCTCACCCTTTCAAAATCCAAGCTAAGGCTATTATTAGAGGAGGAAACTATTTTGGCCAATCATGGAGGAAGTGGGTCTTGGGTGGTGGGGTAGATTCTAAAAATTAGTTCATGTAATATTGATGTGATGTAACCCCTGGTGTCCAGTAATCATTCCATGAATCCACACTGCATTGCCTCCAAGGCCAATATATCCCGGCAAAGGCATGGTGCCCACAACTTCTCTCAGTGCTCTGGGTGGGTCTGTATAGCTACCACTGCATGTATCCTGATATAAAAGCCAGAGTCCCTCGAGCTTTGTTGATTAAGAACTTGCATGTCAAATGACAGGCAAGGACATTGAAGCACTGTCAATTCTGATCATTCAAATCACGAGCACTGTCCAAGCCCCAAATATATTCAGTGGATGACAACGGTCTCACATACTGAATACAAGAGACAGAATCCAAACACAGCTAAATATCAGGTACAGAGCCCAGCCAACGTTCTACTCTGCTCCCTCAAGAAGTTTCCTTAACTGATTTATATCCCAAGATATGGGAGCTAAGATTTTAATGAAGTGAGAACGTATACCATTCATCCATCTTGGGATTTTCCAAAGATGTCCAAGGATCCTGCAACTAATCCTAAAGCTCTTCTCTGCTCCAACAGCATTACTTCCACAACTTAATCACAGCTCTGGAGAGGCATTCATCACCCCTCTGAAGGAGAACTATTCAGTTCCACTCCCCTATCTCATGCACTCGACAGCCCTGTTGCAGTGTGGATTCATGGAATGATTGGTGGACACCAGGGGTTATATCATTCTATTATTTAATATATTAATTTTTAGACTCTGGACCATCTCCCCCTCTGATCACACACTCCCAGTAAATTAGGGGGGCAAATGGTAAAGGAAACGATGGGTCACTCCTGTGAGGGTAAGGCTCAGGTGTTTGAGTGACCAAGCCTACCACCCCCCTTGTCTGCCTGATGCAAGGACACAGGACCTGGGAGGAGACCTCTTGTCACCCTGTCATTCAGTAACGTTGATCATCGAACCTGTCCACTCACCCTCCCGATGTCAGTAACCCTTGCTTCCCTCAGTGCCCCAGAGTGTATTGAATGACGGAGCATGCCCACCCATGAGGTAAAGGTGAACAAACCCCTGAGTGAAGACAGGCCTCCCCATCTCAGCACTAATGCCCAGCGCCTTAACCTAAGTCTGTGCCCCCACTTCTAGAAGCAAACAACTGAACAGTTGGGGCACTGTCGCTGGCTGGAATTAAACTACGCTTCAAGGCAACAGGGAGGAAATGTCTCCGTAATGCAATTCACATCCCCCCATCCAACTGGTGCGGAAGGAGAGACAGTGATGGTCACCTCATCTTTGTCAACGTCCTCATCAACTTCAAACACGTGGACGGGAAGCTTCTCCGGTCTTGGAACTTTGCTGTCAAGAGAAAAAAAAACACAAAGAGTCTTCCTCAAAGATTCAGACCCAGTCTCAAATATAAAGCAGCATCTGCTAGGAAGATTCTGCACTCCTATAGCACCTTTCAGGAGCAGATGTCAGCCCAGGTGCTTTGCAACCAAAAAGGTAGTCTTGAAGCAACGTACAAAACAAAGCCACCAATATGCACAACAAGCTCCCACAGACATCTAGTGTCATTAACATGGTAAAATGCCCAAAGGTGTTGGAAGGAAGCACTAGAAAAAAATAAAAGGTGACACCAAGCTACAGAAGAGATCAGGATGAGTGGCCAAAAGCCAGGTTTTAAAAGAGTGTCTTAAAGAGAGAGGCAAAGTGGATTCCAGAGCTCGGAGGCCAGGCAGCTGAAGGCACAGTTGCCAGTAGTGGGGAGATTAAATTCAGGAAGTGCAGAGAGCCAAGACTGGAGGAGCTCAGATCCCTCAGTAGTGCTTAAAACCAGAGAAGGGTACGGCTGGAAAACCCCATGGAAAGTCGTAACTACTGAGGATGAGGCTCAGTAACTTCAAAATGCAAGGTCCAAGGCAACAACTGGTGGAAATCTGAAATAAAAGCAGAAAATGCTGGTGTTAGTCAGCAGGTCGGGCAGCATCTGTGCAGAGAGAAACATAGTCAACAATTCTGGCTGATGGCCTCCCACATGAATTGGAGCCATGCTTCTCTCTCCACAGATGCTGCCTGACCTGCTGAGTATCTCTGGCATTTTCTGTTTTTAGTCTGGGATTTTTTTTTCTTAAATTCATACAATGCAGCAACAAGAGTTAATGCAGGGTCAGTGAGATGGGGAGATTGGGCCAGAGGGAATTAGGAAACAGGCAGCTGGGTTTCGGATGAGCTGAAGTTTAGATATAGAGATGGAAAGCCGGCAAGGAGAGTCGGGAATAGCTGTGCCTGGAGGTGGCAGAAGTCTGGATTAGAGTTTCAGAAGTGGATAAACTGAGGCAGGAATGGAGTTGGTTGACGACACAAAGATTAGACAGAAACAAGGCCAAGAACAATCTCGTTCATCGCCAGATTTGGGAACTTTGAACAAAATTCTGCAAATTAGTGGCATCAGTTCTTCATTAATTCAATGCGATAGGAACGCACATCAAACAGAAGCAGGAGACCATTGTGGTTGCTCTGGTATTCAATGAGATTATGGTCAACCTTCTATCTCACCGTCTCTTTCCCTGCACTGATCCTTAATCCCCAAAAATCCCCTCCATTGATATTTGAGAATCAGGTATCTACAAAATTCGACAGGACACTGAAATGTTAAACTCGTCGCAACCTCTGATTGCAGCTGTGGGGACGAGATGTTACTTTTAAACTGGAAAGGTTTCACTTCACAAGGTAGGCAGTGCATCAGCAAGAAAACAACCCACTCACTTTGGCAGCTTCCTGAAGTCTCCCGAGTAGTCCTCATATCTGTAGTGAATGAGATGCCAGTCGGAGTTGTAGGTCTTAATACACTGCAAGGAAAGCGGAAAATAGTGGTGAACACAGCACAGAAAGCAGCCCCTCAACCTTATCCGAGCCCCTTCCCACCCTCCCACCTCATCCACCTAGTTTCTCTCTCCTCCCTCTTCCTTAAACCACATACTTCAACAAGCATGGAACTTCTGGTTAAAGAACATTACAGGAAGGATGTGGAGGCTTTGGAAAGGGTGCAGAAGAGGTTCACCAGGATGCTGCCTTGGATTAGAGGGCATGAGCTATAAGGAGAGGTTGGACAAACTTGGGTTGTTTTCTCTGGAGCAGCGGAGGCTGAGGGGAGACCTGATAGGTTTATAAAATTATGAGAGGGGTAGGTAGGGTAGACAGTCAGAATCTTTTTTCCAGGGTAGAAATGTTAAATAATAGAGGATGTGCATTTAATGTGTGTGTGGGGTGGGGGTAAAGGTTCAGAGGAGATGTGCGGGCAAGCTTTTTGTTTACACAGAGAGTCATGGGTGCCTGGAATGTGCTGCCAGGGGTGGTGGAAGCAGATACAATAGAGGTGTTTAAGAGGATCTTAGATAGGCACATGAATGTGCAGAGAATGGAGGGATGTGGACCATGTGCAGGCAGAAGGAAGTAGGTGTCAGTGGCTTAATTAGTTTGGCACAACATTGTGGGCCAAAGGGCCTGTTCCTGTGTGGACTGTTCTATGTTCTAATATTCCAAGCTCTTTATGTTTACTCCTGAAACACACTGTAGGCAGTGACATGTATCAAAGTGAACGCCAGGAAAGGTCATTAAAGAAAAGATATGTTAAACACTGCCTGCTGTAACCTGTTGCACCACATCCTACTTTAGTGGGTAAAGTAGGTAAATGTGTGTCGACATTGCTGATACTGTCCACCCCTATCTGCTCCAAATCTGAGGGGGTAACGAGCCGACCACATGAGGTAGCCTGGAGTCACAAATAGGTCAGACAGGGAAGGATTTCCTTTCCTGGAGAACACAAGTGAGATACTCAGATGAGTGCAAGATGTTGCATTTTGGGAAGATGTTGCATTTTGACAGTGAACGGTGGGGCCCTGGATAACGTTGTAGAGCAGAAGAATCTCAGAGTACAGGTACATGGCTCCCTAAAAAGTGGCAACACACAGGTAGACAGGTGGTGAAGGAGGAGTTTAGCATGTTGGCTTTCATCGATCAGGGCACTGAGTACAGGAGTTGGGACATTATGTTGCACTTGTACAAGATGCTGGTGAGGCCGCACTTGGAGTACTGTGTACAGTTTTGGTCACCTTGTTATAGTAAAGACATAATTAACTGGAAAAGAATGCAAAGAAGATTTACAAGAATGTTGCCAGGAATTGAGGGCATGAGTTTATACAGAGAGGTTGGGCAGGCAAGGACTTTATTCCTTGGAGTGTAGGAGACTGAGGGGTGAACTGTATTCATGAGGGGCATAGATAGGGTGAATGCACACAATCTTTTTCCCAGATAAAGGAAATCAAAAACTAGAGGGCGCAGGTTTAAGGTGAGAGGGGAAAGATTTAAAAGGGACCCAAGGGGCAACTTTTTCACACAGAGGGTGGTGCGCATATAGAACTGCCTGAGGAAATGGTTGAGGCAAATACAATAACAAACCTTAAAAGACGTAGGACAGGTACATGGATATGAAAGGTTTAGATGGATATGGGCCAAACGCATTCAAATGGGACTGGCTTAGATGGGCATCTTGGTCGGCATGGATGAGTTGGGCTGAAGGGCCTGTTTCCGTGCTGCATTGCTCTATGACTCCATGACTCTAAGTGAACCAGATGGGTTTTGCAAACAACTTGGTTTGGTGTTTCTTTCGGTCACCACCACTGACATTTGCTTTTTATTCCAGATTTATTTAATTACTTGAATTTAAATTCCTCATGGTGACTCCTCCCAAGAAACAAGTCTGTGGAACAATACTGCATGGTCCTCAAGCATTTACCAATTATGGGTTATACAAAGGCATCGGAAATTTAGGCGTGCTGGGATTTGTACAAGTCTGCAGATCAGCAGTCTAGGACCCTGGACTCGAGTCCAGGAACATAAACACTTTGGTTCCAAGCTTCAAATAGTCAATTCATCAGCTGTGGCTCAGTGACAGTATCTCACCTCGACTCAGGTTCTGAATTCAAGTCCAATTCCATGCAACTACCTAGGCTGTTACTGAGGCAGTGCTGCACTGTTGGAGGTGCTGTCTTTTGGTTGAGACCTTAAACCAAGGGCCTTCTGCTCTTGGAAAAGATCATCCAGCACTATTTCCAGAGAGATCGCCAGAGTTCTGGGCCAATAGTTGACCCTCAATTGACATTTCTGAAGCAGATGGTATCATCCCTTTTTGTGGGATCTTGCCCTACATGAATTGGCTTCTGCATTTCCTACCTTAGAAGATTATTTGGTTGAAAAGCACTTTGCGAGGTTCTGGAAAGGGTGGAAGGCGCTATAGAAATGCTAATCTCTCTTTCAATGACTGTGAGACGAACCCAATTATTACAAGAAACCACAATCCAAGAAGTGCCTCTACCTGCCAGGCCCAAGCCTAGAAATGCCTGTGGTCTGACTTCCAGACACATCAAACAGAGGAGTCAGTGAGGGAAGGATCCTGCTGGAGCAAATTGCTATTTACCTCAAAGAGGCTCCATAAATAACGGGGGAGCTACCCAAACAGCAATCTGGTTTCCTTTGATCCTGGTCCAGATATCTTTTATTGCAAGTCCAAACAACAATTCACTAATGATAACACTAGTACAATCGCCTGGATATTGTGCTTGATTGCAGAACAGTGGGAAATCAGAACAATGAGGATCACTAAAATTGTCGGCATTGTAAACATTGTTTGGGGAAGGGCCACAGTTCTAGGCCCTCCTGCTATTGTGCATTGGTTAATATTTGTCATAGAGTCACTGAGAGATACAGCAAGGAAACAGGCCCTTCAGCCCACCAAGTCCATGCTAACCGTCAAGCACCCACTGTGTACTATTTACAAAATGCACTGCGGTTATTTGCTCAGGCTACTCGGGCACCATTTCCCAAAGCCACTACTTCCACCACCAAGAAGGACAAGGGCAGCAGGTGCAAGGGGACACCACCACCAGCAAGTCACTGGCCATCCTGACTTGGAAATATATCAATGTTCCAACATCATTGCTGGGTCTAAATCCTGGAACCCCCTCCCTTATATGATGGGGGAGCACCTTGGTTCACCCCTAACTTCTCAAGGGCAATCAGGGATGGACAATAAATACTGGCCATGTTAGTCATGTCCACAAGCCATGAATGAACATATTCTCAAGCACTTAAATCAGAAACGCTCAAACAGTTGTTCAAGCTAGGGCATTATTAAATCTGACAACGATATTCTTCAGGGAAAGACCAAGCAATTTACAAACAGTCCATGAAGAACAATGAAGCAGCCCCAGAAGTACAGGAATAAACACACAAAGCTATCACATCACAACTAAGGCATGACCTTTGGGCTGTGGTCTCTCACAGAACTGGAAGTGCCTTTTATTTTAAATGTACAGCACAGAATAGGCCATTCAGCCCAGCTGCTCCATACCGGTGTTTCACCTCTATATTAACCTTGTCCCACTTCTCTGCCCAACACAATCTCTTTCTACCCCTCCCTTCCTCTTGTGTTTATCCAGTTTCTCCTTAAACCCACCTCCAGACTCCACCTCGACCCCTCCCTACAGGAGAGGATTCCACATTCCCCTTGCTCTCCGGGGAAAGGGTTCTCTCCTGAATTCCCGACTAGATTTATTGGTGTCAATGTTGGAGGATTACTGTACTTTGACCCCCATCTTGGGACCCTGAACACTTCCGGCATCTGTTGTCAAATATCTCAGAACCACGACAAGTAGCATATCATGTAACTGCTCCTCTTCAACTAAAATTCCTCCTAAGGAATAGTGCCAGCCCTCACTGTCAATCACAGGCAGCTTGCTTGATTTATCTCAATGCTATGATATTTTCAACATCTAGTGTTAAACAATGATCTAGTGTTTAGACACTGATCTCCCATTCAACAGTGCCACATTAGTCTTTGCTTGGACACAATGTGGAATCACACCCACAACATTTTGGCGTACCTTAAAATACTCCTTGAAAGGGGACGGAAGTAAATTGCTCCAGGTCTACATTTATCAGACGAATGAATCTGGCTAAGTTTTCTTCTCTCCACCTTTGGCAGCCATACCTTCAGCTGCCAGGATCCTAAGCTCTGGAACTCCCTGTGTCAACCTCTCTGCATCCTTCCCCACCCCCCTCCTCCTGTCCTCTTTGACTGGTGCTTTTCATGGGGGAGTGAGCTTTGCTGGCAAAGACGGCAGGTCCTGTCTGTTCTGAACCACCAGACTAAAGATGGCAGATTTCCTTCGCTGAAGGGATATTTATTCGAGGAGCAGATGAGCTTTTACAACAATCCAGTAGTTTTATGGTCACCATTGCTGAGACTGGCTTTTAAGTCCAGATTTATTCAATTACATGAATATAAAATTTCCCAGCTGCTGTGGTGGGTTTTGAACTTTTGTCTCTGGATCAAACGTCCTGGCTTCTGGATACCTGCCCAGTAACTTAACCGCTGCGCTACTGTACTAATACATCCTAACGTGGCTTGGTGTCAAACTTAGTTCCCCATCACTCCAGTGAACTAATTTTGGGATGTTTCAGAGGCAATGTAAGCGGCTGTAGTGTACGGTATTTGCTGCTGTCAGACAACCAGCCAAATCACAACAGGGGTCCTGGGACTGAGCTATGGAGAGGTGGAGCACACTGGGACTTCATTCGAGTATAGGAGAATGAGGGGCGATCTTATAGAGGTGTATAAAATCATGAGGGGCATAGATAGGGTGAATGCACACAATATCTTTCCCAGGGTTGGGGAACCAAGAACTAGTGGGCATAGGTTTAGGGTGACAGGGGAGAGATTTAATAGGAACCTGAGGGGGCAACTTTTTCACCCAGAGGGCGGTCAGTATATGCAACGAAGTGGGTGAGGCAGGTACATTAACAACGTTAAAGGGCACCTGGACAGGTACAAGGATAGGTGAGGTTTAGAGGGATATGGGCCAAATGCAGGCAAGTGAGACCAGCTAAGATGGGAATCTTGGTCAGCATGGACCAGTTGGGCTGAAGGGCCTGTTTCTGTGCTGTATAACTCTATGACTAAATCTCCCGGTGAATAACAGAGCAGATTGTGGCTGGAGTGAAGCTTCTTGAGTAAAGCCATGGTGTCTTGATCGAATGGTGTCATGACAACAACCTCTCCCTCAATGTCAGCGGAACAAAAGAGCTGGTCATTGACTTCAGGAAGGGGGGGCAGTGCACATGCTCCTGTTTACATTAACGGTGTTGAGGTAAAGAGGGTTGAGCATTTCAAGTTCCTAGGAGTGAACATCACCAGTAGCCTGTCCTGGTCCGTAGATGCCATGGCCAAGAAAGCTCACCAGCACCTCTACTTCTTCAGGAGTCTAAAGAAATTTGGCATGCCCCATTTGACTCTCACCAATTTTTATCAATGCACCATAGAAAGCATCCTTTCTCGACTTGGAACAGCAGCTGCTCTGCCCAGGACCACAAGATGCTGCAGAGAGTTGTGGACACAGCTCAGCACATCACAGAAACCAGCCTCCCCTCCATGGACTCTGTCTACACTTCTCGCTGCCTCGGTAAAGCAGTCAGCATAATCAAAGACCCCTCCCACCCCGGACATCCTCTCTTCTCCCCCCTCCCATCAGGCAGAAGACACAAAAGCCTAAAGCATGTACCACCAGGCTCAAGGATTGAACGGTCTCCTAGTACGATAAGATGGACTCTTGACCTCACAATCTACCTCATTATGACCTTGCACCTTATTGTCTGCCTGCACTGCACTTTCTCTGTAACTGTAACACTTAATTCTGCATTCTGTTATTCTTTTACCCTGTACTACCTCAATGCACTGTGTAATGAATTGATCTGTATGAACAGTATGCAAGACAAGTTTTTCACTGTACCTCAGTACATGTGACAATAATAAACCAATTTACCAATTTAAAGCCTCCAGGAAGACAACAGCTACTAGAGCTGATACCTCACAGCGCTAGACACCCAGGTTCAATCCCGACTTCCGGTGCTGTCTGTGTGGAGCTTGCATATTCTCCCTGTGACTTTCCCCAGGGGCTCCGGTTTCCTCCCACATCCCAAAGATGTTCAGGTTGATAAGCTAATTGGCTGCTGTGAATTGCCCCTAGTGTGTAGGCGAGGGATAGAATCTGGGGGGGGGGGGGGGGGAGTCGATGTAAATGTGGGGAGAATGAACTAATGTGGGATTAGTGTAAATGGTCGGCATGGACTCAGTGGGCCGAAGGGCCTGTTTCCGTGCTGTATCTCTCCAAGAGTAAAAAGATACATGAAAGGGAAATCAGAGTAGCTTTTTTTATCTGGCTTGTTGGAATCAGAGCACTTTCTGTGGACTGTGACACCCCTCCAACAACCTTGTCATCTTAACATAATAAAATATCCCAAGGACTTCATAGGTGCGTGATTAAGAAGCTGACACTGAGCCACAATGGAGATGGTAAAGCACGTGACCAGTTCAGTTCCAGAGACGGGTTTTGCAGTGCATTGCAGAAGTGAAAGAAGCAGAGAGCTTCAGGAAGGGGACTCCAAAGGCAGGGTCACAGCCACCATTGTACAGAAATTTGAATGTGCAAGAGGGTGAATTGGTGGAGTGCAGGGATCTTAGAGGGTTCTTGGGGTGGAGTCTGGGAGGTACAAGAGCACAGTATAAATTCTATAACCACCTTGCTCTATTACATTCGGAAATGAGTCATTTTACGACATTACACGCTATGCAAACAATTCCAAAACTCTATGGCTGGGTAAAGTGTTTTATTTTGGAACATGCTTTTCAAGCCCAACAGGTTCTATTGTAATTTAGTGGAGAGATTATTTTGTATTCTCACATTCCTTGCCACATACATAAATCACAGTCATCCTACACAACATGCATGCTGGGTTCAACAATCAAACAATCCCTGGATTTGGCCAAGAAAACTCCCAACGTTAAGCCAGAGTGCTCTCAAATCTGCAGGATGTTTCCAGTCAACACTGATTAGCCAAACCATAAAGTCGGCATGTTTTTAGTAACATTCAAGATTATGATGATTAAATAGTTATTCAATAACTCTTTGGAAACTGAAATTGGTTCTCAAAAATAAAACAGAAAAGGCAGACAAACACTATGGTCAATTACTGTTGGGAAACCCTGTACCCAGGATTTTCCAACAATCAGCAAGCAAAATCTTCAAAGTTATCATGCTCTCTGCACAGACCGGCAAAACTAGTTTCACAAACAAGTCCTGACAATAACCAAAACTGAGGTGAACGATTGTCAAAGCATCGGTACCAGATCAAAGCCCTGGAATTATTCTTCTTACACTTAATAATTCCAAGAATTTCTGATCCTTTAATGAAAACAGACAAGGCAGTCTTTAGCACTGAATGACAGAATTCATAAACATTTACAGCACTGGAGAAGGTAATTTGACCCATTACATTACTGCTGGCAAGAAGAGAAGCAACAGTGGCGCGGCTGGTGGAGACCCGGGTTCAATCCTAACCTCAGGTGCTGTCTGTGTGGAGTTTGCACGTTCTCTGTGTGACTGTGAGAGTTTCCCACAGGTGCTCCAGTTTCATCTCACATCCCAATGGCGTGCAGGTAGGTAGATTAATTGCCCGCTGTAAATTGTCCCTAGTGTGTGTGTGAGTGGTAAAATGTGGGCACATTGATTGAAAGAGGGGAGAATGACATAGGATTGGTGTAAGTGCTGCTTCATGGTCAGCACAGACTTGATGGGCTGAAGGGGCTTGATTCCATGCTGTATAATTCTATTAAGTTATCCTCTGAGAGTAATCCCACTTCCCAACAGGTCAAGGTTCCTCATGGGGTCAGACCAATTAAAGTGTCTGAGTTTCTACCTCGAGAAGCCTTCCCAGCCCCACGATCCTTTCCACAACTCCCTTCCCTTCTACCAAGGACTCTGAATCTCTGCTCCTGGTCATTGACTCGCTGTTCAGGGAAAATGATCCCTCCTGTTCACTCTATCAGTTTTGTACATGTCAACAGCCCCTGCCCCCCTACCCCCCGCCCCCCCCAGCCTGCTCTGAGCCAAGACATTCGCAAAGTCTAAAATTCTCCAAACTGCTCCTCAGTCCAAAAAATCCAAGCAAAGCAACTTTCAATCCTCCCAAGTCTTATTTAAATAAGATAAGAAAGCTGTGGGATAAACAAGAAAGATTCAGACTAATTTAAAAGAGTTCCAGTGGAACTTTGTATCAAGTTTTCCGCCCTCTGATCTGGTTTCTACACAACAGGCATCACAACACACACACAACTGTCCTCGAGCACATCCCTGAGAGATTTATAAGCACTGCTTCATTAAATACTTGATGCATTAGAACAGCATCACCATTTTCCACCTTGATTCTGCTTCCTGTACAATATCCTTCAATGTTTTCATTAAACAAACCTACTTGTGGATAAACCAAAATCTAAGCTTGCCCTTGGCATTTCCCCAAACATTCAGATCATAGAAGAGTACAGCACAGGAAAAGGCCCTTCCGCCCACAACATCAGTGCCAAATGAGTCCCATC